>NC_054473.1:87416028-87721863 GCF_017639515.1 Carcharodon carcharias
CCTCTTAGCCTTCTCCTCTTCAAGGAAAACAGTCCCAACTTCTCCAATCTTTCCTCATAACAGACCTGTCTCATCCCTAGAGCCATTCTCGTGAACCTCTTCTGCACTCTCCAATGCGTTCACATCCTCCTTACAGTGTGGTGCCCAGAGCTGTACACAATACTCCAGCTGAGGTCTAACCAGTGTCTCATATAAGCTCATCATAACCTCCCTGCTCTTGTACTCTATGCCCCTATTAATGAAGCCTAAAATACTGCATGCTTTAGTAACAGCTCTCTCTATCTGTCCTGCCACCTTTAATGACTTGTGTACATATACACCCAGGTCTATCTGCCCCTGCACACTCTTTAGAATAGTATCCTTTATTTTATACTGTCTCGCCATGTTCTTTGTACACAAGTATATCACCTGACACCTCTCTGCGTTGAACTTCATCTGCCACCTAACTGCCCACTCCACCAATGTGTCAATGTCCTTTTGAAGGTCTACACTGTCCTCCTCACTGTTTTACAATTCTCCCAAGTTTTGTGTCATCCGCTAACTTTAAAATTGTCCCCTGCACCAAGATCTAGATCATTTATATATATATCAGAAAAAGCAAGGGTCCCAATACCGACCACTGGGGAGCTCCACTATAAACCTTCTTCCAGCCTGAAAAATACCCATTAATCATTACTGTCTGTTTCCTATCCCTTAGCCAATTTTGTATCCATCTTGCTACTGTCCCTTTTATTCCATGACCTATAACATTGCTCACAAGTCTGTTGTGTGGCACTATATTGAACGCCTTTGGAAGCCCATATACACCACATTAAGGCCTTGCCGTCATCAACCATCTCTGTTACCTCTTCAAAAAACTCCAAGTTCGTTGGACACGATTTTCCTTTAACAAATCCATGCTGATTCTTCCGAATCAATCCACGTTTTTCCATGTGTCTATTAATTCTACCCCAAATAATTGTTTCTAGAAGTTTCCCCACCACCGAAGTTAAACTGACTGGTCTGTAATTGCAGGGCAGGTCTTTTTTGAACGAGGGCATAATGTGTGCAATTCTCCAGTCCCCTGAATCCAGAGAACGTTGAAAGATTATTGCCAGTGCAATTTCCGCACTCATTTCCTTCAATATTCATCCGATCCTGGTGCCTTATCAACTTTAAGTACCAACAGCTTATCCAATACCACCATCGTATCAATTTTGAACCCTTCAAGTGACTGAGTTTCCTCCTCTGTCACTATGACCTGGGCAGCATTTGCCTTGTAGGTAAAGACACATGCAAAAAGACAGATACAAAACAAATACAAAGGCACAAGTTCTTTCGAAGAGCAATCCTGTCAGACCCACTATGCTATTCCCCCAAACCCCTACAATTTATTTTTCTTTTAAGTATTTATCCAATTCCCTAATGAATCAGTTTCCACCTATGAGACAGTGCATTCCAAATCCTAACAACTCGTGTAAAAAAGTTCTCTCATGTCACCTGGTAGTTCAGTGAGGAAATAGAGACGATATCCATCTACTATCATTATCCATATTGGATGGGGTTTCTGTAGAAGTCTTTTGGTATAGTTTATTTTATTCTTTAATCATATGTGGGCCCATTCCTAATTTCCCTTGAACTGAGTGACTTGTTAGGCCATTTCAGAGGACAGTTAAGAGTCAACCACATTGCTATGGCTCTGGAGTCACATGTAAGCCAGACTAAGTAAGGATCACAGATTCCCTTCCCTAAAGGAATTAGTGAACTAGATGGGTCTTTACAACAATTGATAGTTGTAATGGGCTATCAGATATACTGTGGGAGCACAAATGAAGAACTTCAGCATAGGCGACTAATACTTTACAAAGAGATTTTTGGAACGAAGTTGGTTTTGTCAGTTGGTTTTGATGACATTCTCAGTTGCCTGGGACCAACTTACTCAACTGTAGAACTTCCATTAACCTTGAAGACAAGTCTTGTGTTGAAGTGAGTGAACCCAGCACGCTACTTCTACACTATGGTCTATGACGCTACAAGTACCTGCAGATCACGTCCTGCTCAAAATTAAGGCACATAATCGACCAATTGTTTTTTAATTCAATACAAGTGGACAGGAGATGAAGGTGAATAGAAATTCACTAAAGCTGAGCCTGATAAAGACTGGCTGTGATTCCCAGATTTATCTGCCAAGACTTGCTTTCAATTTCATCAGTATAAGGAACTGCTGATAATGTTCCCTTAAATGCGCACAGTCACACAGTTATCTGGAATGTATCATGCATTGAAATAAATAGGCTGCCACAGTAACAAGTTTGAGGGGGCTGAATATCAAAGTCCAACAGCAAAAGCGAGAGCAACTGGTGAGAGGGCAGGAAAAAGTGCAACTGTGATTGGAGGAACAGCAAGGCAGGGAGAGAGAGAATCTGTGATTGGTGGGGTAGTAAGTGCAGAAGAAGGGGAATCTGTGAACGGAGGGACAGCAAGATTGAGTTGCGGGGTGGGCTGTGGGCGAAGGTATATCTGGAATTGAGCAGTGCAGAGCAAGAGGGTAGAAGGTGAAGAGCTGGACAAGGCTTCAGAGCCCTAGGAGAAACTCAGCTTCAGAACACACCAGATTCATTGGTAGAGGTAGAGACTTGGAAAAATTCTCCTCAAGCCAGTCGGCCTGTGAGGGAAGAGGAGTGGCTGAGCCAGGTGAAAATGTTGGGGCCCATGTAACATCTAGTTACCAGCCCTTGATTAGAGCAAGATTCAGGAGTGCTCTCCATTAAGCATCTCTTAATGGCCTAGGATCTACAGCTGGCCAGAAAGGCTCACTAAAACTAAGGCACAAAAGCAGTGAGCACAGCCAGAAAGACACACTGTGGCCTGAAGTTGATCGATGGATTCATTCTCAATGAGCTTCTAATCTGCTTTCTGACAAGCAGGCTTATGATGCAAATTAGTCATATAAATGGAATATGGACCTGAGACACACAGGTTATTTGTAACCACCTAGGTTAATAGATGAGAGACCAGATTGTGATTTTATTTCACTGTTTGGTGGGATGAATGGATTTTAATGTTGTTCATAATCTATGCCCAGAATTTCAAGCTGTGAGCAGCTTGCTTGCTCTTTTCACGCTTCACCTACTTCCCTGAGCTCTTGTGTTGGAAAGGGGGACATGTGAGAGTAGAGGTAGAAGGGGATGTATGAGAAGTAGAATGGGACCTGTGAGAGCAGTAGTATAATGAGACCAGTGAGAGGAGAGGTGGAATGAGACTTTGGAGGAGAGGGAGAATGGAACCAGTGAGAAGAGAACAATATTTCCTTTAAGATGACTGCACAACAATGTAGAATGTACCACACATTGAAATAAACAGGCCACTCATAACGTCACAAAAATCACTACCTATTAAAACATGAACTATCCATTGATAAAAATATAGTGATCAGAAGAGTTTATAGCCCATCTGGTACAAGGTTAATGCAGAGGGAACATTGACTGTTGACATATACACAGAAACTTATGCAGTTGGATCAGCAGAGCTGCTGTCAAGTCCTGTTTGACCATCTGCCGTGAATGCCTGCAAATATTGTGTACACCTGAATCCTCAGTCAAATGAAGGTGCCACCTTGGAATTCAACAGTATGGCCATTTAGTAACTTTAGAATAGGACAAGGACCATAAAAGTACAAATAGTGGATATAAATATGAGAGACTATACTGAAATATCTGATTTGGAACATGTCCTGAAACATATTCCTTCAGTGATGCTATCCATTCTATGAACATGAGTGCGAGCAATGACATTTATATTGGAAACATAAACTGTAGGTACTGCTTATGGTCAAAAACTGTTGCACAGCCCTTGTTTTTTCTGAAGTATTCTGAGATTGCAGGGGTAATTTCAAAGCTGGACCATAACCATGCAAACTTGTAACAAGCTGAACAACTTGTTCTTCACTCTCCTGAAGGAAATGCTTAACCAAAATCTACATTATTCCAGCCATTGTGGTGACAAAATCACTCCTCTTCTGTCCACAAGTGTGATAGCAGTCTCCTTTGTTGTTCACTAATTTTGTTGTCTACATATCCATGCAGTCAACCATGAGCTACTGTTTCCAATTCCCTAGCATCCACCCCTGCCTCAGTTCATCTCAATGCCAAATTCTGTTTGATGACACTCCTGTGAAGCTTCTTTGGATGTCTTATTCCGTTATAGTGCTATATAAATACAAGTTGTTGTTATCCACTCCACTCATATTCTGATCTGTCTTCTATTCTGTTTCAGCGACGTTCAATACAAGCTCAAGGAACAGCATGTCATCGCCTTTCATGCCTCCCTGGCCATAATATTGACTTTAACAGCTGTAGGCATTAACTATAGGTGCCATTTTTTTCTGCCAGTGTAGAGTGAGTGTCTTGCCATTTGAAGGATTAGGAGGCCAGTAGATTGGAGCTAGGAGTGGGGGTTCGCAATCCCCCTCTTTGGAGCACCGTAATGGTGAGATGATCTGCACTTATGGTGTAAACATGTTGTTTTCCTTCAACCAGAATTTGTAATCTGCTAGAGCCTCATTCACATTTCCAGGTTTTCATGGTTCCCATTCCTCCTGTCTATCCTCCTTTAGATCTTTTCTTACTGTCAGTCCCTCCTATATGTGCCTTGTATTCCTTTGATCTCTCTCTTGTCTCCTGCATATATTAATTTTGCTGTTCATAATACTTTACAGGTTATTCTGAGGTAGAAATTAATCCTCAGGTTTGACTACAGGCTAGAGAGCAGGTACAAAAGGACCTTGACATGGAATATCTGACTTTTTGGACACCACCATGCTGATAAAGACAGCTTTGCAGATGTTCCAGGCAGCCACATTAAACCAGTGTTAGGCCCTTATTTATAAAGGTCTAACAGCCCTTTCAGGACCCTTCTGGGAAATTCGGAGGTGCCAAGTGGAAGTTCTTCTCAGTTCTTAGGTTTGAGGTTACAATTGTGAGGTTTATAAGATTATGATGTTTTGGAGCTGTGCCTTTAATTGTAGGATAAAATAGAGGTCATGTCACCTGTGCTGAAGTCTGCTGACAAGAGTTCTGGGTGATGGAGCTGATAAAGATTAAAGGCAAGCCTGGCTTATGTTACTGGGAAGAAAATCTTATCCGGAAAGGTTGGAGAGACGGGGCTTGTTTCCAGTGGGGTTTAGAAGAGTGAGAGGTGACTTGATTGAAGTATATAAGATCCTGAACGGTCTCAACAAGAATGTGGAAAGGATGTTTCCTCTTGTGGGTGAGTCCAGAACTAGGGGGCACTTTTAAAATTAGGAGTTGCCTTTCTAGGACTGAAATTAGGAGAATCTTGAGGGTTGGGTGACTTTGGAACTCTCTGCCTCAGAAGGTGGTGGAGGTGAGGTCATTGAATATTTTTAAGGTGGAGGTTGATAGATTCTTGTCAGGCAAGGGAATCAAAGGTTATCAGGGCCAGATTGGAATGTGGAATTCAAAACACAAATAGATCAGCCACGATCTTATTGAATGGTGGAGCAAACTCAAGGGACTGAATGACCTACTTCTGCTCCTGTTTCATATGTTCATATGTAAGGTTGTTTACACTATAAGACAATGGCAACAGCCTGTGTGTGAACAGTGGATAGACTGAGTCCCCAAATTCTCAGGGAAGTGTTAAGGATGTCGGCTTGTAAATAGTTGTGCTTTAAATTGTCCATTTACTTCCAAGATAAAAGAGAGCTGGGCTCTTAAGGACAGCTAATCGACATTACCTGGATACAAGGCTCATGTGATTCATCCTATCATGATGGGCTTTGGGAAGGGATGGGTACAGAGGAAGCCATTGTGATATTGGGTTCCAGACTTTCCTAAAACATCACTGAATATCACAGATAGATTAGATTGCCAGTGTCTGGGAGAGAGCAGCTAGAGGACAAAAGTCTCTATGGTTCACCACACCAGAAAGCTCACACTCAGATTAAAAAGGCCAAATTTATGAGTTAAAATGAACCTGGAAGATTTGTCTAGCGTGCACTAGAGGGAGGATCTCCAGTAATACTAATTATAATAATTGTCGGGGATAACAGGTTCTGCATGTGGTCTAGCCAGCAGTTCTTAAAGGGGCCATTGGAGTTGCCACCAGAAAAGTTGTCACATATTTTAAACTTACCTTTATGTGGAGACACAAGGAAGCGCAGAAATATTATTTTCTGCTCTCGTGTACCCCTGATTGCTGCTGCTGGCTTAGCCTCCGGTTCCCTACCTTATACTCTCCACTTCCTACTGGACTCAACTTGTAGGCACTGGCAGCTTAGGGTCTGAGGATTAAGATTGATTGATTCATGTGTTTGGGTGCAAAAATTGTTCCCTCTGCTCATCCTGACCCACAGGCATGAATGAATTTCTACATCTGTTTCCTTCTGGGTATTTGATCCTCCTCTTTTCGTTGGCTGTTTCTTAATTGTTATCCATCTGTAATATCTTTTGGTTCTGAGGAAGGTTTGAAACCTGAATTATCAACTGGTTTTTGTTTTCTCGATGGGTGTTGTATGTCTCTAGCATTTTCTATTTTTGTTTCAGAAACAAATGTTATTAGCTGAAGAAAGAGGAGACTTCTCCCATTAATGGTGGAAGACGCAGTTGCTAAGTCTGTAATGCACCAAACTCTGTTTTGACAGTCTGCAACAAATACCTGCACACATCTGCTGTAAATGCAGGAGATCCAATCTAATCCCGAGGCTGCATGTTATATTCACAATTATTCAGCACATTGCCAGCTTACACTGAATCTTGCAGTGTGTCTATCTCCCCCAACTTAAAGCCTGCCATCATGGGGCAGGGAAAATCAACCCATTTGGACTGCTTATTTTCTGTTCAGGGCTTGGATAATATTACAATTAGAATTCACAATGTAATGGAAAAGTATTTCAGAAAACTGCTGTGCAATTAATTACTGGGATGATATTTAGAGGAATAAAAACAGCTGGAAGTGATGCTATTGTTTCTAAACCCATTAAGCAATTGGATGTAAATGCCGTCACCCCTTTCTTACCTACGATATTAAGGATTGGACTTTTTTTTCAGGTGATATCTGATAACGTGGCCTGCAGCATTTATTTCTATTCAGAGACTGTCAGATGTGGAACCTTGCGACTGGGTCTAGTTCACTTGCTAGTGCACCTTGATGAAAAGAGCAGAGAGTTCACCAGAACTTATTAAATTTATGCAGGTTTCAGTCGCCCTGTTTGTGCGGTTGGACAGTGTATGCACAGTGATCAAAGAGTATTTTGTGGATCCCTCTTGAACTTAAGGAAGTTCCTGCCTGACCTTTCACAATATATTATATGAAGACTTAGCTGACAGGGTTGAATCCTAGGAATCTGATCTAAGAATAAGTTCCTTGTTCTGTTCAGCTTCATTTTTCCTATCTCTAGAAGAACATTTCCAATCAACCCTGCTGCTTTGGATTTGCTATTGACCAACAACAGGCACTAATACCTCCTCCACATGCAATAGGATTAATGGAGGAAGGATGGAAAGGTGCAGATGCTGCTAAAAGAAAATTATTTGCGCATTTTGTATTTTGTTATATGTTCTGAAATAAATAATTCAGTTGTGTCAACTTATTTTTGGATCTTAAAACAGTGCCGTGCTGGGCAATTTTTCTGTTAAATATCACAATGCAACACAGAATGTGGAAGTTAAAAACAGATTCTTTCCCTTAATCCACAAATTGCTCTGTGTATACAATGCTTTTTAGACACAATTATTCCCTGAAAGCCATTCTTGTTCTTTTAACATATTGTCTACCTTGTTGGGAAAAGTGAACTCCTTGAGCAGTGGACCTATTTTTGGTGAATGTACAGTCAGATTCTGTGAGGTTATCTATGAATCTAGACTGTTGGCACAGAGTTTGCATGTTGGGAGTACATATCAGGAATACTGATGGTGCATGATTTGCTGTCTGTAAAAATTACACATGCCCTTTGCTCTTTAATTTCTGAAATTGTTCCACAGCTCTGTACTAGGAGTAAGGATTACTAAAATCTCCCTTTCTGTATGTTTTGTTGCACATTTATGCAGTATGGAGTCTACTCTGATACATAGAAAATAGGAGCAGAAGTAGGTTATTCGGCCCTTTGAGCTTGCTCTGCCATTCAATCTGATCATGGCTGATCCTCTATCTCAATGCTGTACCCCTGTGCGCTTCCTCATACCCTTTGATGCCTTTAGAGTCCAGAAATCTATTTCCTCCTTAAATATATTCAGTGATTTGGCTTCCACAGCCTTCTGTGGTCGAGAATTCCATAGGTTCACCACCCTCTGAGTGAAGAAGTTTCTCCTCACCTCAGTCCTAAATGCTCTATCCTGTATGCTGAGACTGTGTCCCCTTGTTCTAGACACCCAGCCAGAGGAAACATCATCCCTGCATTCTATCTGTCCATCCCTGTCAGAGTTTTATATGTTTCAATGAGATTCCCTCTCATTTTTCTAAACTCCAGTGAATACAGGACTGGTTGGCCCAATCTCTCCTCATACAACAATTCTGCCATCTGGCAAATCTTCGCTGCACTATCTCAATGGCAAATATATCCTTTCTTTGGTAAGGAAAGCAAAACTGCACAGTGTGGTCTCGTCAATGCCCTGTGCACCAATGTCTTGTATTCAAATCCTCTTGAAATGAAGGCCAACATACCATTTGCTTTCTTAACTGCTTGCTGCACCTACATTCTTACTTTCCGTGATTGGTCTACAAGGACACGCAGGTCCCTTTGTACATCAACATTTCCCAATCTATCGCCATTTAAGTAATACTCTGCCATTCTGTTTTTCCTACTGAAATGGAAAACTTCACACTTATCCACATTATATTGCATCTGCCATATATTTGCCCAATCACTCAACTTTTCTAAATTGCCTTGAAGCCTCTTTCCACCTTCCTTATTGCTCACATTCCCACCAAGTTTCGTGTCATCGGTAAACTTAGAAATATTACATTTGGTTCCTTCATCCAAATCATTGATATATATATTGTGAATAGCTGGGGCCTATGGACTGATCCCTGTGGTACCCCACTAGTCACTGCCTGCCACTCCAAAAAAACCCATTTTTTTCCTACTCTCGGTTTCCTGTCTGCTAACCAATTCTCAATCCATGCCAATATATTACCCCAATCCCATGTGCTTTAATTTTACACACTAGCCTTTTATCAAAAGCTTTCTGAAAATCCACATCCACTGATTCTCCCTTATCTAGTCTGCTAGTTTCATCCTCAAAAACCTTGAGTAGGTTTGTCATGCATGATTTCCCTTTCATAATTCCATGTTGACATTGTCTAATCCTGTTGATATTTTTTAAGTGTTGTGTTATCACATCCTTTATAATAGACACAACTGATGTTAGGCTAACCAGTCTGAATTTTCCTGTGTTTTCCCTCTTTTTAAAAATGGGTTACATTTGTCATTCCAATCTGCTGGGATTGTTCCAGAATCTACAGAATTTTGGAAGATGGCAACTAACTTCATCCACTATTTCCATGGCCACCTTTAGTACCCTGGGATGTAGATTATTGGGCCCAGGGGATTTATTGGCTTTCAGTCCCATTAATTTCTCCTGCATTATTGTTTTAGTAATACTAATTCCTTCAATTCCTCCTCACTAGGCCCTTGGTTCTCTAGTATTTCTGGGAAGTTATTTGTGTCCCTCCGTGAAGACATAACTAAAGTTTAATTGTTCTGCCATTTCCTTGTTTCAGACTATAAGGGACCTACATTTGTCTTCACCAATCTTTTTTTTTACATACTTTTAGAAGCTTTTACAGTCTGCTTTTATGTCCCTTGCAAATTTACTCTATCATATTCTATTTTTCCGCACTTAATACGGTTTATCTAACCATCACTACAAGTGGAAAGGATGCAGGTGAATCAGTTGTGCTAGAGTGGTCTCCAACAGCTTTTCTCACCCTTTGATCACCATTCAGTCAGGGTCCATTCAAGCACAATCCCATTGTACCCCCAACTGAAGGGGTCTAACTAGCCTATCAGTTATGGATACTATCAGTTCACCCACGTGACCCAGTCTTCATATGAGTCAAAACTGAACTTTGCAAATTTACTCAATTATGGCATGCTCCAATCCTCAGACAACCTTCACATTAGAATCATACAGTGCTGAAGATGCCCTTCAGCCCATTGAGTCTGCACCGACATGAAAAATACCTGACCTACCTACCTAATGCCATTTACCAGCACTTGGCCCATAGCCTTGAATGTTATGATGTGCCAAGTGCTCATCCAGGTACTTTTTAAAGGATGTGAGGCAACCTGCCTCCACCACCCTCCCAGACAGTGCATTCCAGACCGTCATCACCCTCTGGGAAAAAGTTTTTCCTCACATCCCCTCTAAACCTACCCCTCACCTTGAACTTATGCGCCTTTGTGACTGACCCTTCAACTAAGGGGAACAGCTGCTCCCTATCCACCTTGTCCATGCCCCTCATAATCTTGTACACCTCAATCAGGTCACCCCTCAGTCTTCTCTGCTCCAACAAAAACAACCCAAGTCTATCCAACTTCTCTTCATTACTTAAATGTTTCATCCCAGGCAACAATCTGATGAATCTCCTCTGCACCCCCTCCAGTGCAATCACATCCTTCCTATAATGTGGCGATCAGAACTGCACACAGTACTCCAGCTGTGGCCTCACCAAGGTTCTATACAACTCCAACATGACCTCCCTACTTTTGTAATCTATGCCTCGATTGATAAAGGCAAGTGTCCCATATGCGTTTTCCACAACCCCACTAACATGCCCCTCCGCCTTCAGGGATTTATGGACACACAAGCCAAGGTCCCTTTGTTCCTCAGAACTTCCTAGTGCCATGCCGTTCATTGAATACTTCCTTGTCAAATTACTCCTTTCAAAGTGTATCACCTCACACTTTTCAGGGTTAAATTCCATCTGCCACTTATTTGACCATCCCATCTATATCTTCCTGTAGCCCAAGACACTCAGCCTCATTGTTAACCACCCAGCCAATCTTTGTGTCATCCGCAAACTTTCTAATCCTACCCTCCACATAGTCATCTATGTTGTTTATATAAATGACAAATAATAGGGGACCAAGCACAGATCCCTGTGGTACTGGACACTGGCTTCCAGTCACTAAAGCATCCTTCTGTCATCACCCTCTGTCTCCTACAACTAAGTCAATTTTGAATTCACCCTATCAAATTACCCTGTATCCCATGTGCCTTTGCCTTCTTTATAAGTCTCCCATGTGGGACCTTGTCAAAGGCTTTGCTGAGGGAGGTAAAATCCAAAGACATAGTGAAAACAATGTGAATTTGCATTCAAAGGGGAAAATATGGATAAAGGAGCGAAGGCTGTGTGTAAGGCTAGGCATTCTAAGATCTAACAAGTATGAAATGCCTTCAACCTCAAGCCTCACGCTGCTGTCTATAGAGGACTGAAGTTAAGGAAACTCACTTTGGTTTGGATTATTCAGGGTATCATGTTTATTTTCCTGGGTCATTTAAAATCTGTGTGTCTTACTGTTGCCTTAACAAAAGTGTAACTGGGAGTTAGATTAATTAGGGGATTTAGAAGTTATCATAGTAGTAATTTGTAGATCTATGTATGTATTTAAAATCACTTCTACTAATAAAGGTTTAATTTAGTTTTGTAAGAAACCTATAAGACTTGGTGGTCTTATTATTACTGAATTCAAGGCACACATCTCAAAATTCATACAAATTACAAACCAAGTTGTGGCAGCTGTTTCAAGTTTCCCTTTGGGATTTGAGCAGCTCAGCATTTACCATTGGCTGTGCCATAACACATTATAAAATAAATTTAACACCTGACCACATAAGGAGTTAGATAAATGACCAAAAGCTTGTCAAGAAGGTAGATTTTAAGGCGTGATTGAAGGTGGTAGAGGAGGCAGAGAGGTTTAGAGAGAGAATTCCAGAGCTCAGGGAATAGATAACTGAAAGCACAGCTGCCAGCCATGGAGCAATGAAAATAGGGGATGCTCAAGAGGCCAGAATTGGAGGAATACAGATATCTCAAAGGATTGGAGGAGGTTATGGAGATAGGGAGGGGTGAGACTATAGAGGGATTTGCACATGAGGATAAGACTTATAAAATCAAGGCATTGCTTAACCAGGGGCCAATGTAGGTCAGTGAGCATAGGAGTGATGAATGGACAGGAGTTGGTGCCAGTTAGGACACGGGCAGCAAAGTTTTGAATGAACTCAAGTTTATGGAGGGTGGAAAATAGCCCAGTCTAGAGGTAACAAAGGCATGGATGAGTGTTTCAACAGCAGTTGAGATGGGCAGAGTGGGGCAATGTTAGAGGTGGAAATAGGTAGTTTTAGTGATGTTGGGAATATGTGGTCAGAAGTATATCTCCAATCAAATCCAACACCAAGATCATTAACTATCTGGTTCAGAGAGTTGGAAGGGCAAGAGATGGAGTCCGTAGTTAGGAAATAGAATTTGTAGTGGGTACCAAAAATTTAGTCTTCAGTGTTAGTCTTCTGGATATTTAGTTGGAGGCAATTTGCTTTGTACTGGATAATAGTTGGCTAATGTGACAACTTAGAGACAGTGGAGGGGTTGAGAAAGGTGGTGGTGAAGTACAGCTGGATGGTGTTAGCATACAACTAGCGATGAGCGCTGTGTTTCGGATAATGTTGCTGAGAGGCAGATGTGGATGAGAAATAGGAGGTGACCAAGGATTGATGAAGTAATGGTGCAGCATCTCAAGGATGATGCCAGAACTGAAAAGTTATCTATCAGGAACAAGATTGATCAAGATTAGAAGAGACGCTCTTGGGTGACCTAATAGAGGTATTTAAAATTATGAAAAGTTTTGAGAGGTTAGACATAGATTTATTTTTACTTATGGGGAGACCAAATGTAGGAGCCATAAACATGAGAAAGCCACCAATAAATCTAATAGTTAATGTAGGGGAAACCTCTTTACCCTGGGAGTGGTGAGAACGTGGAACTCACTACCAGATGAAGCAGTTGAAGCAAATAGTTACACTTAAAGGGAAACAGGGTAAAAACATAAGGGAGAAAGGGATAGAAGGGTAATCCGACAGGATCAGGAATCATTCTTTCCCACATTTAGAATCTTAATCCCATTCCATTTATTAGTGTTAGAACAGTTATATCTTATAATTTCACCATTATAATTTTAAATTCACTGACAGGAAAATACATCTGAATATAAACCCTCCCACCAATTCCTAGCCACACACTGGAGTGTTGCTATCTGAGATCCATCTTCCTCTTCAGTCTTATTAATGTTCTTTCTAAAGCTGCACAACACGAATTAAAGTCCTCAATTCATTGCTTTAGCCCTTTAGTTGACTTGTCTCTTTATGTAACAGCTGTTACAACCTCATTTCAAAATGTCCCTACAATGGCTTCAATAGCCATTATAGCGAGGGGTTTGTGTGGATGTGCCACTTGGTATGGTAATGAGTCAGAGACCAAGGGGTAATCATGGGTCCCAGCCTGCACTGATCTCAGCCAGGAGATTTGGAGCACAGCGATTGAACTCAGCGCTCTTGAGTTAGGAAGGAGAGAAATCAGCGTTGGTTAACATTGCTGATCACTTCTCAATGGCTGTGCTGGAAATTTTGTGTGTGTGTATGAGAGCACTGTACTATATGTTAGAATTTGGAAGGAGGCCATGTGGCCTCTTGTGCCAGGTCATTGAGCTGAAACATTAACACTGTTTCTCTCTCCCAGACCTGATGCCAGACATGCTGAGTTTATCCAGCATTTTCTGTTACCATTTAGTTTATATTGTCTTTTCTCATCCTGCCTACCATGTGTCTACCCATTTCACCAGTCTGTCCATATCCTTCTGAAGTCTGCCACAATCCTACACTCAGGATCCAGGTAGAAGCATTTCGCAATGCTTCTCACAGTTTAATTATCAAAATGTTTTGATCTGCGAGGAACAGAGTTTGGTTAAGAATGATGAGATATTCCAATAGCTATTATGTCAAATCTGTAGATTAATGTGCCAGCTTATAGCGCCCTTATTGGCCCAGTGGTAATATTCTCATCTTCTAAATCAGGCAGATTATTGATTCAATCCCCACTTCAGAGGCATATCCAGGCTGACACTTAAACTAAGAGAGTGTTGCACTGTTGGAGACAACACCTTTTGATGAGGCATTAAATTGGTGCCCCATCAGCCTCCTTGGGTGAGTTTATAAGTTCCTTGACACTATTGGAAGAAGACCATTGCATTGTCCTTGTGTTCTGGTCAATATTTATCCCTCTGCCAACATCACTAAAACATATATCTGATCATTATCACATTGCTGTATCTGGGAACTTCTTCTGTGCAAATTGGCTGCTGCATTTCCTGCATTACAATAGTGACTACACTTAAAAGTGTATCCTTGGCTGTAAAACATTTTGGGGTGCCCTTAAATAATGAAAAGTACTGTATAAGCTCTTGCTTTTAGTAGGGGAAGTGGTGGTGTAGAGGAAGTTTCACTAACTTAATTAATTCTCACATCTCAGCTAATTCTCTGGGGATGTGGGTTCAAATCCCACCAAGGCAACTAGTGGAATTTAAGCTGTTAATAAATCTGGAAATTTTTTTTAAAAAAGCTAGTCTCGGCAAAGATGAAACCATTGTTGATGGTCATTAAAAACCCATCTGGTTCACTAATACCCTTTAGGGAAGGAAATCTGCCACCCTTACCTGGTCTGGCCTACATGTGACTCACAGCAATGTGGTTGATTCTTATGCCCTCTGAAATGGCCTAGCAAGCCACTCAGTTGTATCAAACCACTATGAAGTTGACAAAAAGGAATGAAACCAGACAGATCACCCAGCATCGCCTTAGGCACCATAAAGTACAATAGCAAACCCTGCAAAGTGGAAACTGCAAAGTCCTCCTTAGTAACACCTGGGGGCTAGTGTCAAATTTGGGAGAGCTGTCTCACAGACTTGTGAAGCAACAGCCTGACATAGTCTTACTCACAGAATTATATCTTATAGATTATGCCCCAGACACCTCCATCCCTTGGTGTGTCCTTACCCACAGGCAGGACAGACCCAGCAGAGGTGGCGACACAGTGGTATACAGTCAGATGGACTTGCCCTGGGAATTCTGGACCCCATGAAGTCTCATGGCATCAGGTCAAACATGGGCAAGGAAACCTCCTGCTGATTATCACGTACCACCCTCCCTCAGCTGATGAATGAGTGCACCTCCATGTTGAGCACCACATGGAGGAGGCACTGAGGGTGGCAAGGGCGCAGAATATACTCTGGATGGGGGACTTCAATGTCCATCACCAAGAGTGGCTCGGTAGCATCACTACTGACCGAGCTGGCTGAGTCCTAAAGGACATAGCTGCTAGACTGGGTCTGCGCAGGTCTTGTGAGAGGAGGGAAAAAAATTCTTGACCTCATCCTCATCAACCTGCCTGCCGCAGATGCATCTGTCCACAACAGTATCGGTAAGAGTGACCACCGCACAGTCATTGTGGAGACAAAGTCCCACCTTCACATTGAGGATACCCTACATCATGTTGTGTGGTACTACCACTGTGCTAAATGGGATAGATATTGAACAGATCTAGCAACGCAAGACTGGGCATCCATGAGGCGCTGTGGGCCATCAGCAGCAGCAGAATTATATATAACCACAATCTGTAACCTCATGGCCCAGAATATCCCCCACTCCATCATTACCATCAAGCCAGGGGATCAACCCTGATACAATGAAGAGTGCAGGAGGGCATGCCAGGAGCAGCACCAGGCATACCTAAAAATGAGGTGTTAGCTTGGTGAAGCTACAACACAGGACTACTTGCATGCCAAACAGCATTAGCAGCTAGTGATAAACAGAGCTAAGCGATCCCAAAACCAACGGATCAGATCTAAGCTCTGCAGTCCTGCCATATCCAGTTATGAATGGTGGTGGACAATTAAACAATTCACTGGAGGAGGGGGCTCCATTCTCAATGATGGGGGATTCCAGCACATGAGTGCAAAAGACGAGACTGAAGCATTTGCAACAATCTTCAGCCAAAAGGGCTGAGTGAATGATCCATCTCGACCTTCTCCTGAGGTCCCCAGCATCACAGTTGCCAGTCTTCAGCCAATTCTGGCTGGGGGAGTCTAGAACAAGGGGTCACAGTCTCAGGATACAGGGCAGACCATTTAGGGCTGAGATGAGGAGTAACTTCACTCAGAGGGTGGTGAACCTGTGGAATTCTCTACCACAAAGGGCAGTGGAGGTTGAGTCACTGAAAATATTTACGAAAGAAATACTTAGATTTCTGGACTCTAAAGACATCAAGGAGTATGGGGAGAGTGTGGGAGTATGGTGTTGAGATGGAGGATCATTCATGATCGTATTGAATGGCGGAGCAGGCTTGAAGGACCAAATGACCTACTGCTCCTATTTTCTACGTTTCTATATTAATTCAAGTCACGCTATGTGATATCAGAAAACAGCTGAAGGTACTGGATACTGCAAAGGCTATGGACCATGACAATATTCCGGCAATAGTACTCAAGACTTGTGCTCGGGAACTAGCTGCACCCTTAACCACATCTACCTGGCAATATGAAAAATTACGCAGGTATGTCCTGTGCACAAAAAGCAGGACAAATCCAACCCAGCCAATTACCACCCCATTAGTCTACTCTCAATCATCAGTAAAGTGATGGAAGGGATCATCAACAGTGTTACCAAGTGCCATTTGCTTAGCAATAAACTCCTCACTGATGCTCAGTCTGGGTTCCGCCAGGGCCGCTCAGCTCCTGACCTCATTACAGGTCATTACTTTGTTCAAGCACGGACAAAAGAGCTGAAATCAAGAGGTGAGGTGCAAGTGACTGCCCTTGACATCAAGGCCACATTTGACAGAGTGTGGCATCAAGGAGCCCTACCAAAACTGGAGTCAATGGGAATCAGGGGGGAAACGCTCCGCTGTTTGGAGTCATACCTAGCACAAAGGAAGACGGTTGTGGTTGTTGGAAGTCAGTCATCTCAGCTCCAGGACATCACTCCAGGAGTTCCTCAGGGTAGTGTCCTCAGCCCAACCATTTTCAGCTGCTTCATCGAAGACCTTCCTTCCATCGTAAAGTCAAAAGTAGGATGTTCGTTGATGATTACACAATGTTCAGCACCATTCACTTCTCCTTGGATACTGAAGCAGTCCATGTCCAAATGCAGGAAGACCTGGACAATATCCAGGCATGGGCTTGTCATGAAGAGATATTAATGTTGTACCAGTACAGCTACAATACAGGCATCTACCTGGCAATCTGGAAAATTATCCAGGTATGTCCTGTGCACAAAAAGCAGGACAAAGTAATGTTATTGGAAGTTATTGTTACATTGGAATTGTAGCAGGGTCTGTGTCTATGTGTGTGTCTTAACTGGATTAAAGCCAGCTAATCTGGGTGCTTTGATGTTTGAAATGTTAATTGGATAAACGTAAGCAGTAAAAGGTAAAGTGAAATTTGCATTTGTTGAATAAACCATTCAAAAGAATGGGTAAAAATCTTGCACCTAGCTGGGAGACACCAAGCAATGTGCTTATATTATTAATAACGTTGGTGGAATGAAAGGATTATTGTTTGGAGAGGTAAAATTTAAAACAGCCTAGTAATACAATGGAAAATTTACATTCAAAGGGGAAGCTAGGTATAAACCGAAAGGAGCTTGTGTGTCAGTCAGAGGCACTTAAGATCTAACCAGCCTGTAAGCCAAGAACTGTGCCTGCAAAGGAACCTCATTTTGAATTTGTAAGGTCAAATGTGCTTTGCCTGGTGTCTGGTTAAAGTCTATAGGTTATTGTCGCCTTGGAAGATTTACCTGGGAGTGATCAATTTGGAGATTTGTTTAAAAGTTATTATGGTAGTAATTTGTTGACATGTTTATGTGTTTAATATGTTGTTAAGTTAATAAATGTATAATTTAGTTTTATATAAAAAACCTCTTGAGGCTTGGCGGTTTTATTCCTGAATTCAGAGCTGCATCTCAAACATACCAGTTGAAAATATAGGTTATGACAGTTGTTCAAGATTTCCTCTGGGATTAAAACAACTCAGCCTTTACCAACTGCTGTCTCATAACATGATAAATGGCAAGTAACATTCATGCCACACAAGTGCCCCTAGGCAATAACCATCTCCAACAAGAGAGAATCTAACCATCTTCCCTTGGCATTCAATGGCATTACCAACACTGAATCCCAACTATCAACATCCTGGGAGTTACCATTGACCAGAAACTGAACTGGACTAGCCATATTAATACTGTGTCTACAAGAACAGGTCAGAGGCTAGGAATCCTGTGGCAAGTAATTCACCTCTTGTCTCCCCAAAGCCTGTCCACCATCTACAAGGCTCAAGTCAGGAGTGTGATGGAATACTCTCCACTTGTCTGGATGTGTTGTTGATGGAGCTCATCAAAACTCAAGAAGCTTTACACCATCCAGGACAAGGCAGTCCGCTTGATTGGCACCACAAACATTCACTCACCATCCTGACTTGGAAATATATCACCGTTCCTTCATTGTTGCTGGGTCAAAATCCTGGAACTCCCTTCCTAACAGCACTGTGGGTGTACCTACACCACATGGACTGCAACGGTTCAAGAAGGCCGCTCACCAGCACCTTCTCAAGGACAATTAAGGATGGGTAATAAATGCTAGCCTAGCCAGCGAAGCCCACATCCATGAAAGAATTTTTAAAAAGTAAGTAACACTCGCAATAACAATAGGCTCTTCCTGAGTTGGAGCTGAAATATGGGCACAGTTCAGTTGCATTTTATTCACATGGTAATTTAGGGACACACGATGCTCAGATCATTTAAATGTAAGAGATAGAAGAATGTGGCA
Organism: Carcharodon carcharias; assembly: GCF_017639515.1. Lineage (NCBI taxonomy): Eukaryota > Metazoa > Chordata > Chondrichthyes > Lamniformes > Lamnidae > Carcharodon > Carcharodon carcharias. Next base: position 87,434,899 of record NC_054473.1, read on the forward strand.
GGAATGGAGGAAGCCAATTTAAAGGAGCTTTTTTCATAAAAGTTAGTAAGAAAAGCATTGAACTTGGCACCATTGTCATCTCTGCAGTGACTCAAAAGGGCTTTGACCTCTTCCAACTGCTAAATCTGCTGTCCTAGATTTGGGATATAGAAGCCCAGGAAATCACCAATGTTGAATGTGAGGCCAGAAAAAATCAAGACTGCCTGTTGCACATGACATACCCACATGACAGACAGAGACAGAAGCAGGTCACAGATGCAACAACACTATTCACAGCATCCCTTTAGTCTGTAAATTCCATTTCTCAGATCATTGGGTAAGCCCCGTGCTATCCTTCCAGTCTCTTGCACCTACCCCCTCCGCACTCACCCAGCTTTTGGCAAAGTGATGTCAGAGTAAGTGGGTAACAGTGTCTGTGAGGAAATAGCAGTGGTATTACAGCTAGGGAGACATGAAGCATGCATCAATTCTTCATACCTTGTGAGGCGTGTCACTATGACATCATTCATTAAAGGGGAAAACCACATACCTTCGCCCCACAATCCAGCAATTGGCAAAAGTTTTCAACTACACATCTCAGGCCCATAGCCTCTACTCTCTGGTAGGACCAGAAGTGATGTAATGCATGTGTAACCCACCACCTCCATGTTCTCCTCCGCCACACACATCCTGCTTTGGGAATGTATTCATTGTTGCTGGGTCAAAATCCTGGAATCTTCAACCTAACGAAGTTGTGGATGTAGCTTCACCAACATGGACTGCAGTAGTTCAAGAAGAAGGTTCACCACCACCTTCTCAAGAATGACAAGGGATGTAAATAAATGCTCATGATGCCCATTTCCTAAGAGTGAATTAAGAACGACCCTACATGCTTGTAAAGAAATGGCCCTAAAATGAGATCAAAAAATTGCTGAACTCTGGGGGAAACAGAACTTGACGATGCAAACCTCTTTTCCAGTGAAAAGGACCTCGTGCCTTTATGCCTGTAGGATATGAATTCTAGTAGCTTAATCATATTTAATCAAGTATCTCATATATTTTTTAATGCTGAATCTTAACATGCTGTTAAATGTATGACCAGCAGAGTAATAAATTGTTAGTTGCTGATTTGACTTTGGTAAGAGGCTCAATTTGACAATCTGTTACATAAGAACATAAGAAATAGGAGCAGGAGTAGGCCATTCGGCCCCTCAAGCCTGCCCCGCCATTCAATAAGATCATAGCTGATCTGCCCCAGGCCTCAACTCCTCTTTTGTGCCAGCTCCTCATAGCCCACAACACTCCGATATTTCAAAATCTATCTACCTCCTCTTTAACTACTTTCAGTGATCTAGCCTCCACAACTCTCTGGGTTAGAGAATTCCAGACATTCACCAACCTCAGAGGAAAAATTCCTTTGCATCTCAGTTTTAAATGAGTGTCCCCTTATCTGTAACTATGTCCCCTAGTTCGAGATTCCCCCTCTAGTGGAAACATCTTCTCAACATCTACCCTGTCATGCCCCCTCAGAATCTTGTACTTTTCAATAAGATCACCCCTCATTCTTCTAAACTCTAATGAATAAAGACCTAACCTGTTTAGCTGTTCTTGATAAGTCAACCCCATCATCCCAGGATTCAGCCTAGTGAATCCCTTTTGAACAGCCTCCAATACCAGTATATCCTTTCTTAAATGCGGGGACCAAAACTGTACACAGTACTCCAGGTGCGGCCTCACCAACACCTTGTACAGCTGTAACAAGACTTCCTTACTTTTAAACTCCAACCCCCTAGCAATACAGGCCAAAATTCCATTTGTCTTCTTAATTACTTGCTGCACCTGCATGCTAACTCTTTGTGTTTCATGCACAAGAACACCCAGATCCCTCTGTGCTGCACTTTTTTGCAGTCGCTCTTCGTTTAATTAATCATCTGCCTTTTGATTCTTCCTACCAAAGTGCATGCCCTCACACTTTCCTACATTAAACTCCATCTGTCAAGTTTTTGCCCAGTCACTCAACCTATCTATATCCCCTTGCAGATTCCTTATGTCCTCATGACAACATGCCCGCCCACCTATTTTAGTATCGTCAGTAAATCTGCCCCCTCCTGCAAGTCATTAATATAGATAATAAATAACTGAGGCCCTAGGGCTGACCCTTATGGCACTTCAGTCTAGAAAAGACCCATTAATCTCAACTCTCTGTCTTCTGTGTGTTAACCAATCCTCAATCCATGCTAGTACATTACCCCCCAGTACCGTGAGCTATCTTGTGCAATAACCTTTTATGTGGCACCTTATCGAATGCCTTCTGGAAATCCAAATACACTACATCTACCAGTTCCCCTTTATTAACTCTGCTTGTTATATCCTCGAAGAACTCTAGCAAATTTATCAAACACGATTTCCCTTTCACAAAACCATGTTGACTCTGTTTAATTGCTTTAAGCTTTTTTAAATGTCCTGCTATTTCTTCCTTAATAATGAACCCTAACATTTTCCCAACGACAGATATTAGGCTGACTGGTCTAACTAATGCACTAATGCACTACATAGACATATGATTCATATCACTGGTGATATTTTGCACTGGTTAGTGCTAGACAGTTCAACAGAGCTACATTTGGGCATCTAAATGTTAAATTACCAGCCAATTCTTTGACATGGAATTATGGTGAAAGGATTAACCATTATCCAGTTCCCCTTGAGTAATATTCCGTACAAGTTTTACAGGTTCAGTGATCCTACATTGATGGGAACTCATGGCCCAGACCTGATCCTTCTAAGATTTACGAAGGAATTCTTAAGCTTTCAAAACACAATTAGTTTTGGTATTGTATTGTAGGTAGTAAACAAGTGGTCAAGGTATAACTGACTAAATTAAAAGTCCTGGAACTCCGTCCCTAACAGCTTTTGGGTGTACCTACACCACATGGACTGCAGCGGTTTAAGAAGGCAGCTCACCACCACCTTCTCAAGGGCAACTAGGGATGGGCAATAAATGCTGGCCGAGCCACTAATGCCCACATCCTGTAAATGAATTAGTAAAAAAATAAACTCTTGCTGAAAAATCAAAGGTTGCAGTAATTGTACAAAATGTAAAGTTTGTGGCTGAAAATCCGATCAGGCCCGTTAGTGGGCGGGGGGATCTTGATACACGATTAATCCATCGGGTCGAGTTGTGGCAGGCAACCTACAAACTTCCTGCTGCCCACTCGCCAACATGATTGCAGCATACAGCCCAACACAAGGTGTAATGCTGCATGCTCAGCAGGGGGCCCAGGAGCAAGCGCGGCTAGTATAATGTGGAGAGACGGTTGTGTTGTGGTAAGGTCACTGGGCTAGCAATCCAGAGACCCATAGGCAAATGCTCTGGGGGCATGGGTTCAAATCCCACCAGGACAGCTGGTGGAATTTAAATTCAATTACTAAAACCTGGAATATAAAGCTAGTCTCAGTAACGGTGACCATTCAACTATAGTCAGTTGCTGTAAAAACCCATCTGATTCATTAATGGTCCTTTAGGAAAGGAAATCTGCTGTCCTTACCTGGCCTGGTGGACATGTGACCCCAGGCCCCAGCAATGTGGTTGACTCTTAACTGCCCTCTGACATGACTGAGCAAGCAACCCATTTCAAGGGCATTTAGGGATAGACAGATGGCGCAGGGCTTGGAGCCATCCTTTCCAGTCTGAAAGCGGCGATCAACTCCATAACAACACTTGTAGACCTGGCCATAATGGGCCGTCTGGTAGCTAATGTCGGAATTTCCATTGCAGCAGAAGCAGAAGTTACCCAGCATCTGAGTGCTACAGTGGAAACTCAGCTGGCCCTGCCAGTGCTGCCCACATTCCAAAGAATAAAGGAAAACAAAGTACACTTCTTAAAGCCAGCCAGTCCCTCTTAAAGGGGAGGTGCATCTGGCGCAACAGTCTCAGAAAAGCTTTGGTAGAAGGATGAAGACTACATATGGAGAAACAGGCCAGAGAAAAGGCTCCCAAATTCTCCGACATGGCGCTAGGTGCCTAGTCCAGGAGGTAAAAAGATGGAGAAAGATGATGTTTCCACAGGAAGCCCTTCAAGGCATAGCCCCAATGAAAGTCACAGCTTTCCATCAGCTGTGCTGTAGCTGCTGTGATAGCACTGTGTAGGAACACTCAGACTGACAAAGATACATGGAAGACATACACTATGGAACTGCACAAGGGAGAATACTTCAGTTGTGTATGTATTATTGAAAGTGTTGTTGAATAAGGATGTTATAGTTTTCTTTTGTTGTGTCTTTATTTGCAGTGTTTACCTGGGATGACACTGCGATGGCCCATAGCTAAAGAATAGAAAGGTGGGTGATAGTAATAGAAATAAAACATCAGTGAACAAGGTCTCTTAATCCCAATGCATGAAGTATCCACAATAAGATGGATGAACTAGTGGCACAAAGAGAGATAAATGCTTTTGATCTAATTGTCATTACAGAGACATAATGACAAGGTGACTGAGGTTGGGAAATAAATATTCCAGCCACACGATATTTTGAAATGACGGATTGAATAGAAAGCGTGAGGGAGAGCCCTGATAATGAAGGATGACATGAGGACAGTAGCGAGAAAGGATCTTGACTCAGAAGATCAGGAGGTCGAATCAGTATGAGTGAATCAGTATTTGGAATAGCAAGGGTCAGAGAACTGGTGGAGGTGTGGTTATAAGCCTCCTAACAGTAGTTATACTGTTGGACAGAGCATTAAACAAAAAATAATTGGAGAATGTAACAAAGGTAATGTAATAATTGTGAGGAGCTTTAATCTTCATATAGACTGGACCAATCAAATTTGCAAGAGTGATCTGGAAGATGAGTTAGTAGATTGCTACCAGGACAGTTTCCTGGAGCAATGTGTTGTGGAATCAACTAGAGATTAAGCTAGGCAGTGTAATGTGGCAGAGTGTGAGATTATTCACTTTGGTTGCAAAAATAGAAAAACAGAATAGTTTTAAAAGGCATGAAACATGTAAACGTTGATGTTCAGAGAGATTTGAGTGTGCTCTTTCAGGGAACGCAGAAAGTTAACATGCAGGTACAGCAAGCAAATGGGGAAGCAAATGGTAAATTGACCTTTATTGCAAGGGGATTAGAGTACAGGAAGAAGCAAGTCTTGCTACAATTGTACAGGGCTTTGGTGAGACCACACCTGGGAAACTGTGTACAGTTTTGGTCTCCATATTTAAGGAAGGATATATTTGCATTGGAGGTGGTACAGCAAAGGTTCACTAAATTGGTGCCTGAGATGAAGGGATTATCCTATGGTGAAAGGCTGTGTAGTGCTATCTTTGTGCTATCTAGATGTAACATTGATGAGGTACGTGGATTCTATTTGCTTGAGGATCTCTGATGTGGTTTATTTACAGCTAGATCAGTGCAAGCAGTAGAATAATCTCTAGACACATCCTGGTATCTCAAGTACAACAGTGCAGTTAGAGAGACCTGGTCACATGATGACATCCACGTACCTGGATCATCTGCATGTTGAGCTTCTTCAAGGGACATCACTCTTAAAACATTATCACAACAGACTGAGTAAATTGGAGCTTAGAAGGATTTCTCATTGAAACATTCAAAATTGTAAAAGGGCTTTGACAGGGTAGATACTGAGAGACTGTTTCCCCTGGCTGGGGAATCTGGAACATGGGGACATGGTCTCAGGACAAGGGGCTGATCATTTAGGACTGAGGTGAGGAGAAATTTCTTCAAAGGGTTGTGAATCTTTGGAACTCTCCACCTCGGAGGGTTGTAGATGCTCCATCGTTGAATATATTTATGGTTGAGATAGTCAGATTCTTGGTCTCTTAAAATAAAAGCAAAATATTACAGATGCTGAAAATCTGAAATAAAACAGAAAATGTTGGAAAATCTCAGCAGGTCTGGCAGCATCTGTGGAGAGAGAAACAGAGTTTACGTTTTGAGTCCAATATGACTCTTCTTCAGGACTGGGCTTTTAGGTCTCTCAAGGAATCAATGGATATGGGGAGAGGGTGGAAAAGTGGAGTTGGGACTAAAGATCAGCAGTTATCTAATTGAATGATGGAGCAGGCTCTCACGTAGAAATTGAGGGTGATGGTGATCATCATCACAACTGGCAATGCTGTCTTCATCCTACTGTGCGGCTGTAGAACTGGTCAAAGGAGGTGGCACAGTTCAGCGACCACCTCCTTTGTGAAACTTGGCTACCTCAGACACTACTCATCCCAGAGGTGGCAATAGGAGAGGTGCTGTCTGACAACCCTTGTGAGTATGGCCTTCTATTGAGAGCCCTCCTCCTCCTCCCTCTGTGTACAGCCTCCCCTCTCTGCTGCCTATGCTCCATGTCCCTGTCATGCTGGAGCCCAAGACACACTACAACTACAGCTGGCATTAGTGGGGAAGCTTTCTCCTAACTGGCCTTCCAACTCGTCTAACCTCCTGGTCAAAGTCCACTGCCACACCCTTGTGAATCCAAAAACCTTTCCAAACTTCACTCAACTCACAGCAAAAGGAGATCAAAAGCACTTCACCTGGGGGTGTGGCAGTCCTTCATACAACTCAGTTCAGCTGGAAGTGATTCAGAGAGGGTGTTCACAGGACCTGCAAAGTCCAGAATTGCAGTTTGTGCCCTTAATCAGACCTTGATACTGTTTGACATCATGGTCTGTCCACCCTGTGTGGTTCCAGTGCACATGTTGAGCTCCGGCACTGGCAACACAATGCAGCTGAATTTGAGGCCTGCGTTTGCTGCTTTGCTGATGTGACATATGAGCAATGAGGGACCAGAAAAGATCCTGCTCCATCCCATTCTACACACACAACTTATTGCATCACAGTATATACACTCAGCACCCAACCAGAACCATGCGATCTCCTGGGAAAAATGGGAAAAGGAGCTAAAACCCAGGCTAACTAGAACAAAAAATCTGGAAAATTTCTCTCTCAACCCTTCAGCAATTGAAACTATTCCAGGAGATCACATTGACTTGATTAATATCATGAAGTACCTGGGTCTTGTACGATGTGATCTTCACTGCAACCAGAAACCAGCCCAGTTCTCCCTAGACAGAATACAGAGAATCAGCATCCACTAGATGAGCCAACAGCATATTCTACAGACAAAAAACTGCGGATGCTGGAAATCCAAAACAAAAACAGAATTACCTGGAAAAACTCAGCAGGTCTGGCAGCATCGGCGGAGAAGAAAAGAGTTGAAGTTTCGAGTCCTCATGACCCTTCTCATGAGGACTCGAAACGTCAACTCTTTTCTTCTCCGCCGATGCTGCCAGACCTACTGAGTTTTTCCAGGTAATTCTGTTTCTGTTTTGCATATTCTACAGGTTCAATATTATCTTACCTAATATCCAACCTAGAGGTGGTTTTATGTAACTTATAATTGTGAGCCCTGGTCCTCCCTAACTTATTTAGCTGAAACAGACTGTGTAAAAGCATAAATCTATGCTTCCCTAAAGGTTAGCAACCCAGCTCTTTGAGCCTATCCTGGTAACTAAGATGCTTTAAATTGATGTGTTAGCAAAGTCCAAGGCTCCAAGTTAAAGGTGAAGGGGTTAATTACAGACAGCAGCCTGCAGAATGGCCTGTGAGAAAGGGACAAAGCTAGTTGCAGCACAACGTGTCCAGAGAGCACAAGAGGCAGAATTTTCCATTCTGGAGAATAAGGCCGGGATTGTCCATGCCAGCACAGCGTCGGGCGTGTCCGGTGGCATGAGCAGACAATGTGGCGCGATTGGTTTCACGATGGTGAGAAACTGGTTTGCGATCATCTGCTCAGCCCGCTGATGGTGGGCCACGTCCTCCGTCATTGGATATTGTGAACCTCAAAGTAATACATCTGCATGTTATTATTAGGCTAGCCTGCTGCAATCTTTGCCCCCCACCCCCCCTCGCTGGATCATCTGCCCACCCAATGTGTTTCACAATAGCACATGAGTGACATGCGCCTGGCGAGCTGCACTTCCCTTGCGATTTCAAGGTTTGTTTGCCTACCTTGCCTCGGGCAGCAGTCACAGCCATCAGCACCAAGCTTCACAGGCAGCACCACAGCACTTTTAGGGGGACTCACAGGCAGGTCTCTACCTACCAGATCAGCCATTTGTTTTCAATGCCTGCAGAGCTAGGGCTTGCTTGGGTAAGGGAGAGAAGTGGCCTCAGGAAAGAGAAGAGGCTGCAGGGAAGGGGAAGGGGGCTATCCCAGGGTGTGTGTGGGGGCACATGTTGATTTGTGCAAGTGGCCTCAAGATGGTGTGGGCTGAGGGGGCAGTCTCCAGAGGAGTTGAGGCCAGATGGACATGTGAGCGAGTGTGTGAGGAAGGGTGGTGATTACCCTGGTGGAAAAGTCCCAGATTTGCACTAAGTGCAGTAGCGGACGTGAAAAGAGACATTTCACCCGCCAGCTGTAATGGCAGGTTTTCACGCTGTAGCATCCCCTTTCTGCCTCATTAATTATGCAGTCACGGGAAATAAGCTGCCTTGCTGGTGAGTGACCTCCGTTTTTCCCACCATGCCATTACTTCACCGCTTCCTCACGCTGGGCTAAACTGCAGCTGTGTGCACAGTTCTTAATGCTTACAGCCCAGGACTGCTCTGGTGAAGACAAGGCACCAAAAGCCAAGAAGAGTGCAGCCCCCCCAATTCAGTGACACATCCTGATACACCTTCTGGCTGCCGTGGAGGCCCATCGCGATGTCCTGTACCCCTGCTCTGACCGCAGAAGGCCCGTCAGCCTCACCACTCTGGCTTGGGAGGCGGTGGCAGAGATGGTCAGTGCCAATGCTACACACAAAAGGTCGGCCATGAAATCTCTCATCTGTGCTGCCAGGATAAGGCAACCATCTCATCATTCTAAATTCACCCACTCAAACAGCCATCACACATCCACTGGCATCTCACTCACTGCCAGCTCATGGGACATCACCACTCTCTCACACACACCCTTACACCCTGGCCTCTCCTCTGCAGATCGCCTCCTCATCCTGTCCATGGCTATACTCAGCACACATGCGCACCTGGTATCCTTCTCATTTGACCTGCGTTACTCACACTCTCTCCATCTGTCTTTATGCAGGACAAGATCATGCACAATCGCCGGGAGAGGTCCCAGACTGGGGTTGGTGTGCTGGACATCAAGCCTTCACTCCATTTGAGAGTCACATGTTGGAGTTGGCCGGAAAGGACGTGAGACGTTCCTGTGGCGATGGTGAGGTCGGCGGTGAACACCCCCATGAGGATCCTGCACCACATCATCCCTCTCTCAACGCTACTCTGAGTCCACTGTTCTGTGTTCAACGCGGCTGCCTAGCATGAATAATCTCCATCTTCTGTTCTGGGCACATCTGACATGAACATATGAACAAGGGGCAGAGGTAGGCCATTCAGCCCCTCGAGGCTGCTCTGCCATTTAATAAGATCTGATAGTAACCTGAAATCTGCATCCCACCTACCCCCGATAACCTATCACCCCCATACTTACCAAGAATCTATCCACCTCTGCCTTAAAAATATTCAAAGACTCTGCTTCCGCCACCTTTTCAGGAAGAGGGTTCCAAAGACTCACAACCCTCTGAGAGAAAACATTTCACCTAATCTCTGTTTTAAATGAGCGACACCTTATTTTTAATCAGTGACCCCTAGTTCTAGATTCTTCCACGAGAGGAAACATCCTCCCTCTGACCTCAGCACCAAGAGCACCTCGGACGAGGACCCTGAGGTAGCACCTTTGACGACGCATCACGCGCTCACCCACACCCTCCACCAGCGCAGTGACACAAACCTCGGTGGGGCCTTAGGTACCTTCGACAGCACCTTCCAAACCCACGACCACTGCCATCTAGAAGGACAAGCTCAGCAGATACATGGGAACACCACCACCTGGAAGTTCCCCTCCCAAGTCACTCACCATCCTGACTTGGAAATATATTGCTGTTCCTTCACTGTCACTGGGTCAAAATCCTGGAATTCCCTTCCTAACAGCACTGGGGGTGTGCCTACACCACATGGACTGCAGCAGTTCAAGAAGGCAGCTCACCACCACCTTCTCAAGGGCAATTAGGGATGGGCAACTAATGCTGGCCTAGCCAGCGATGCCCATATCCCGTGAATGAATAAAAACTGTAGAGCAGCCTTGGGATCACAATCTGGTTAGCACAGCCCACAATCTGTGCCTAAGCAAGCGGATCTTTGGTGACTGGCACTCAGAGGACTGCTGGAGGCAAGGAACCTGCTGAGTCCGAGTCAGATGATGAGCCTCTGGACTCGGTCCTCAATCAGTTGGTGGAACTGTAAAGGCAATCACAGCAACATCAGGAAGGGATGTCTGGTGCACTCCTCAGATTGCAAGGGACGATGGAGGAGTCCGTCCATCTTCAGTCTGAGGTGGTAGTGCCAGTATGCTGACGCACCGAGGTCAATGCTGGCAGGATGGTGGCTGCCATGGAGACCTTGGTCCAGGACATTGCTCCTGCCCTGCTGCGCTGGCTCAACTCCATCACTGACACCATAGTTGGCGGTGCAGCTCGATCTCACTCCAGCTTCCCCTTCTCCTCAAGGAGTTGCCCAAGGGCCATCGGGCACCCATAGGGAGGAGAACCAGCAGCTCGACACCCCGGGGCCATTCACCCAGGTGACTCCAGAAATGTCCGCCCGATCCAAATCCCCTCTTCTTGTGACCCCCACAGATCCAGGTCCCCAGGCTGAGGAGGGTGCAGCTGGCCCAGAGCAGGGCCCTGAAAGCAGGCCGGGGCCCTCCACATCTTGGCCCTCCAGAGGACACTCGCCAAAGTCATCACAGACAAGCTGTCACAGTCAGCAGGCTGCCTCCACCTCAGCTGTGGATGTCCATGGAGCACCAAGATGGTAGCAGCAGGGTTAGGAAGGTTAAGAAGATGTAACTCTTTTGAGTACAAACACGTTTCCATCTGTTCCTATTCAGATGAAGTGACATTGTTTCATAGTCTTGCCATTGTGAGATTTGAACTCTTGATCTTGGGGTTACAAACCCAGTACCATAACCACTTAGCTTTTTAGACCAAGCCGTTAAGAAGATGTAACTCTTTCGAGTACAAACACGTTTCCATCTGTTTCAGATGAAATTACATTGTTTCATAGTTTGCCATTGTGAGATTTGAATTCTTGATCTTGGGGTTACAAACCCAGTACCATAACCACTTGGCTATTTAGGCCAAGCCATTAAGAAGATGTAGTTGCACAGCCTGGACACAGGTATTGATCATTTGTACATAATATTCACTATTGTCAATAAACTGCCAAGAATGTTTCCCTGCCTCTGGCTCCTTGTTCTGATGAGCAGTGTTCATATCACTCAGATGTGAAACCTTGGTTCCTGCACAAGATAAAGGCAGGTGTCTCAGTCCAGGGCCTCTTCCCTGTGCAGCCTTCAGATCAAAATCATCCTCACACTTCCTGGACATATTAGTGATGCCTGTGCCTCGATGGTGCTTGTCATTGCTGCCAGAATGTCGTGGGCAGGCTTCACAGAGTTCTGTCATTCTCTCTGTGTGCTATGAGGTGGGACTGGCCCCCCATTTTTTCAGCATCTCATAGTCATAGAGTTCTACAGCACAGAAACAGGCCCTTCAGCCCATTGTGCCAGCCAGCAAGCACCTATCTATTCTAATCCTATTTTCCAGCACTTGGCCCTTAGCCCTGTATGCTATGGTGTTTCAAGTGCTCATCTAAATACTTCTTAAATGTTGTGAGGGTTCCTGCTTCTATTACCCCCTCAGGCAGTGTGTTCCAGATTCCTACCACCCTCTGGGTGAAAAGATTTTTCCACAAATCCCCTCTAATCTTCCTGAACCTTATCTTAAATCTATGTCCCCTGGTTTTTGACACTTCTGCTAAGGGGAAAAGTTTCTTCCTATCTACCCTGTCTATGCCCCTCATAATTTTGTAGACCTCTATCAGGTACCCCTTCAGCCTTCTCTGCTCTAAGGAAAACAACCATAGCCTTTCCAGTCTCTCTTCATAGCTGAAATGCTCCAGCCCAGGCAACATTCTGATGAATCTCCTCTGCACTCCCTCCAGTGCAATCACATCCTTCCTATAGAGTGGCGACCAGAAATGTACACAGTACTCCAGCTGTGGCCTAATTAACGTTTATACACTCCAACATAACCTCCCTGCTCTTATATTCTATGCCCCAGCTAATAAAGGCAAGTATCTCACCTTATCTACCTGTGCTGCTGCCTTCAGGGATCTATGAACATGTACATCAAGGTCCCTCTGATCCTCTGTGCTTCCTAGAGTCCTACCAATCATTGTGGATTCCCTTGCCGTGTCAGTCTTCCCAAAATACATCACTTCACACTTCTCAGGATTAAATTCATTTACCACTGTTGTGCCCATCTTACCAGCCCATTTACATCATCCTGTAATCTAAGACTTTCCTCCTCACTATTTACGCCACCACCAATTTTCGTGTCATCTGTGAACTTACTGATCACTATATTCACGTCTTAATCATTAATGCACACTACAAGCAGCAAGGCTCCCAGCACCGATCCCTGTGGTACACAACTCGTCACAGGCTTCCAATTGCAAAAACAACCTTCAACCATCACCCTCTGCTTCCTGCCATTAAGCCAATTTTGGATCCAATTTGTCAAATTGTCCTGGATCCCATGCGAGATCTTGTCAAAAGCCATACTGAAGCCCATGTAGACTACATCAACTGCACTACCCTCATCTGCACAACTAGTCACCTCCACGAAAAAATCAGTCAAATTTGTTAGACATGATCTCCCCCTGACGAAGCCATGCTGACTATCCTTGATTAATTTCTGCCTCTCCAAGTGGAGATTAATCCTGTTCCTCAGATTTTTTTCCGATAATTTCCCCACCACTGATGTTAGACTCACTGGCCTGTAATTATTTGGTTTATCCCTACTGCCTTTCTTGACTAATGGTATCACATTCACTGTCCTCCAGTCCTCTGGCATCTCTCCTGTGGCCAGAGAGGATTTGAAAATTAGTGTCAGGGCCCTGCAATCTCCTCCCTTGCCTCACATAGCAGCCTGTACATCTCATCTGGCCTGGGGATTTAGCCACTTTTAAACCTACTAAAATCGCTAATACCTCCTTCCTTTCAATGCTAATTTGTTCAAGTATATCAGTCTCCCTCCCTGATTTCGCCACCTACATTGTCCTTCTCCATAGTGAACACAGATGAAAAGTTTAAAGCCTCACCTACGCCCTTCAGCTCCATGCACAGATTGCCACTTTTGTCTCTAATGGGCCCTAATCTTTCTCTGGTTGCCTCTTGCCCTTAACATACTTATAAAATGCCTTAGGATTTTCCTTTATCTTGCCCACCAGTGTTTTTTCATGCCCCCTCTTCACTCTCCTAATTACTTTAAGTACCCCCCTACACTTTTTATACTCCTCTAGGGCTTCCACTGTTTTCATGCCCTCTGTATCTGCCATAAGCCTTCTTTTTTTTTCCTTATCCATTCCTCTGTATCCCTTGACATCCAGGGTTTCCTGGACTTGTTGGTCCTACCATTCACCTTTACAGGAACATGTTGGCCCTGAACTCTCACTCTTTTCTTTTGGAATGACCTACACTGCTCTGATGTAGACTTTCCTACAAGTAGCTGCTCCCAGTCTTCTTTGGCCAGATCCTGTCTTATCATATTGAAATCAGCCTTCCCCCAATTCAGGACCTTTATTTCCTGTCCATCTTTGTCCTTTTCCATAATTACCTTAAATCTTTCAGTTATGGTCACTATCCCCGAAATGCTCCCCCATTGACACTTCTACCACTTGCCCGGCTTCATTCCCTAAGATTAGGTCAAGTACATTCCCTTCTCTTGTAGGACTTTCTACATGCTGGCTCAAAAAGCTCTCCTGGATGCACTTTAATAATTCTGCCCCCTCTAAGCCTTTCACACAAAGACTATCCCAGTTAATATTGGGGATGTTGAAATCCCGTACTATTATTACCCTATTATTTTTACACTTCTCTGAGATTTGCCTACATATCTGCTCTTCTATCTCCTCCAGACTGTTTGGCAGTTTATAGTACAATACCAGCAAAGTGATTGCCCCCTTTTTGTTTTTAAGTTCTACCCATATGGCCTCATTTGAGGAACCTTCTAAGACATCATCCTTCCTTACTGCAGTAACTGACTCCTTGATCAATAGTGCAATGCCATCTCCTCTTTTACACGTCCCCTGTCACACCTGAAGATTCTATATCCTGGAATATTGAGCTGCCAGTCCTGCCCTTCCCTCAACCATGTCTTTGTGATAGCAACAAAATCATATTCCCATGTGTTAATCAATGCCCTCAATTCATCTGCCTTGCTTGTGAGACTCCTTGTGTTAAAATAGATGCAATCAGCCTTGTGTCACTCCCTTGTGCCTTAACAAGTCTATATTTGCTTTGCCTTCCAGACTGACTTAGTTTCTCTTCTATATTTGGCTGTGCATCACCCCCTGCTGTATCTCCACTTTGTATCCCATCCTCCTGCCAAATTAGTTTAACCCCCTCCTCCAACACAACTAGCAAACCTCCCCACAAGGATGTTGGTACCATTCCGGTTCAGGTGCAACCCATCCGACTTGTTCAGGCCCCACCTTCGCCAGAAACAGACAGTGATCCAGGAAACTAAAGCCATCCCTACTGCACCATCTCTTCAGCCACACATTCACCCTCTCTATCATCCTATTCCTATACTCACTAGCACATGGCACAGGGAGTAATCCAGAGGTTACAACCTTTGAGGGCCTGCTTTTTAATCTTCTACCTAGCTCCCTAAATTCTTATTGCAGGACTCATCCCTCTTTGTACCTACGTTGTTGATACCGATATGAATCACGGCCTCTGCCTGTTTGCCCTCCCCCTTCAGAATGCACTGCAGCTGTTCTGTGACATCCTTGACCCTGGCACCAGGGAGGCAACACACCATCCTGGAGTCACATCTACAGTTGCAGAAGCACCTGTCTGCACCCCTCACTATTGAGTCTCTGACCACTATTGCTCTTGCACTCTTACTCCTCCCCCCTTGTGCAACTGAGCCACACACAGTGCCGTGAACTTGGCTCTGGCTACACTCTCCAGAGGAACATTCACCCTCATCGTTTTCCAATACAAATAAACGGTTCTTGAGTGAGATGCACTCTGGGGCTTTCCTGACTATCTGCCTGCCTCCCTTCTTCTGACTAATAGTCACCCATTCCCTCTCTGGCTGCACTTCCTTAAGCTGCAGAGTGACTACATCTAAAAACATGCTATCCACGTAACCCTCAGCCTCGTGGATGTTACGCTGTGTCTCCAGCTGACGCTCAAGCTCTGAAACCCATTGCTCAGGCTGGTCAAGCCAGTGGCACTTCCTGCACATGTGGTCATCCAGACTGCAAGGAGTGTCTCAGAATTCCCACATGCTGCAGGCCCTTCAACACACGGGACTGAGCTCCTTTGTCATACATTTTGTTTGTTTTTAATTAAAAGACTATTTCCTTAAATTTAAGCCAAATAGAAAACTATTTAATTTTCCTAATAAAAAAGCAAATGCTGAGACTTTTACCTTCTGTAATGTTGCTTTAAAGTGAAAAAAAACAACTTACCCACTACCTACCAATCAGCTCTCTCCCTTGTCCTGATGTCATTTCTTTCGAATTCCAGCGCTACCCAATGTCTGGGTGAGAACTGGCTTCCTTACAGCTAAACTCCGCTCCCTCACAGGTAAACTCCACTCTCGCTCTGCTCCCTCACAGCTAAACTCCACTCTTGCTCTGCTCCCTCACAGGTAAACTCTGCTCCCTCACAGGTAAACTCCGCTCTCGCTCTACTCCCTCACAGCTAAACTCTGCTCCCTCACAGCTAAATTCCACTCTCGCTCTGCTCCCTCACAGGTAAACTCCGCTCTCGCTCTACTCCCTCACAGGTAAACTCTGCTCCCTCACAGGTAAACTCCGCTCCTGCTCCGCTCCCTCACAGCTAAACTCCACTCCCTCACAGGTAAACTCCACTCCCTCACAGCTAAACTCCACTCCCTCACAGCTAAATTCCACTCCCTCACAGCTAAACTCTGCTCCCTCACAGGTAAACTCCGCTCCTGCTCCGCTCCCTCACAGCTAAACTCCACTCCCTCACAGCTAAACTCCACTCCCTCACAGGTAAACTTCGCTCCTGCTCCGCTCCCTCACAGCAAAACTCCACTCCCTCACAGCTAAACTCCACTCCCTCACAGCTAAACTCCACTCCCTCACAGCTAAATTCCACTCCCTCACAGCTAAACACCGTTCCCTCACAGGTAAACTCCGCTCCTTCACAGGTAAACTCCACTCCCTCACAGCTAAACTCCACTCCCTCACAGCTAAACTCTGCTCCCTCACAGCTAAACTCCGCTCCCTCACAGGTAAACTTCGCTCCTGCTCCGCTCCCTCACAGCTAAACTCCACTCCCTCACAGCTAAACTCCGCTCCCTCACAGCTAAACTCCACTCCCTCACAGCTAAACTCTGCTCCCTCACAGGTAAACTCCGCTCCTGCTCCGCTCCCTCACAGCTAAACTCCACTCCCTCACAGCTAAACTCCGTTCCCTCACAGGTAAACTCCGCTCCTTCACAGGTAAACTCCACTCCCTCACAGCTAAACTCCACTCCCTCACAGCTAAACTCTGCTCCCTCACAGGTAAACTCCGCTCCCTCACAGCTAAACTCCACTCCCTCACAGCTAAACTCCACTCCCTCACAGCTAAACTCCACCCCCTCACAGCTAAACTCCGCTCCCTCACAGCTAAACTCCACTCCCTCACAGCTAAACTCTGCTCCCTCACAGGTAAACTCCGCTCCTGCTCCGCTCCCTCACAGCTAAACTCCGCTCCCTCACAGCTAAACTCCACTCCCTCACAGGTAAACTCCGCTCCCTCACAGCTAAACTCCGCTCCCTCACAGCTAAACTCCACTCCCTCACAGCTAAACTCCGCTCCTCACAGCTAAACTCCACTCCCTCACAGCTAAACTCTGCTCCCTCACAGGTAAACTCCGCTCCTGCTCCGCTCCCTCACAGCTAAACTCCGCTCCCTCACAGCTAAACTCCACTCCCTCACAGCTAAATTCCACTCCCTCACAGCTAAACTCCGTTCCCTCACAGGTAAACTCCACTCCCTCACAGCTAAACTCCACTCCCTCACAGCTAAACTCTGCTCCCTCACAGGTAAACTCCGCTCCCTCACAGCTAAACTCCGCTCCCTCACAGCTAAATTCCACTCCCTCACAGCTAAACTCCGCTCCCTCACAGCTAAATTCCACTCCCTCACAGCTAAACTCCGCTCCCTCACAGCTAAACTCTGCTCCCTCACAGGTAAACTCCGCTCCTGCTCCGCTCCCTCACAGCTAAACTCCGCTCCCTCACAGCTAAACTCCTCTCCCTCACAGCTAAATTCCACTCCCTCACAGCTAAACTCCGTTCCCTCACAGCTAAACTCCGCTCCCTCACAGCTAAACTCCACTCCCTCACAGCTAAACTCTGCTCCCTCACAGGTAAACTCCGCTCCCTCACAGCTAAATTCCACTCCCTCACAGCTAAACTCCGCTCCCTCACAGGTAAACTCCGCTCCTGCTCCGCTCCCTCACAGCTAAATTCCACTCCCTCACAGCTAAACTCCGCTCCCTCACAGGTAAACTCCGCTCCTGCTCCGCTCCCTCACAGCTAAATTCCACTCCCTCACAGCTAAACTCCACTCCCTCACAGCTAAACTCCACTTCCTCACAGCTAAACTCCACTCCCTCACAGGTAAACTCCGCTCCCTCACAGCTAAACTCCACTCCCTCACAGGTAAACTCTGCTCCCTCACAGCTAAACTCCACTCCCTCACAGGTAAACTTCGCTCCCTCACAGGTAAACTCCGCTCCTTCACAGGTAAACTCCACTCCCTCACAGCTAAACTCTACTCCCTCACAGCTAAACTCTGCTCCCTCACAGGTAAACTCCTCTCCTGCTCCGCTCCCTCACAGCTAAACTCCACTCCCTCACAGCTAAACTCCACTCCCTCACAGCTAAACTCTGCTCCCTCACAGGTAAACTCCGCTCCTGCTCCGCTCCCTCACAGCTAAACTCCACTCCCTCACAGCTAAATTCCACTCCCTCACAGCTAAACTCCGTTCCCTCACAGGTAAACTCCGCTCCTTCACAGGTAAACTCCACTCCCTCACAGCTAAACTCCACTCCCTCACAGCTAAACTCCGCTCCCTCACAGGTAAACTCCGCTCCCTCACAGCTAAACTCCACTCCCTCACAGCTAAACTCCGCTCCCTCACAGGTAAACTCCGCTCCTGCTCCGCTCCCTCACAGCTAAACTCCGCTCCCTCACAGGTAAACTCCGCTCCTGCTCCGCTCCCTCACAGCTAAACTCCGCTCCCTCACAGCTAAACTCCACTCCCTCACAGGTAAACTCTGCTCCCTCACAGGTAAACTCCGCTCCTGCTCCGCTCCCTCACAGCTAAACTCCACTCCCTCACAGCTAAACTCCACTCCCTCACAGGTAAACTCTGCTCCCTCACAGGTAAACTCCGCTCCTGCTCCGCTCCCTCACAGCTAAACTCCACTCCCTCACAGCTAAACTCCACTCCCTCACAGGTAAACTCCGCTCCCTCACAGGTAAACTCCACCCCCTCACAGCTAAACTCCACTCCCTCACAGCTAAACTCCGCTCCCTCACAGCTAAACTCCACTCCCTCACAGGTAAACTCTGCTCCCTCACAGCTAAACTCCGCTCCCTCACAGGTAAACTCCGCTCCTGCTCCGCTCCCTCACAGCTAAACTCCACTCCCTCACAGGTAAAACTCCACTCCCTCACAGCTAAACTCCACCCCCTCACAGCTAAACTCCACTCCCTCACAGCTAAACTCCGTTCCCTCACAGCTAAACTCCACTCCCTCACCGGTAAAATCTGCTCCCTCACAGCTAAACTCCACCCCCTCACAGCTAAACTCCACTCCCTCACAGCTAAACTCCGCTCCCTCACAGCTAAACTCCACTCCCTCACAGGTAAACTCTGCTCCCTCACAGCTAAACTCCACTCCCTCACAGGTAAACTTCGCTCCTGCTCCGCTCCCTCACAGCTAAACTCCACTCCCTCACAGCTAAACTCCACTCCCTCACAGCTAAACTCCGCTCCCTCACAGGTAAACTCCGCTCCTGCTCCGCTCCCTCACAGCTAAACTCCACTCCCTCACAGCTAAACTCCACTCCCTCACAGCTAAACTCCACTCCCTCACAGCTAAATTCCGCTCCCTCACAGCTAAACACCGTTCCCTCACAGGTAAACTCCGCTCCTTCACAGGTAAACTCCACTCCCTCACAGCTAAACTCCGCTCCCTCACAGCTAAACTCCGCTCCCTCACAGCTAAACTCCACTCCCTCACAGCTAAACTCCACTCCCTCACAGCTAAACTCCGCTCCCTCACAGCTAAACTCCGCTCCCTCACAGGTAAACTCCGCTCCTGCTCCGCTCCCTCACAGCTAAACTCCACTCCCTCACAGCTAAACTCCACTCCCTCACAGCTAAACTCCGCTCCCTCACAGCTAAACTCCACTCCCTCACAGCTAAACTCTGCTCCCTCACAGGTAAACTCCGCTCCCTCACAGCTAAACTCCACTCACTCACAGCTAAACTCCGCTCCCTCACAGGTAAACTCCGCTCCTGCTCCACTCCCTCACAGCTAAACTCCACTCCCTCACAGCTAAACTCCACTCCCTCACAGGTAAACTCCGCTCCCTCACAGGTAAACTCTGCTCCTGCTCCACTCCTTCACAGGTAAACTCTGTTCCCTCACAGGTAAACTCCGCTCCTGCTCCGCTCCCTCAGAGGTAAACTCCGCTCCCTCACAGCTAAACTCCACTCCCTCACAGGTAAACTCCGCTCCCTCACAGCTAAACTCCGCTCCCTCACAGCTAAACTCCACTCCCTCACAGCTAAACTCCGCTCCCTCACAGCTAAACTCCACTCCCTCACAGCTAAACTCTGCTCCCTCACAGGTAAACTCCGCTCCTGCTCCGCTCCCTCACAGCTAAACTCCGCTCCCTCACAGCTAAACTCCACTCCCTCACAGCTAAATTCCACTCCCTCACAGCTAAACTCCGTTCCCTCACAGGTAAACTCCGCTCCTTCACAGGTAAACTCCACTCCCTCACAGCTAAACTCCACTCCCTCACAGCTAAACTCTGCTCCCTCACAGGTAAACTCCGCTCCCTCACAGCTAAACTCCGCTCCCTCACAGCTAAATTCCACTCCCTCACAGCTAAACTCCGCTCCCTCACAGCTAAACTCCGCTCCCTCACAGCTAAACTCCGCTCCCTCACAGCTAAATTCCACTCCCTCACAGCTAAACTCCGCTCCCTCACAGCTAAACTCTGCTCCCTCACAGGTAAACTCCGCTCCTGCTCCGCTCCCTCACAGCTAAACTCCGCTCCCTCACAGCTAAACTCCACTCCCTCACAGCTAAATTCCACTCCCTCACAGCTAAACTCCGTTCCCTCACAGCTAAACTCCGCTCCCTCACAGCTAAACTCCACTCCCTCACAGGTAAACTCTGCTCCCTCACAGCTAAACTCCACTCCCTCACAGGTAAACTTCGCTCCCTCACAGGTAAACTCCGCTCCTTCACAGGTAAACTCCACTCCCTCACAGCTAAACTCTACTCCCTCACAGCTAAACTCTGCTCCCTCACAGGTAAACTCCGCTCCTGCTCCGCTCCCTCACAGCTAAACTCCGCTCCCTCACAGCTAAACTCCGCTCCCTCACAGCTAAACTCCACTCCCTCACAGCTAAACTCTGCTCCCTCACAGCTAAACTCCGCTCCCTCACAGCTAAACTCCGCTCCCTCACAGCTAAACTCCACTCCCTCACAGCTAAACTCTGCTCCCTCACAGCTAAACTCCACTCCCTCACAGCTAAACTCCACTCCCTCACAGCTAAACTCCACTCCCTCACAGCTAAACTCTGCTCCCTCACAGGTAAACTCCGCTCCTGCTCCGCTCCCTCACAGCTAAACTCCACTCCCTCACAGCTAAATTCCACTCCCTCACAGCTAAACTCCGTTCCCTCACAGGTAAACTCCGCTCCTTCACAGGTAAACTCCACTCCCTCACAGCTAAACTCCACTCCCTCATAGCTAAACTCCGCTCCCTCACAGGTAAACTCCGCTCCCTCACAGCTAAACTCCACTCCCTCACAGCTAAACTCCGCTCCCTCACAGGTAAACTCCGCTCCTGCTCCGCTCCCTCACAGCTAAACTCCGCTCCCTCACAGCTAAACTCCACTCCCTCACAGCTAAACTCCACCCCCTCACAGCTAAACTCCACTCCCTCACAGGTAAACTCTGCTCCCTCACAGCTAAACTCCACCCCCTCACAGCTAAACTCCACTCCCTCACAGGTAAACTCTGCTCCCTCACAGCTAAACTCCACCCCCTCACAGCTAAACTCCACTCCCTCACAGCTAAACTCCGTTCCCTCACAGCTAAACTCCACTCCCTCACAGGTAAACTCTGCTCCCTCACAGCTAAACTCCACCCCCTCACAGCTAAACTCCACTCCCTCACAGCTAAACTCCGCTCCCTCACAGCTAAACTCCACTCCCTCACAGCTAAACTCCACTCCCTCACAGCTAAAATCCACTCCCTCACAGGTAAACTCTGCTCCCTCACAGGTAAACTCCGCTCCTGCTCCGCTCCCTCACAGCTAAACTCCACTCCCTCACAGCTAAACTCCACTCCCTCACAGGTAAACTCTGCTCCCTCACAGCTAAACTCCACTCCCTCACAGCTAAACTCCGCTCCCTCACAGCTAAACTCCACTCCCTCACAGGTAAACTCTGCTCCCTCACAGCTAAACTCCACTCCCTCACAGCTAAACTCCACTCCCTCACAGCTAAACTCCGCTCCCTCACAGGTAAACTCCGCTCCTGCTCCGCTCCCTCACAGCTAAACTCCACTCCCTCACAGCTAAACTCCACTCCCTCACAGCTAAACTCCACTCCCTCACAGCTAAATTCCGCTCCCTCACAGCTAAACTCCACTCCCTCACAGGTAAACTCCGCTCCTTCACAGGTAAACTCCACTCCCTCACAGCTAAACTCCGCTCCCTCACAGCTAAACTCCGCTCCCTCACAGCTAAACTCCACTCCCTCACAGCTAAACTCCACTCCCTCACAGCTAAACTCCGCTCCCTCACAGCTAAACTCCGCTCCCTCACAGGTAAACTCCGCTCCTGCTCCGCTCCCTCACAGCTAAACTCCACTCCCTCACAGCTAAACTCCACTCCCTCACAGCTAAACTCCGCTCCCTCACAGCTAAACTCCACTCACTCACAGCTAAACTCCGCTCCCTCACAGGTAAACTCCGCTCCTGCTCCACTCCCTCACAGCTAAACTCCACTCCCTCACAGCTAAACTCCACTCCCTCACAGGTAAACTCCGCTCCCTCACAGGTAAACTCTGCTCCTGCTCCACTCCTTCACAGGTAAACTCTGTTCCCTCACAGGTAAACTCCGCTCCTGCTCCGCTCCCTCAGAGGTAAACTCCGCTCCCATTCTGCTCCCTCACAGGTAAACTCCACTCCCTCACAGGTAAGCTCCGCTCTCGCTTCGCTCCCTCACAGGTAACCTCCCGCTCTTCAGGCCCTCCTCTCACACTCTCCTCTGTGACCAGTGACGCTGTGCTCCTAAAGGGCTCAGGTGCTAAAGGCTGACAAAAGATCAGGTGCGCTTAAAGTTTCACGCTGTGTCTCCATGATATGACCCTGATCACGAGCAGCAGTGAGCTGTCCTCGGCCCGACATGAGTCAGACATTCACAGAGGCTGTGTGAAGATCTATGGAATGTTCTCACTGCATGTTGCCATCATCCTCCTGGAATCTAGCGATTATTAGGGCCTCTGCTCCATCTCCATGACATGAGCCTGAGCACTGAGGGTATGTGCACTGCCATCAGCCAAACAGGAGTCAAACATTCACAGATGCAAGGTGAGGATGTCAGGACAGTTCTCACTGCATCTCATCATCATCCTCCACGAATCTTGCGGTTATGAAGGCCTCCCCAAGCGCCCGCCTCATCTGGCCAGCGCGATGGCCTCATCACCGGCATCATCGCCTTCAAGATGATGATCACTGTCATCCCTTTTGATGTCCTCCTCCTCATTTGTGGATACATGCAGCTCTTCCATGTCCTCCTCAGCCAGGTCCTCCCCCCCATTGCAGCGCCAGGTTGTGGAGCATGCAGCAAATGACAATGATGCACAACACCCTATGGGGACTGTGTCGCAGTGCTCCACTGGACCTGTCGAGGCACTGGAACCTCATCTTCAAGATGCCTATCGTTTGCTCCACCAAAGTCCTGGTCGCAGCATGAGTCTTGTTATACCATCACTCTGCAGCAGTCTGAGGCTGCCCCAAGGGTGGCATCAGCCACGTTATCTGTGGGTAGCCGTTGCCTCCCTGGACCCTGGAAAATGTCAGGGATCTGAGACCAGCTAAGGATGTAGGGTCGTGGATGCTCCCTGGGAATCATATACAGAATGGTAGGGTGCGTTTGTGGTGGTCGCAGAGCAGCTGAACATTCAGTGAGTGGAAGCCCATGCAGTCGACATAGTTGACTGCTTGTTTCTACGGAGACCTAAGTGCCATGTGAGTGTAGTTGATGGCACCCTGCACCTGTGGGAAACCGGAGATCTATGCAAAACCCAGCGCTCTTGCTTCCTGGCTTTTCTGATTTTGGGCAATTCTGTGCCTTCGCAAAGATAACGTCCATGGCCTCCTGGATACAATTGTGCATGGGGGCTTGTGAGATCCTGCACAAGTCACCTGCAAAGCCCTAGAAGGAGCCACTGGTATAAAAACTGAACGTTCATGGCCACTAGCAATGGATGCCCTCCATGTCCCCACGGCGCCAAATCATGCAGCAGGCAGCATATGTGACCGGCCAGTTCCCTGGCACATGCACAGTCTTCAGCGACACTGGTTCTCAGTCATCTGCAGGAATGACAACTGCCGTCTATAGACACTGGGTCTAGCAAAGAGCCTATGAGCAACGGCTCCCTGTGGATCTTCAGCTGCATGTGCAGCAGACCTGACCACCCTTTCATTTTGAGGGAGGTGCTCCTCTGTTTGCTGAACCAGGCACCTCTGCTATACTCCTTCTTCTCTGCTCCCTGTAAGCCATGAGGCATACCGCTAAATAACCAGGATTCATGACGCTGATGTTCTCCTCCTGCAGGCTCAAAGAGGGTTAGCATAGGTGTCCTAAGGACCTCTGTTGGTTACGTCTGAAGGCCCCTTCACGCTTCCTGGAGAGTAATGATCACTGCTTGAATGGCCAATGTGTAGTGCACTCATTGGCTGTCTGAAACCCCACCCAACTCGCCCCACTCCACCCGACCGATTGGCAGCAGCTTTGCCCATTGGACTGCAAGCTGTGTTCTCAGCTCAGGCACAGGCATTCTCCTAACCCGCACTACAAGGCTGCACTGTTAGCTTGAACCATGGGGAAGACTGGTCCAAACCGGGATGATGACATTGCAAAAGGCTCTGAGTATGCCTCCACCAGTGACTGTTCCATGGACAGCTTTAGCAAGGAGATTGTCCAACTTGCCCAGTCATCCTATTGTTCTGTTGCTCCACAAAATGCACATTAATTTGCAGTCTCTGCTCGAGGGGTGAAAAGTTCTGGAACATTGGGTGGCACTTTCATGCCTTTGTATTGCTGGAGTAGGCAGAAAAGTTTCAGAGGCCCGACTCCAAGCATGTCAATGGAGCTGCTGCTGAACAGTCTCAGCTGCAAAAGAATGCTCACTCTTGACAAGCTTTTCCAAGTATGTGGCAGCTTCCCAGTGAGCTCCACATTACTCCTTCAGAGTCTTTATATAAGTCTGGTTTATTTCAAAAAGTAAATGTCCTTTTACACCTTACATTCTAAACTGCCCCCATGTTTACCTACTTAACATTTCAAACCTAGCCCATCTTCTAATGCATCAAAGCCTTCAGACCAGCTGCCTTTAATCCAATTAAGTCTCACACACCCACACACATATAGTCACAGATACCACTATTTTACAATAAATTCCAATAACATTATTATATCCTCCTGAACAATGCTTGGAACATTTACCATGTTAAAAGCACTACACAAACACAACTTGTTGTTGAACCTTTTTAGCACCTTCTCCAATGTTTTATAATTTTTATAAAATGGAGAGCTGAACTCTGCACAGTAGCAGAGTGTGGTCAAACTAAGGTTCCATACCAGTCAAATGTAACTTCTCTGTTTTCCAATTTTATCCTTCAAGAAATTAATACTAGTGCTTGGTTTGATTTGTTAGATGCCATTTATTTTTCTTTTTGGGTCAAAAAACACTCAGATCTTAAATAAAGTTGTTGTGGAAATGACAAAAGCAGAAATGAAAGCAAATGGCCAATGAATTCCAACATTTACACAAAGGAATATGAAAGCAGGAATCATTAAAGAAATGATCAGCAAGCATGTGATGAAATCCCTAGTTTGCGTGATGTTGTTTTCGTTGACTGGTTTCAAAGCTTGTATTTTTGAGACAGTCCTTAACAGAAAAAGAAACCAAAACTCCAGATTTCTGGGGAGGATGGTAGGGTGAGGCAGGGGGAGGGGTTTAGAGGGAGGTTTTAGCCCTGGGTTCCTGGCTGTGATGTCAGACTCCTGAGAAATTAGCCTGTAACCATAGGTTGCTAGGGAAACAGAAACTGATTGGGAAAACAGACTCAAAACTGAGAGATCAGTTTTTAGCAGAGGTCAGAACAATACAGACAGGCTGAGGAGACATGATTGAGACAGCTAAGAACTAAACTGAAACCTAGGTTTGGCAGCTGGCAAAGTGAAATAAAATTAGCTCCCCTGCTTCAGCTTTTACCACAGCTGACCATACTGTGCACTGAGGTGGTATTGAGCGGTTGGATAAAGATGACTCTGGAGAATCTACACCATCAGGACGGTCATGAACTGGTTCTGCATAAGTGTGCTCTTTTGTTGATAGCCATATCTGATAGCCATATTTGTAGAATTCAGAATAAAGCTGTTGTCAGAGGAGACTTGGCGTGTCGAAGACTTAAATTTTACCAGTCTTTGGGACTGCATGTGGTGCTACATACGTGCTAAGGGAGCTGCCAGTAAATCCATGACATCTATCTTTGTTGTATCAGCTATTTAACATTTAATTTATAGATTCTTTTAAATACAATTTGCCTGTTAGTTCACGTTCAATTTGCGTTGATTTTGGTTTGACTTGTTAAAGTTATAAAAGTGAAATCTTGTCCATCAGTTTCTTCCTTTGGGCTCATTTGGAAAGTTCAGTTCTTTTAGGTTATTGGTCTCTATGGGGATTGTAACAAGTGTGAGAGAAAGAAATGAAGGAATTGATTATTGTGGTGTTTTGAGAGGCTCCTCTCAACATAAACTCACCTGTCAAAAGCAATGAGCCCAGCAGCACTGCTACCAATGGGCCACTCGATGCTAGATTATCTTGTGAAGAAATTAAATTTTACCAACTACTTTAAAAATTAAACTGAGAAAACTATGAAAGCTAAAAGCAAAATACTGCGGATGCTGGAAATCTGAAACAGTCTGGTCAGCTGGAAAAACTCAGCGGGTCTGACAGCATCTGTGGAGAGGAAGACAAGAGTTAATGTTTCGAGTCCATATGACTCTTCATCAGAACTAAAGAGAAATAGAAATGTGGTGAAACAAAAGCTGTTTAAGGGGGAGTGGGACAGGTGGAGCTGGATAGAGGGCCAGTGATAGGTGGAGGCAAAGGAGAGATTGCCAAAGATGTCATAAACAAAAGGTCAAAGGGGTGTTGACGGTGATGATATTAGCTAAAGGATGTGCTAATGGTGACATTAAGGGTAGAAAACAGGATGAGCAAGGTACAGATAGCCCTAGTGGGGGTGGGGTGGGGGGAAGGGATCGAGATAAGCTAAAAGGTGGAGATAAAACAATGGATGGGAATAAATTTTTAAAATAATAATAGAAATGGATGGGAAAAGAAAAAATATATGTAAAAATTATATAATAATTAGAAAAAAGGGGATCAAAAAGGGGGTGAGGATGGACGAGAGAGTTCATGATCTGAAGTTGTTGAACACAATGTTAAGTCCGGAAGGCTGTATAGTGCCTAGTCGGAAGATGAGGTGCTGTTCCTCCAGTTTGCGTTGAGCTTCACCGGAACATTGCAGGAGGCCAAGGATGGACATGTGGGCATGAGAGCAGGGTGGAGTGTTGAGATGGCAAGCGACAGGGAGGTCTGGGTCATGCTTGTGGACAGACCAAGGGTGTTCTGCAAAGCGGTCACCCAGTCTGTGTTTGGTCTCTCCAATGTAGAGGAAACCGCATTGGGAGCAGCGAATGTAGTAGACGAAATTGAGGGAAGTGCAAGTGAAGTGCTGCTTCACTTGAAAGGGGTGTTTGGGTCCTTGGATGGTGAGGAGGGGGGAAGTAAAAGGGCAGGTGTTGCACCTTCTGAGGTTGCATGCGAAGGTGCCGTGGGAGGGGGTTGAGGTGTAGCGGGTGATGGAGGAGTGGACCAGGGTGTCCTGGAGGGAACGGTTACTACGGAATGCCGACAGGGGGAATGAAGGGAAGATGTGTTTGGTGGTGACATCAGGCTGGAGTTGGTGGAAATGGCGGAGGATGATCCTTTGAATGTGGAGGCTGGTGGAGAAGTGAGGAGAAGGGGGACCTTATCATGGTTCTGGGAGGGAGAGGAAGGTGTGAGGGCGGATGCGCGGGAGATGGGCCAGACATGGTTGAGGGCCCTGCAACCACTGTGGGTGGAAAACCTCGGTAAGGAAGAAGGAAGACATGTCAGAAGAATTGTTTTGGAAAGTGGCATCATCAGAACAGATGCAACGGAGGCAAAGGAACTGAGAGAATGGGATGGAGTCCTTCCAGGAAGCAGGGTGTGAGGAGCTGAGTGAGGCCAAGGTGGACCCTATCATGATTCTGGGAGGGAGAGAGGACAAGGGGGAAACTATAAAAGCTGCTCCTTTTAAAGTGAGTGAAAGCAGAGCAGGAAGACTGCCCAAGGACAATGAACTTGGAAGTGAGATCCAAAGCCTCAATCCAACTGGAGAGGTTCCAAAGGATCAGTCAATTGAAAGTTACTCAATCTCATTCATGCCCAAGATCAATACTGGCAAACAAATACAACAGTTTATCCAGCAGAACCATCTGCTGAAATTTACAGCATTCTTCCAAAGTCCCCGACCATTTTGGTTGTCACTAACCCAACTCACATGACTGCTTTGTGTGAAAGCAGTACAATATTCGGCCCAAACTCAACAACCTACATTTACATAGCACCATTAACATAATAAAATATCCCAAGGCACTTCACAGACACCAAGTCATACAATGAGGTATTAGCTAAGAAAACTAAAAGCTTGGTCAGAGAAAAATTTTAAGCCGTGTCTGAAAGAAAAAAAAATTAGAGATCCAAAATGTTTTAGGGAGAGAATTCCAGAATTTAGGAACCAGGCAGCTGAAAGTATGGTAACCGATGGTGAAATGATAGAAATCAGACATATACAAAAGGCAAGAATTGGAAGACTGCAGGGATATCAAATGATTGTAGTGCTGCAGGTTACAAAGGGGTGAGATCACAGACGGATTTGAACACAAGGATGAAAATTTTAAAATCAAGGTGTTGCCAGAGCAAGAGCCAATGAAAGTCAGTGAATACAAGGACGATGGATGAACGCATCTTAGTGTTAGTTAGGGCACAGGCAGCACACTTTTTTGGATCAGCTAAGTTTATGGAGGATGTAAGATGGGAGGCCTACCTAGACAGTGTTGGAAGTCTGGAAGTAAGATAGACATGGGTGAACCTGGGGCATCACAGGGTTCCTAAACTACAGGGTGAATGTACCTCTGCAAATGCCTCTCTGATGATCAGCATTCTAGGAACTTCTGTCCACCAAAACATGAAATACTGGATGGCATGAGACACACTGTAATAAATACTGGACAACCCAAGAAATACTTCAAGCGAAATAATGCACTAATATTGATATAGGGAGTGACAAGGTGTTGGAGGTGTTGGCAGCCTTAAAAGTGGACAAATCTCCAGGTTCAGATGATTTGTGTCCCAGACTGCTGAGGGAGGCAAGGGAAGAGATCGCAGGGGCTCTGACCCAAATTTTTAATTCCTCTCTGGCCACAGGGGTGCTGCCAGAGGACTGGAGAACAGCTAATGTGTTTCCGCTATTTAATAAGGGCTGTAGAGATAAGCCAGGGAACTACAGACCAGTGAGTCTCACGTCAGTGGCAGGGAAACTATTGGAGAAAATTCTGAAGGAGAGAATCTATCTCCACTTGGAGAGGCAAGGTTTCATCGGGGATAGTCAGCTTGGCTTTATCAGAGGGAGATCATGCCTAACAAATTTGATTCAATTTTTTGAGGAGGTGACCAGGTGTGTAGCTAATGGTAGTGCAGCTGATGTAGTTTATATGGATTTCAGCAAAGCCTTTGACAAGGTCCCACATGTGAGACTTACAAAGAAGGCAAATGCACATGGGATACAGAGTAATTTGATAAGGTGGATTCAAAATTGGCTTCGTTTTAGGAGACAGAGGGTGATGACAGAAGGCTGCTTTAGTGACTGGAAGCCAATGTCCAGTGGCATACCACAGGGACCTGTGCTGGCTCCCCTATTATTCGTCATTTATATAAACAACATAGATGACTATGTGGGAGGGTAGGATTAGTAAGTTTGCGGTTGTCACAAAGATTGGTCGGGTGGTTAACAGTGAGGCTGAGTGTCTTGGGCAGAAGAAGATATAGATGGGATGATCAAATGGGCAGATAAGTGGTGGATGGAATTTAACCCTGAGAAGTGTGAGGTGATACACTTTAGAAAGAATAATTTGACAAGGAAGTATTTAATGATCGGCATGACACCAGGAAGTTCTGAGGAACAAAGGGACCTCAGCGTGTGTATCCATAGATCTCTGAAGGCGGAGGGGCATGTTAGTGGGGTGGTGAAAAAGGCATATGGGACATTTGCCTTTATCAATCGAGGCATTAATTACAAAAGTAGGGAGGTCATGTTGGAGTTGTATAGAACCTTGGTGAGGCCACAGCTGGAGTACTGTGTGCAGTTCTGATCGCCACATTATAGGAAGGATGTGATTGCACTGGAGGGGGTGCAGAGGAGATTCACCAGGATGTAGCCTGGGATGAAACAATTAAGTTATGAAGAGAGGTTGGATGGACTTGGATTGTTTTCATTGGAGCAGAGAAGAGTGAAGGGCGACCTGATCGAGGTGTACAAGATTATGAGGGGCATGGACAGGGTGGACAGGGAGCAGCTGTTCCCCTTAATTGAAGGGTCAGTCACAAGGGGACATAAGTTCAAGGTGAGGGGCAGGAGGTTTAGAGGGATGAGGAAAAACTTTTTTTCCCAGAGGGTGGTGACGGTCTGGAATGCACTGCCTGGGGGGGTGGTGGAGGTGGGTTGCCTCACATCCTTTAAAAAGTACCTGGATGAGCACTTGGGATGTCATAACATTCATGTCTATGGGCCAAGTGCTGGTAAATGGGATTAGGTAGGTAGGTCAGGTGTTTTTCATGTGTCGGTACAGACTCGATGGGCTGAAAGGCATCTTCTGCACTGTGTGATTCTGTGATTCTAATGTGAAGGTTGTCTGAGGATTGGAGCATGCCATAATTGAGTAAATTTGCAAAGTTCAGTTTTGACCCATATGAAGACTGGGTCACGTGGGTGAACTAATAGTATCCATAACTGATAGGCTAGTTAGACCCCTTCAGTAGAGGGTACAATGGGATTGTGCTTGAATGGACCCTGACTGAATGGTGATCAAAGGGTGAGAAAAGCTGTGTCGGAGACCACTCTAGCACAACTGATTCACCTGCATCCTTTCCACTTGTGGTGATGGTTAGATAAACCGTATTAAGTGCGGAAAAATAGAATATGATAGAGTAAATTTGCAAGGGACATAAAAGCAGACTGTAAAAGCTTCTAAAAGTATGTAAAAAGATTGGTGAAGACAAATGTAGGTCTCTTACAGTCTGAAACAGGAGAATGTATAATTGAGAACAAGGAAATGGCAGAACAATTAAACACTTTAGTTCTGTCTTCATGGAGGAAGACACAAATAACTTCCCAGACATACTAGAGAACCAAGGGCCTAGTGAGGAGGAATTGAAGGAATTAGTATTACTAAAACAATAATGCAGGAGAAATTAATGGGACTGAAAGCCAATAAATCCCCAGGGCCCAATAATCTACATCCCAGGGTATTAAAGGTGGCCATGGAAATAGTGGATGCGTTGGTTGCCATCTTCTAAAATTCTGTAGATTCTGGAACAATTCCAGCAGATTGGAATGGCAAATGTAACCCACTTTTAAAAAGAGGGAAAACACAGGAAAATTCAGACTGGTTAGCCTAACATCAGTTGTGTCTATTATAAAGGATGTGATAACATGACACTTAGAAAATATCAACGGGATTAGACAAAGTCAACATGGATTTATGAAAGGGAAATCATGCTTGACAAACCTACTGGAGGTTTTTGAGGATGTAGCTAGCAGACTAGATAAGGGAGAATCAGTGGATGTGGATTTTCAGAAAGCTTTTGATAAAGTCTCACATAAAAGGCGAGTGTGTAAAATTAAAGCACATGGGATTTGGGTAATATATTGGCATGGATTGAGAATTGGTTAGCAGACAGGAAACTGAGAGTAGGAATAAATGGGTCTTTTTTTGGAGTGGCAGGCAGTGACTAGTGGGGGTAGACAGAGATCAGTGCTTGGGCCCCAGCTATTCACAATATATATATCAATGATTTGGATGAGGGAACCAAATATAACATTTCTAAGTTTACCGATGACACGAAACTCAGTGGGAACGTGAGCAATAAGGAAGGTGGAAAGAGGCTTCAAGGCAATTTAGAAAAGTTGAGTGACTGGGCAAATATATGGCAGATGGATAAGTGTGAAGTTTTCCACTTCGGTAGGAAAAACAGAACGGCAGAGTATTATTTAAATGGCGATAGATTGGGAAATGTTGATGTACAAAGGGACCTGTGTGTCCTTGTACACCAATCATGGAAAGTAAGAATGTAGGTGCAGCAAGCAGTTAAGAAAGCAAATGGTATGTTGGCCTTCATTTCAAGAGGATTTGAATACAAGACATTGGTGCACAGGGCATTGATGAGACCACACGTGGAGTACTGCGTGCAGTTTTGCTTTCCTTACCAAAGGAAGGATATACTTGCCATTGAGATAGTGCAGCGAAGATTTGCCAGATGGCAGAATTGTTGTATTAGGAGAGATTGGGCCAACCAGTCCTATATTCACTGGAGTTTAGAAGAATGAGAGGGGATCTCATTGAAACATATAAAACTCTGACAGGGATGGACAGATAGAATGCAGGGATGATGTTTCCTCTGGCTGGGGGTCTAGAACAAGGGGACACAGTTTCAGCATACAGGATAGAGCATTTAGGACTGAGGTGAGGAGAAACTTCTTCACTCAGAGGGTGGTGAACCTATGGAATTCTCGACCACAGAAGGCTGTGGAAGCCAAATCACTGAAGAGATTTAAGGAAGAAATAGATTTCTGGACTCTAAAGGCATCAAGGGGTATGAGGGAGAGTGCAGGGGTACAGCATTGAGATAGAGGATCAGCCATGATCAGATTGAATGGCAGAGCAGGCTTAAAGGGCCGAATGACCTACTTCTGCTCCTATTTTCTATGTTTCTATGTATCAGTGTAGACTCCACACTGCATAAATGTGCAACAAAAAATACAGAAAGGGAGATTTTAGTAATCCTTGCTCCCAGTACAGAGCTGTGGGAACAATTTCAGAAATTGAAGAGCAAAGGGCATGTATGATTTTTACAGACAGCAAATCATGCACCATCAGTATTCCTGATATGTATTCCCAATATGCAAACTTTGTGCCAACAGTCTAGATTCATAGATAACCTCACAGAATCTGACTGTACATTCACCAAAAATAGGTCCATTGCTCAAGGAGTTCACTTTTCCCAACATGGTAGACAATATGTTAAAAGAACAAGAATGGCTTTCAGGGAATAATTTTGTGTCTGAAAAGCATTGTATACACAGAGCAATTTGTGGATTAAGGGAAAGGAGGTGGGCCACTGTTGTTGGTACTCACGAGGAGGTAGTGGCAAGTGCTTCAGTGGGCCTTGTGGAGGATGTCAAATGAGGCATAGGGGAAAGGTGTAGGAAAATGTACGAGGAAGTCTAGCCTATGATGATGGCACGAGAGTATGAAACACAGTAAATGCTGAAGGATTGGAGTTTGTGAGGGTAGGGTACCAAGGGCGGAGAGAAGGAAAGAAGCTTGATGGAGAGAGGGGAAAAGGGAGAGGAAAAGTGGCGATGGACTCATGTCCATTCATGTACATGCCTTGGTTACCAGTCTGGAGCTGAAGAAACTAAAGCTACATAGGTGTGGGTATACGCTGGGTCAAGATAGCTATTCTTTCAAATGCATGGCTACTATAGAGGAGACAATGCAAAGGAAAAACTATAGTCAAGAGACATGACAAAATGGTAGGCTGAGTGACAGACTGAGACAGGTGAGTGAGAGCAGGGGCAATTTGACAGGTAAGAGCACTGAGGAGTGTGTTTCCAATCATTTAAATGTTTGCTGTGGCTTTATTGAAACATAGCTGGTGCCTAGCTGAGAGAGTCATTGGTGATAAATCTGAAATAATAACCAAAAAGCATTTCTCTAACCTTTAGATTGAGAGTCAAGAATTATTTTCATGAAACAAGTTTGACAGTTTCCTATTAATTTTAAAAACCAGTAAGCAATATAACTAAAAATTAATTAATTCCCCAGTTGTCAAAAGATTAAAAGCTGCAGTGGGAAATTGCCTTTCCAATCACTATTGCTCCAACTGCTGGTAAGTTATGGCCTTGGGGGTGGTCAGACAGTGAGACTGTAATTCTTCATAGATAGTCTCATCCTCCCTCACCTTCACAAGAAGGAATTTGAAATTGATTGGAGCTATCAATTCTGCTAGAGTTCTTTTCAGCCAATAGAACCATAGAAAAGTTCAAGCACAGAAGGAGGCCTTCAGCCCATCTTGTCTATGTCAGCCCGAGGACACCCAGGTGCCCTTTCTAATCCCACCTTCCTGCACCCGGCCCTTAGCCTTGTAGCTTACAGCACTTTAGGTGCAGATCCAGGTACTTCTTAGAAGAGCTTAGAGTTTCTGCCTCTACCACCAACTTGGGCAGCGAATTTCAGACACCCACTACCCTCTGCGTAAAAAAAGTTCTTCCTCATGTCCCCCCTACACCTTCTGCCACTTATCTTGAATCTATGTCCCCTGGTTCTAGAATTCTCCATCAAGGGAAACAATTTTATCCTGTCCACTCTATCTATGCCCCTCATAATTTTGTACACCTCAATCAAGTCACCTCTCAGCCTTCTTTGTTCCAGGGAAAATAACCCCAAACTATCCAATCTCTTAATGTATCAGTTGAAGCGAATGTTGACTGATGCTGCCATGCCACTTAAAGGATGGATCTGCTCTAACATTTCTTACCCGCAATCAGCGCTCTCCTTGGTGCTATGAGAGCCCTGGCTCCACTTTTGACACATCTGGAGACCCAGGATGCAGCCCTAATGCCATGACAGGTGAGAAGCATCCCTTTGGATCAATGTTGCCTCAAAGAGCAATTAGGACTGGGTGATGAATATTGGCCTTGCAAGCAATGCCCACATCCTGTGAATGAATAAATAAACAAAAGAATAAAATCCTCATGAAGAGAATTTTCAGATTCCGCTGGAAGGTTGCATGCAAGATACAACCCTCTGAGATGTCTGTGCTCCTCTAATTCTGGCCCCTTGAATAGCCCCTAGTTTTGATCACTCCATTATTGGTGACCTTCGGGTGCCAAGGCCCTGTCAAGAAGATATAATAATTCTCATAATATTAATGGAATTTATTGTAAAATAGAGTAATAGTGGGATGTCTATATGTGTCGATATGTGTTCGTGTGTGTGAGAGAGATTTAATTGAATTAGTCTGGGTGCTTTGATCTAAGAAGAGAGGTTAAGTTTGAAATGTTAACATGGGGAAGTTTAGAAGCATAGGTGTCAAGGAAACTTTCGCATTTTGAAATAAACCAGACTAGATTGTTTTCAAAGGAGGGGTGAAATGTGCCACCTAGCCAGGTGAAGGTTAGAAACAGTGTGTTTATTTTACCCAAAGATTACTGGTAAAACTTAGTGCTATGAGAGGGTTTTATCCAAAGACATAGTGAAACAATGGGTATTTGCATTTAATGAGAAAGATAAGTATAAAGAAGGAGCAAGGTCTTTGTGTAAGGGAAGGCATTTTTAAGATCTTTCAAATGTGTGAAAAAGCCTTCAGCATCTATGCCTCAAGCTGCTGTCTTCAAAGGACTGAAGTTAAGAAAACTCACTTGGAATGTGACTTGCTCAGGGTGTCATGTTTCTTTGCCTGGGTCTTTTAAAATCTATGGGTAGAATTTTGCTCTTGGTGGGCGGGCTTGGCAGCGGTGGGTGGGGGATGAGGTTTCCAAAAAATGCAAAGGCTGCTTGACCTTTTCACCTGCCTGCCAACTGTTAGGTTGGACAGGCAGTGAAAGCTTTAATTTAATTGATTAATCAATGGTCTTAATGGGCCTTTTAATTATTGGCGGATACGCTGCTGACTCTGGCGCGCACCTGCTGACTGAACTATTGCGCGACTGAGCGTTGACATCGGCACGCTTGGCCAATGTCAACGTGTGTCATTTCACGCTCAAGCGGGCTGGACCGCCGAGTGAAAATTTCTGCCCTATGTGTCTTACTGTTGCCTTAACGAAAGTGTAACTGGGAGTTAGATTGATTGGGAGATTAGAAATTACCATACTAGTAATTTGTGGATCTAAGTATGTATTTAAAGTCATTTTGTCTATTAATAAATGTTTAATCTAGTTTTGTAAAAACTTATAAGGCTTGGTAGTCTTATTACTACTGAATTCAAGGCATGCATCTCGAAATTTACACAAATTGCAAAACAAGTTGTGGCAGTTGTTTCAAGTTTCCCTTTGGGATTTGAACAACTCAGCATTTACCATTAGCTGTGCCATAACAGGCCCTAAGCTCATGTAGATACATGGATAAGTAGATACTGGATGATATTGTGCTGAGAATCACCTTAAGCTTTTTCATTTTTATTTTTAATGCTGACTTTGAGATCTCCAACAAATTCAAATTCTGTGATTTCTATTCTGATTTTATGTTTCATTCCTATTTCACTTCTTATTTTGCCTACATGGATTTCCCCTGTTGAAGGAGTTTCCTTCAATTCATCCCTGAACTGTCTAGGGCAGGTTATAGTGAGGTAGGCTCCAAAGTCCACCAAAGCTTACTCTGTCTTCCTGAAGATTTTTAACTTCACGCTGGGGGTTTAGGGCTGCATAATTCCTAGCAATTACCCCTTTGCTCTCCACAATGGAAGAATCTTGGCCTATTGTCAAATCTGTTTCGTAATCCAGGTCTCCCGTTTCCTTTACCTCAGTTATTATGAATATAATCTCTATCATATCTATACATGTCTGTGAGGGAATGGCATGTGTGGGTTCCAGCACGTTCTTTTCTGTCTCGGGTCTGAGTTCCCTCCATATCCTTGTGGCCTAACTGGGCTAGCATGGGGCCTCAATCTTATTTGTCTCTTGTCTCCCATTGGTGGATTTGGGTTACAATTCAGTTGTACTTGTACCACATTGTTATACCAATTGACGACACCCAGCTCAGCCTCACCACCATCTCTCTCGACACCTCCACTTCTCTAAATTGTCTTCTACTTCGCTGACATCCTGTAATAGATGAACTTCAATCTCTTCCAGTTTCAACCATTGTCTTCAGTTCTCCCCTGCCCCATGAACTCCACTCCCTCACCACTACCTCCATCCCTCTCCCTTGCAACTGTCTGAGTTTGAACTGACTGTTTGCAATCTTGGGGTCATATTTGACCCTGAGATGAACTTCTGACCACATATTCACACCATCACTAATACTACCTATTCTCCCCTCTGTAACAATGCCCAACTTCACTCCTGCTTCAGCTCATCAGCTGCTGAAACCCTCACCCACACCTTTATTACCCCTAAACGCGACTATTCCAACACTGTCCTGGCCAGCTCCCATGTTCTACCCTCCATAAATTCAAGGTGATCCAAAACCCTGCTCCCTGTGTCCTAACCCGTACCAAGGGGTTCACCCATCACCTCTGTGTTCCCTCACCTACACTGACTCCCAATTAAGCATTTAAAATTCTCAACTTTTTTTTCAAATCCCCTCATAGCCTCGCCGTTCCCTATCTCAGTAATCTCCTCCAGCCCCACAACCCTCTGAGATATGTGCACTCCTCTAATTCTGACCCCTTGAGCATCCCCAAATTTAATCACTCCACCATGGGTGGCTGTGCCCTCAGCTGCCAAGGCCCTAGGCTCTGGAATTCCCTCCTTAAACTTCTCCACTTCTCTATCTCCCATTCTTCTTTTCAGACACTCCTTAAAACCTACTAATTCTTTTGCAAAGCTTTTAGTCATGCAAACATAGAAAGGTTTGTAGCACAGAAGTAGGCCATTCGGTCCATCCTGTCTGCGCCAACTGAAAAAGCATTATCCAGTTTAATCCCAACTTCCAGCTCTTGATCTATAGTCCTATAGATTACGGTGCCTCAAGAGCGTATCCAAATGTTTTTGAAAATGTGATGAGAGTATCTACCTTTCAGGCAGTGAGTTCCATATCCACACCATCATGTAGGTGAAGAGATTTCTCCTCAACCAATTAATTTAAATGTATGTCCCCCGGTCATTGACCTTTGTTAATGAACTGGGTCCTCCCTATCCACTTTATCCAGGGCCTCATAATTTCATACACCTCGATTAAATCTCCCCTCAGACCCTCTGTCCAAAAGAAAAACAACCCAGCCTGGGCTGCCCAAACATTAGGGTCACCCTCTCAATCTCCCTGGTTGGGAGATTTGTTAAAGAAAAATCGTGTCTAACTTGCTGGAGTTTCTTTAAGAGGTAATAGATGAGGGCAAGGCCTTGAAATGGTGTATATGGACTTCCAAAAGGCATTCAATACAGTGCCACACAAATGACTTTTGAGGAAAGTTATAGATCATGGAATAAAAGGGACAGTAGCAATGTGGATACAAAATTAGCTAAGGGATATGAAACAGACAGTAGTGGGCATTGTTTGGGCTGGAAGGTTTGTAGTGGAGTTCCCCAGGGCCCTTGCTTTCCTGATATATATAAATGAGCTAAATCTTGGTGTGTAAAGGACAATTTCAAAGTTTGCTATCGACACAAAACTTGGGCGAATTGAGGAGGGCAGTGTAGAACTTCAAAAGGACATTGACACATTGGTGGGTTGGGCAGATAGGTGGCATTTGAAGTTCAATGTGGAGAAGTGTCAGGTGATGCATTTTGGTACAAAGAACATGGTGAAACATATAAAGTAAAAGATACTATTCTAAAGGGTGTGCAGGAACAAGGAGGCCTGGGTGTATACATACATAAGTCACTAAAGGTGGCAGGACAGGTAGAGAGAACTGTTTCTAAAGCATACAGTATTCTAGGCTTCATTAATAGGAGTATAGATTATAAGAGCAAGGAGGTATTGATGAACTTATATAAGACACTAGTTAGGCCTCAGCTGGAATATTGTGTATAGTTCTGGGCACCACAGTATAGGGAGGATGTGAATACATTGGAGAGGTTTACGAGAATGGTTCCAGGGATGGGACATTTCAGTTCTGAGGAAAGATTGGAGAAGTTGGGACTGTTTCCTATGGAGAGGAGAAGTTTTGATAGAAGTTTTCAAAATCATAAGGAGTCTGGACAGAGTAGATAGGGAGAAACTGTTCCCGCTCATAAACGGATTGAGAACCAGAGGGCACAGTTTTAGTGTTTTGCAAAAGAAGCAAATTTGAGGTGAGAAAAAACTTTTCCACACAGCAAGTAGTTAGGGTTTGGAATGCACTGTGGTGGAGACAAGTTCAATTGAGGCATTCAAGATGGCACTGGATGATTATTTAAATTGAAATAATGTGGAAGGTTAAAGGGAAAAGGCAGGATATTGGCACTAAGTTAAAATGCTCAGAGAGCCAGTGCAGACACGATGGGCCGAATGGCCTTCTTCTGCACTGTATCAGTTCCATCATTCTGGAGTGAACTCTGCCATAAAAGAATGGATATTTGACTTTCTGGACTCTGGAAATCACATGAGCTAATATTAATTTTTTGTGGTTTTTCTACTGTTGTTACCCATGGTTGTAAAAACTCCCTCTTTTCCATTCCCCCCTTACTATATATGTGTGAGCGTGTGTGTGTGTGAAGTTGTGAACCCCCCACCACCACTCCCCCCCAACCCCAGGTTTGAAAGTGAAATAAACCAACTTTCTGAGTTAATCATAAAGAGAGTTTGCTGCGTTTTACTTATAAAACTGGACTACACAAATTGAGGGTTTGTGGAAATGTACCGCAGCCCACTTTAAAAATAATTTAAAAATGCCTCTGCTTACAGACAGATGGGGAGAGGAAAAAGAAGTTCAGTTTGTCTCTCTCCTGTCCAGAACGATATGCAGAACACAATTGGTATGCGCAATGTCAGTGCTTGCCATTTTCTATTGCTGTTGCTGCATCATGATTGCATGCATATATTATAAACAGACTCCATTTGAGTTGTCACATCTATTGCAAGCACAAACTGTGTATCCATATTCAGAGCAGTCAGCTCTATTAAATTATATGCATTTCTCATGAGCATAGAGTACAATGAACAAAATGGGTGGGAATGAGGAAAGTGGCAGTTCTTAAGGGGTTGGACACTGTTATTTGTTGTGGCTGCATGGAACAACAGGGATAGAAACTGACATATGGAGGGGTGGGTGTGGGAGGGGGCCAACTGCCTGCTTTGACACCGAAATGTTAGATATTCTAATGGGGAAAGTGCAGCATTGGAAAAAACAAAAATGTGTTTATATAGAACCTTATCACATCATCAGGATGCGCCAATGAATTACATTTGTAAGGTGTAGCCAAATTGTTATTTGCTGAGTGCCGCCGGCTGCTGGTTATGGTAGTGAACTGGCATCCTAGAGATCATGAGTCCAAATCCCTCCATAATAAGCTGAGAAGCCAAAATCAAAATACCTGACAATTCATTTGCCATCTGACAAATTGACCATGATACCCCTACCCAAGCTGGCTGACACATGGCTCCAGTTCCATGCTATCAAATGCCCTCAGGAAGACTGGGGATAGGCACACATTCCACGAATAAATGAGATATAAATGAGATATGATTAGTCTGTTTCCAGTGGTATTGGCTGAGTGATGAACGCTGACCAGGGTTTCTGGAGAACTCCCATGTCTTCTGCAGTCTTTGAATCATTTCCAGTCACCTAAACGTACAGGGCTTCAGATACATCTCAGCAGCTCTGGCAATCCTCCAGTACTCTTGAGCACTACGTGATCAGCCTGAATTAAGGGGTCTAACTGCACAATGTGGTTGGACAAGCTGCTCATTCAAGAAGAATTCAATCAAGTGGGAGGTACACTTAGATTGATATATGTGTGGAAAGAGAGAATGGCAGAATACATAGAGCAGCCACATCCAAAGGTCACAGAGCAGAAATTCTCAAGGCCTGAGGATAAGTTCCCAGCTATGTTTGTCCTAGAAGTGACATCTCAAATGGAGTCTGTCTATAATATATGCAAGCAAGCTCTGTAACATGGTGCAGCAACAGCAATAGGAAATGGCAAGCACTGACATACCCCACACATCTCACACACCAAAAGTTCCTGCTTCAAGTTTGTGCATATCATGGTAAAAGTTCTTGCCATGCAACATAGAATTGTAGCGTAATGAGGCAAAAGCAGCAACAACCAGCACCATTAATACACAGAAACATCCCAAGGGACTTCACAAAAATGTGATCAAACATTGACGGTGACATGTTAGAAGGAATGACTACAGCTTTAGCCAAGAGGTGTTTTAAAAGAGGAGAGTGAGATAGAGAGGTTCAGCGAGGTTGCAGAAGGTTTCCTAAATGGATTCAGGGATGCACAAAAGATATGAAGTAACCTTCGCACCACACACGTGCCCGGTGATGACCATTTCCATAAAGAGAGAATCTAACCATCGTCCCTTGACATTCAATGGCATTACCATTGCTGAATCCCCCTCTATCAACATCCAGGGGGGGGTTACCATTGACCAGAAACTGAACTGGACTAGCCATATAAATACTGTGGCTACAGGAGTAGGTCAGGGGCTAGGAATCCTGTGGCAAGTAACTCACGTCCTGACTTCCCAAAGCCCGTCCACCATCTACAAGTCACAAGTCAGGAGTGTGATGGAATATTCTCCACTTGCCTGGATGAGTGCAGCTCCCACAACACTCAAGAAGCTTGAAACTGTCCAGACAAAACAGCCCACTTGATTAGCACCACATCCACAAACATTAACTTCCTCCACCACCGACGCACAGTAGCAGCAATGTGTACCATTTACTAGATGCACTGCATCAACTCACCAAGGTTCCTTCAGCAGCACCTTCTAAACCTGTGACCGCTACCATCTAGAAGGATAAGGGCAGCAGGCACTTGGGAACACCACCACCTGCAAGTTCCCCTCCAAGCCACACAGCACCCTGACTTGGAAATATATTGCCATTCCTTCACTGTTGCTGGGTCAAAATCCTGGAACTCCCTCCCCAACAGCACTGTGGGTGTACCTACACCACGTGGACTGCAGCTGTTCAAGAAGGCAGCTCACCACAACCTGTTGTGAGGGATGAAGGTGAGCAGTGCCGGAGTGTGAGGGAGGGGGTGAGCAGTGCCCGAGTGCAGGGGAAGAGGGTGAGCAGGGCCAGAGTACAGGGGAAGAGGCTGAGCAGTGCTGGAGTGCGGAGGAGGGAGATGAGCAGTGCTGGAGTGCGGGAGAGGGGTTGAGCAGTGCCGGAGTGCGGGGCAGGGGGATGAGCAGTGCTTGGTTGCAGCTGAGGGGGTGAGCAGTGCTGGGTACAAGGGAAGGGGATGAGCAGTGCCAGAGTGCGGGCGAGAGGGGTGAGCAGTATCTTTTTAAAAATTCATTCATGGGATGTGGGCTTCGCTGTCTGGGCCAGCATTTACTGCTCAGTTGCCCTTGAGAAGGTGGTGGTGAGCTGCCTTCTTGAACCTCTGCTGTCCATGTGGTGTAGGTGCACCCACAGTGCAGTTAGGAAGGGGGTCCCAAGATTTTGATCCAGTGACAGTGAAGGAACGGTGATATATTTCCAAGTCAGGATGGTGAGTGACCTGGAGGGAAACTTCCTGGTGGTGGTGTTCCCATCTATCTGCTGCTCTTTAGCTTCTAGATGGCAGTGGTCATGGGTTTGGAAGGTGTTGTTGAAGGAGCCTTGGTGAGTTCCTGCAGTGCATCTTGTAGATGGTACACACTGCTGCTGCTG
The DNA here is from genome assembly GCF_017639515.1 of Carcharodon carcharias. Lineage (NCBI taxonomy): Eukaryota > Metazoa > Chordata > Chondrichthyes > Lamniformes > Lamnidae > Carcharodon > Carcharodon carcharias. Next base: position 87,477,443 of record NC_054473.1, read on the forward strand.
TGCATCGGTGGTGGAGGGAGTGAATGTTTGTGGATGGGGTGCTAATCAAGTGGGTTTGTCAAGCTTCTTGAGTGTTTTGGAAGCTGCACTCATCCAGACTAATGGAGAGTATTCCATCTTACTCGCCACAGGATTCCTAGTCTCTGAACTGCTCTTGTAGCCACAGTATTTATATGGCTAGTCCAGTTCAGTTTCTGGTCAATGGTAACCCCCAGTGTCTTGATAGTGGGGGATTCAGTGATGATAATGCCATTGAACATCAAGATTGGTTGGATTCTCTCTCTTTGGAGATGATCATTGCCTGACACTTCTGTGGCATGAATGTTACTTGCCACTTGTCAGCTCAAGCTTGGATATTGTCCAGGTCTTGCTGCATTTGGACATGGACTGCTTCAGTATCTGAGGAGTTGCGAATGGTGCTGCGCATCGTGCAATCATCAATGAACATCCCCACTTCTGATCTTATGATGGAAAGAAGGTCATTGATGAAGCAGCTGAGGATGGTTGGGCCGAGGACACTACCCTGAGAATCTCCTGCAGTGATGTCCTGGAGCTGAGATGATTGACCTCCAACAACCACAACTATCTTCCTTTGTGCTAGGTATGACTCCAACCAGCAAAGAGATTTCCCGCTGATTCTCATTGACTCCAGTTTTGCTAGGACTCCTTGAAGCCACACTCAGTCAAATGCTGACTTGATGCCAAGGGCAGTCACTCTCATCTCACCTCGGGAGTTCAGCTCTTTTGTCCATGTTTGAATCAAGGCTGTAATGAGGTCAGGAGCTGAACGGCCCTGGAAGAATCCAAACTGGAAGTCAGTGAGCAGGTTATTGCTAAACAAGTGCCGCTTGATAACACTGTTGATGACCCCTTCCATTACTGATGATGGAGAGTAGGCTGATAGGGTGGTAATTGGCCGGGGTGGATTTGTCCTTTGTGTGTACAGGACATACCTGGGCAATTTTCCATATAGCCGGATAGATGCCAGTGTTGTAGCTGTACTGGAACAGCTTGGCTAGGGGTATAGTGTGTTCTGGAGCACAAGTCTTCAGTACTATTGCCGGAATATTGTCAGGGGCCATAGCCTTTGCAGTATCCAATGCCTTCAGCTGTTTCTTGATATTCCGTAGAGTGAATAGAATTGGTTGAAGACTGGCATCTGTGATGCTGGGGACCTCCGGAGGAGGCTGAGATGGATCATCCACTTGGCACTTCTGGCTGAGCAGTGCTGGGGTGCAGGAGAGGTGGGTGAGCAGTGCTGGGATGTGGAAGAGGGTGAGCAGTGCCTAGTGTGGGGGAGGGGGGGTGAGCAGTGCCTAGTGTGGGGGAGGGGTGAGCAGTGCTGGGGTGCAGGGGAGGGAGGTGAGCCGTGCCCAGTGTGGGGGAGGGGTTGATCAGTGCCGAGGAGGGGGGTGAGCAGTGCTGAGGCGCAGTGCAGTATGTGAGCAGTGCCGGGGTACAGGGGAAGGGCCTGAGCAGTGCCGGGGTGCAAGGGAGGGGTGGTGAGTTGTACCGGGGTGTAGGGGAAGGGGCTGAGCAGTGCCGGGATGACCAGTGTGGGGGTGCAGGAGACGGGGTGACCAGTGTCGGGTATGAATGAGGGGGATTAGCAGTGCCGAGGATACGGGGTGGGCCGTGTGCCCAGGACTGTGATTGCAGGGTTGAGCAGTGCAGGAGGGTTGGGGAACAGGGGTGTGCAGAGCCACTGACAGCACTGCTGAAGTGCTTTGACACTGTTTTAAAGGGTTTCCATGCCTGCTCGGGACAACATCTAATTCATTCAAGGTTGAAATCTCTGCAAGTAGCAGGCAAACAGCCCAAGATTATGAGCTGACAGGTCCTGGTGGGACTAACAGCAGGGTCATGGTGTTTTCCGCTATTGGGACCAGAGGATCTGGGCTAATATTTTGAGAGCAAAATCTGGTCCACTATGGCTTTTCAAATATTAGGTTTTCCATTCACTGAAGGTGCTTTGTATTCTCTGTACAGTTTCTTGGAATGGATCAATTCCTTTGGCTGAATGAAATGATCATGTTCTTGTTTCTTGGTAAAAGACGAGATGTTGTATGTGAAATGTGAGCATCAAATGTCCATGGAGCTCAATATGTTTGAAGTTTGTATTCAGACTCAACGCCATGGCTGTTTAACACTTGGAAATCTACTGATGCTGAAGAGATTTTACCCTTTATTCTTTCTTGGGATTTGAGTGTTGCTGGCAAGGACAGCACTTATTGCCCACCCCTAGTTCAAGTAATTCCTTGGATGAAGTTACGCCAACAAATATTAACAATTCTTGCAGCTTAGTAGATGGCAGCTAATACTTGTAATTCATTGTTGGGGCTTTCTGCATCACTGCTAAGCTATCTTAACATGTGGCCATAATCAGATATTACTTATTCATTTGTTAAATAATGCATTAACATTTTAATCATGCTGCTCTTCCCCCAAACTTTAGTGAAAAAGCAGCCCTGTCAATTTCTCACAGATGATGCTTCTCTGGTTCCCATTTTATAATTAGTGAAGGGAACTGCCTCCATTTTAAGTTTTGATACTCTTGCAACTTAAAATACCCAAACCTGTTAAAACCAGCTTTCCATTAGTGTCATCGTGAGCTCATACTCCAATCCTGTATACTGCAAGTCTGTAACTTCAGCTTGTTGCTATATGAGCAATGCAGAGCAGAAGTCAGACAATTACCCAGAGGAAGAGAGGAAATGTCAGGCAGAAAACTAACCTGCAGGCTGCTTTGGCATCTCTCTCAGTAGCCTGTCTTGGAATGAAAATGGTGGAGACCACAGATAGCATGTGGTCTACTCAGGATCAATAGGGGAGAAAAGAGAATCAGACTATAATGCACCCCTTCCTTTATTTTCCCAATGAAACTAGAACGTTAACAATTACGAAACAACTTTATTTAACTTTTATTTGACAATTGAAATATTAAAATAAAAAAACAGATTTCTATTCCACATAATGACAAATCCAACATCAACACAACATAATTACACAAGTTTCCAAAACCTAATTCATGTTGTTCACCTCCTTAGGGTGAGATAAAATCTCCTGCTTTGCAGACTGTGATGAGAATGGGAGTCCAGCATTTGCCCAGATTCTCACAGGCCAATGTTCCAAATTTTTCTGAAGTCATAAAAATTACAGTGAAAAAATAATACTGCCCTGTGAGAGGAATTCCATAAAGAGTAAGAAAATGACGGTAAAAAATGTTCAGGTAGAAGAGACTGCCAGTATGTTCGATCCTTTTGCACTATGCCACGAAGCAGGACAGTGCAACATGTCCCAGTAATTTCTTAGCTTTGCCACAGGAAAAGGGGAGAAAATGTAATCCTGAAACATGGCTGGGAGAAAAGTGTGGTTTACTCGTTAGTGTTGCCAAGACTGATAAACAGAGCAACATGCCAAACTGAAAGGCCCTAAGAAAGGCCCTTTGCCTGTGGTCCTTTATTGTTTTCTCAGCAGTTTTCCTCTCTGGCATACCACAAATTGTGACAACTAACTCAACAGCCTCACGTAACAAGCAATTACATTAGTTATTGTTCAGGTAACCGTAAAGCTGTAAAATTGATTGAAATGAGTTAAGAAGGTAACCATTGAAACATTTGCTCACTCAGCTGATGTGGGGAACATAAAAATGTATATCAAGCTACAATTTGTTCAAAGAATACTGAATTAATGTTGCCATGTACAATTGCTCGTAACATGTGTAAAAGTTGTTCAGGTTAGTTTCTCTCAAATATGGGGGACGAATTGTATCTCACACATCACCCTGTGTAATGAGGCATATGTGTTGCACAATTTAAGAAGTTATTTTGCACATGATTACCTCAGTTTCAATGTCATATTTCAGGGACATCATCATGGAAAGCAGAATCAAATGAGAAAAAAAAATGGCTCAGAGTGACTTCACCCAAACCTGTAGTTAATATAGTTCTGACTTAAGATCAGATCTGCCTGTAATTATACAATCCTGTATAATTTATATTAACAGAACCTTACCAAAACCATTCTACCTGGTACAGCTACACTTACAGTAAAAGCAACAGTTTTAAAGTCTGGATTGTCAGCACAGTTAAAAGGATTGCCACTTAGTTTGTCATGGTTTTGTACTACTCCTTGCAATATCTTTACCCACCAGTGCAAGGAGCTAATTACTGTCACTATTTATTAGCAACTTGAATAAACAGAATTCATACAGAGATATGGTTCTGTTTCAAATCTACCTTGCATCAATGATCATACTCACATTGGAGTTATCAGCAAGCACAGAATTCCAGCCTAAACACTACCAGTGAAAGCACTGAATCACCAAATTGTCTGGTCAGGACAGGCCCAATGTCTCCTGATTCTCCCAAAGCCACGCCCAGTACTTGTTAAGTTTGTGATCTTGAGGCTGTACCTGGGAAATAAAAATGAAGAAGAATACAGATGAGAAGAGAATGTATTTGCAATCCTTAAGAATTCCCCATTTGTGTGTGTCTGGGATATGGTAGGAAAGTAGCTTTATTATGCCTGCAATTCATCACACTGAATTTTCACTGACGTGTCACTGAGTAGAGGCACAAGGGTGAAATCAGGCATGTTGCCAGGAGGAGAGCTCCTAATGGTCAGTTAGGGAATGGCATTCCAAGAATCTTAATTAGGATACTAAACGGTGCGTTCACTGATCTCCCATGGCACTGTTTCTGGCTGCTTTGGAATCAGGAGCACAGATGCAATGTTTAGGGGTTCATTGAGCTTATTCCTTTAAGATCACTGCTCAGCTACTGTCTGCAGGGAAGAAGTCTAAATAAATATTGAGGCCAATTCAAATTAATTAATATTGCTGATGGGAGTTTTCTCTTGATTGGCAGCTGCTTGGCTCATCTTACTATCTCAAGAAACACAATAAGTTACCTCAAGACCAAGGAAACAGCAGGAGATACTGAGCTTCTTTCTCATTTGTACATTTTCAGTTGTGATTTGTTGTTGTTTTATACAAGGTATGATAACTAGAGAGTGATGAATCCTCTCCAAACTTTGATAATTGTAAGAGCAAAATAAACACAAGCACCAGCTAAGTGTAAATAGTGGCTGTCACAAAATACCAGAACCAGAATTAAACCAAGCCTAGGGGCTGGCTGAATGGGGAGGGGAGAATCACAGTTAATCACAATCAAACTTCAAGCAAAGAACTGACAAAAATGGAAATAATAATAAATAGCATGACATAAACTTGTGCCACAGAAAGTGTAAACATGACACTAACAAGACGTGGCCCTATGCAAAATACTCAATACATTATACATTGCTGTAATTATTTGCATCAAAGATTGTTTTATTTTACCTCTTGTGTATATAGCATATCCCTTGAAATTATGTTTGTCTCTTTGACTTATCAACTACTGGTTGTAAACAACCTATGTTTATCCTGTCTTTCCTTTTACCATTTATCTCCCTTTCAACTTTCTCTGAAGGAAAAATGTGGATAATTGAGGAAATAGCTTCAAAAGTCCTCATTTATAGAGATGTTCTGGTAAATACCATTGTCTTCAGGGTTACTGTATTCCTCCTATAGTGAGAAGCCCAAAGGTGAACATGGTATTCTAGATGTGGTAGAAGCATTGTCTTGTCTTGAGTCCATCATAACCTCTTGGTACTTACTTATATTTAATTTCTTGCTATCAACCCCAAAATCCTATTTGTCATTTTTTAAAAATGGCTTTTTAAAGGTCTATCCAGTTTTAAGGTATTTTGTATCTACATGTGCAGATGTTTGTTCCTGCACCATATTGTAAAACTTGCAAGCAAATTTCCATCCTTTATTCTGTATCACTTTATGTATTGACGAAACAGAACCAATTCAACCACCCACCAACGTCCATCATGCACTTCAGCACCATTTTCAATGTCAATATAGATATTCTGTAATGAGTTCACTGTACTTCATATAGTTCAGTAAATAGAACAAAACATCATAATGCATTAAAAAACCACTTATATAGCTGCTTAGTTCAGATCTTAACACAGCCTTTTGTGCAGCATGTATACATCATGTAGAGAATGGCTGAAGTTGCCTAAAACCTGGCTTACTCTCATGGAGCAGAGTGGCTTTTTCCCAGCTTTCTGCTGAGAGTAGGGGCTTTTGTTGGGAGTGTGGTTCCATGGGCACTGGTGGACTTTTACCACTCTACATGTAAACCTAGACAATATGTGTTAGCAGGCTGTTCAACCACAGGGAGTAACTTCTAACAGCAACTCCTTACACACCTCATGACAACAAAAACAGACATTTTACAGTTGCTGGATGATGATAAAAGCAAGAAGTCTAGCTGACTTTTGCCGACCCTAGAATGTTGAAATTAATTGTACTTAATGCATTCTCTTACAGCCTGGCTAAGATCTGCGGACTCAGCATGAACAGGGTATTAAACTGGAAACCATCTGCCCCATCAGCTCAGTACAGTGTTATGTACTGCATTTACCCACAAAACCGTCAAGGGACTTTTCAAATGGAACTATAGAATTTGGATAGTCATCATTCCTTCTCATAGGATTCAAACACAAAGTAAAAGTGCTTCAAGCGGTGTGCTTCAATACCATGAGACTCACCTTTCTGACCTCTACGCATCCTGATATCTATCTCCTGCAGTGATCTTTTCTTCTGAGAGTTTGGAGAGTTGTTTAACTGTGGTGGGAGGGAGAGAATGACTCACAAGCCTGATGCACACTTTCAAGAAGGGTGGCCACCAAATACAGACATGGAGCAGACCCTGATTGAGTTTTCCCTTGCTCTACTCCACAGCACCAATCAACTGTAGCTCTCCTACACCCCGAGCCAAGACCCTAACTATCTCAGCAGGGAGCAGAGGACCAAGCCTTTCTGACCTGTATCATACAGGTTGGGGTTGGGAGCGGGTGGGAGAGGGTGAAGAGTTGAGGGGCACTGATGAATTGTATCGCTGGATTATGGTCGCTGGGTGACCACCCTAGTTCACTGCTCTGGGGCTGATTATGTTTTGACCTCTTCCTCTCTGGAGTCCCAACCCGTCTTCTAGTTGCAGAAGTGAATCCAAACTTTAAAACCGTTACATTTACTGTCAGTGTAGGTAGGTGTACTAGGTAGAATGGCCTTGGTAAGCTTCTGTTAATATAAATTATATATAGTCACATATTAAAGATTGATTCTGCAATGGTCATAATGGCTACATAGGTCAGGCATGAATGGTGCAGAGAACCTTGTGTGGGGTGTGTCCAGAATGCAATAAAAAGGATATGCTGATAGGGTGAGATCTAGGGTGGAAGGAGGCTTGTATTGAGCATAAACACAGGCATGAACCTGTCCATCGAGTAGCCTGTTCTTTGCTGTAAATTGTATGGAAGATAAACACTCTATTCACTATAGCTCTGGATATGCTGAATCTAGAAGCCATGTTAACAGATAAAATGTTCTTTTATCTCTTACCTCCTTCCATTCTTTGACACAAAAAATCCTGTAGGAATCATTCCCGTACTTCCCAATTCCATGCAGTTCAATCGGGTACCTCCACTGTTTGGTAAGGAACTCATCTGTTACATGAATTACAAAAACCAATGTAAATACTTCCCAGAACTTCTCTGTAGTTAATGGAAAGAGGGGAGGGGGGAACAGATTCCTACCTGATCCTCATATACTTTCTGTAATCTCGGCCACACATCCTTGCAGAAATTTTGTTTTGATCTCTTGTGGAAATCAATCAGCATGTTTGACAGTCACCAAAGCTATTGACAAATCTACACTTGTAGAAAGGTCTTGTGACCTTACAATCTTACCCTGCCCCTTCCCAAATCGTTCCACTCTACCACATTACCCAGCCTTTTCCCATTACTTTTATTATTTTTAAACCAAAATGTTATGTGGAGCTGAGTGGGAGGAATCCCAGAACTAAGTGACACAGACTGGTCATTCTGGAATAGTACTCTGAAGTACTGTGGATCTACCTGGCTCAAGAACTGGGTTATCTAATCTGCCACACAAGATAAATTCTGAACTTCCATCACCAGGGCTGCCTTGACTCCAAGATATCCCTGCCACAATGATTAGAGCTGCACCAGCTTTCAGTCAGGACTAGTTTGGCTCCACACATTTGTGTGATGCAAGGTAAGGAAGGAGTAGAAATTTTACACAGGAGGCTAAGATACTACAATATAAATAAAAGAAATCAACTGAAAGGAAACCAAGCCAATCAAGCTGCCCCAATCCCCTGGCCTGCATTTCTCCCAGGACACAGCAGGAAATCTGATTACCAATGGACTCCTCCAACAAGCAATCAAAATGTGTAACAGCTTCACATGAGAATTCTGTTAAAAGCAAAACACACAAACAGAGGCAATATTACAAAAACAAGGAAGTTATACTAAACCTCTATATATCACTGGTCAGGGGACAGCTACAGTTTTGTGTCCAATTCACAACACTTTAGGAAGAATGTCAAGCCCCTGGAGAAGTTGCAAAGATTTACTAAATTGGTACCAGGGATAAGGGATTCAGTTATGTGAAGATAGTAGAGAAGTTGGACTGTTCTTCATACAACAGAGGAGGTTAAGAGGTGACTTAATAAGGCGGTCAAAATTCTGAAGGATTTTGATAGAGTCGACAGAATTTGTTCCCACTGGCAGAAATGTTGGTAACCAAAGAACATGGATTTAAGATGATTTTCAGAAAGCTAAAGGAGAGATGAAGAGAATTTTTTTATTCAATGAATTGTCATTATCTGGAATTCACTGCCTGAAAGGAGCAGACAGATTCAATAGAAACTTCTGAAAAGGAATTGAATATTTACTTGAAAATGAAAAACAATGCAGTGCTATAGGGAAAATGCAAGGGAATGGGATTAACTAGATTACTCTTCAAAGAGCCATCAGCTATCATAGGTCAAATGGTCTCCCTCTGTGTTGCATAATTCTGATGCCTTGAATTCGATAAAATAAAACCCAACCATCAATCCATCAGAAGACAATTAATGCTAAAAATATTGCTGAAAAGAAAGACATATTGCTGAAGCCTTTCACCTTGCACTCATCAGGACAAGTGCAAGAATACCAAATTTCAAACGATCATAGCAATTTCTACTATATGAGAAAAGGCAGATTGGTTAGCAAGTATTGTTTGATTGACTGAGGTGTTACCATGCAGAAAGCAATGAGAAACTATACACTCCTGGGTAATTCACTACAGGTGCAAGGCTTGGACATATTCCTTTTGTTTTCAGAGAATGGGGGTCCCTGTGTACGAATGTATGTCACTTCTAGCAAGCATAAATGAGCCACATTACGAGCTCGACTGATGAAATTAAATTGGCTTTTGGTCTAGATATTAGTTAAAGATTTCAGCAAACTTCCCCTAAGCAGCTCCAATCCTTTCCCTGAGCTGAGGACTCAAGTTCTGCTTCAGACCCAGAAACTTCATCTGGGTCTTGGATACTGGGGATTTCCAGTTCCTGAATGTGAGAATCATGGCACCTTGTGTAGTTTTCATTCTCAGAACCCACCGCACTGCATCACGTGAAAACCAAAAGATATTTTGAAAATAGCAACTGTGAGGGCTGAGCTTTGGGAGGAAAAAAAATCTTAACTAAAAGCATTTCATTTATTCAGCGCTTCACAAAGCTTAATACCTGAGCTACCTGTTGTTTGGTTAGATTGGGTCAGATATTTCTGCTAGCAGAGAAGAAGATTTATAAGGTGCTCTTGAGCAGACTTTGGACACAGGCCAGGGTTGTTCAGCCTAACATCTTGCCCCAGAGAGGGGCCAATGACACTGGTTCGAGCTGTTAGCTTCAGGAGAGTCAATGGCAGGAAAAACCTCCCTGAAAAAAATAACAGCTTCAGCAAGGACTATGGGTGTGATAGAGGGAACTGTGGGTAGAATATTAAATTCATTTAAATAGCTCAGAAAAAGAAAGGTGTTCAGGAGGAAAAATAAATGAATATAGCACTTTTGTGATGAGCAGATCCACAGTAGGAGGCAGAGGAAAAACTATATGCTATAATGCAAATAACCAGGAAAAATAGGTTTTGGACAGGCAAGAACCAAATACCTAGCACCTTAAACATGTTTCATAGAACAGTATTTAAATAGTATTACAAGTATTGTATGTGTGTGGTCTGAAACTTTCAGTTTCGGTACACAATGTAGTGTTTTACCAATCATATGCCCCCATCGGTTAAGGGCTATACCTGCAATGTCTTTCTGATGTTTGCATGTTCCTTTTGGATTGCGTGTGACTTGTTGCCTAGAGAGTATGTAGAAGGTTTTCTCCTAAGCCTTCAATGATACTCACTCTGGGAGGTAACCACCCCCCATTCCAGATCTGATTTCCCTCTATCTGAACAGTGAGGCACCGAGACTTCTGCCTGATGAAGTTCAGAGCAGGAATTCTCCATTCCATGGCACTATGTGATACTGCACCAACATACAGCAGGACATAGCAGAGGAGCTGAAATCAGATCATAAGGAGAGATATAAATAGCAGAGAATTAGAAATACTCTAAAATTTGCAGGGACCAAATTTAGGAAAATAGCAAAAGTGACCAAAGAGGTATGAAATTATAGGCACATCAATGTGTAAAGCTGATGATCTGCAGGCATGAAGTGACACATGGGATTATGATGTGGTTGCATTAAGAGACATAACTCATGCAAGGCCAGGAAAGGATTCTTAATATATCTGGTTACCAAGTGTTGACTAACTTGATTGAATTTTTTCATGAAATAAGGGAAGGTTGATCAAGGTAGTGTGGTAGATGTTGTATACATGGACTTTCAGAAGGCATTTGTCAAAGCCAAAGTCACACAGGAGGTCTGTTAAGAAGATGGAAGCCCATGGAATTAAGGGGAAAGTGGTGGTGTGGATACAAAATTGGCTCAGTGACAGGAAACAGTGGGAGGTGTTGGTGGATGGATGTTTTTCAGACTGAAAGGTGGAAAGTAGTGGGGGTCTCTAAGGGTCAGTTTTAGGTACATGGCTCTTCAATTTTTATAAACAGCCTTGATTTGGGTGAAGGGAATAACATTATAAAGTTTGTAGATGATGAGAAAATTAACAGAGAAGTACATGATGAGGATAATTGTAGACTTCGGAAAGCCAAAGTGGATGTTGAAATGGGTAGAAGCATGGCAAATGAAGTTTAATGAGAAGATTTGTGTAGTGATGTACTTTGGAAGGATTAACATGGAAAGACATAAAAGCCTCCTTCTGTTCAGTAAATTTCTATATTCCCAGATTACTGCATAGGGATAGCTTTATAAACAGACAGAACCAGCAAAACAGAACACATCAGAGTCACTCAATGGAATAGCAACTGAGGAATAATACCAGAAAACTTAGTGATAGATTTGGCTCTCAGCTCATACAGGCCAAGTGGTTTCAGAAGTTCTGCTATTTCCTTCCAATCAGCTACCCGGGCCACTTCAGCAGAAGGGTATCTCTCCAGGAAATCCCACAGCACAGGAATGGCCTTTTTACCTGAGACAAGGAAAAGACTATTACCAGAATCATTACAAATTAACACCTAAATATTTATGATGACTGAGATGCTAGATAGCAAAGCTGGGCAGAACAATACTATATTAGCATCTAGTATCAGTATCAAACACTCCCAAAGAAGACAAATAACAGGTTAAAGACAGACTGCATCTCCCTCGTTTCTGCCTCAGAAATTCCTTACATTTCATCTGTGTCCCATAAATTGTGTGTCAAACATTGGGCTGTTTTCTGCTGTGCACTTGTATCACATTAGAAAATGGGTTAACTCAAATAAAACAGAAAGTGCTGAAAATACTCAGCAGGTCTGTCAGCACCTTGGGAGAGAGAAACAGAGTTGAATAAAGACTCTTCTTCTGAACTGAAGGAAGATAGAAATGTGATGGTTTTTATGCTGTTGAAAAGGAAGGAAGAACAAAAGGGAAGGACTGGGATAGAGTAGAGAGTGGGAGAGATTAGATGACAAAGATGTCATGGAAGGAGGGCAAAGGGAATGGTAATGGTTGTAGCAAAGGAACAAAACACATGTTCAGAATGAGTATTAATGAACAGCACTGGCCAAAAGCAAAAACAGAGATACAGAGTTAACATTTTGAGTCCATATGACCAGAGCTCTGAAGAAGGGTCATACGGATTCAAAATATTAACTCTTTCTCTCTCCACAGATGCTGCTAGACCTGCTGAGTTTTTCCAGCATTTTCTGTTTTTGTTTAACTCAATATCTATGTTAGTGAGCAGTGCAGCACTAGTCTGAACTAGACTGCAATCCAGTTGCCAGAGGTGAAAGGACAGTGTTCTCACTTATTGCCTCCTCATTTTTGGATAATAAGATGGATATTGTTAGTGTTGGCAAGAATTTCAACAAGATCATTAGATTTATATTTAATATATATATTAAATTTTATTTTGTAGCCTTTTATTTTTTAGGCTGCATACATTGGCCATTGTTAGTTGTCCTTTGATGATTGTGGTGGGCTATCAACTTGAATCACTGCAGTATTTGTGAATGTGATATCCTCCTTTCTCTTTACATTATGGCCCACAGCTTTAGGTGAAGGACTGGCTGGTTGGAAAGCCTTCTTCTAGGGCTTTGCCACTTGGCAAGTGATACCCAGGATGTGCACAAGTGATCCCCAGGATGTGCACAAGTGATCCAGTGTGACCCAGCTTCCTGGTTTCCCACTGGGGAAATGACCAGGCACCACTTGGTGCCTCCCCCCTTGTAACCTGCTCAAAACAGACGACCCTGTGTGGGTGCGGAGTGGCTGTGTGGGTTCCAGCCATTCTACAACACCTCAATACCAGCATAAAAGCTCAGAAACATGGGAGGGTTTTTAATTAATTTTGATAATTCATTTTCTATTGAACTGCCTCCAATAGTATAGCTGCAGCTGACTAACCCAGATCTGAATTTCTCATTGCTAACACCTAGCTTGCTCATGTCACTCAATTACTCACCAGAGGTTTTATTAAGAAGTATGGTTGCAATCAGAAGCTTCCAGGGATCATGAAAGAGTGTCTCTTGGACCAGTTTAAATGGGGATCGAGGAGGAATCCATTTGGCAAAGGCTTTACGCCGCGGTGGACTGGATGCTGCAAAAATATACTGAAGGTCATACCACTGGTTAGCACCATTTCATAGCACCTAATAAACTCACACCTGGATAAAGATTCATGTTCCGTACCTCCTTTGGAATATTTCCTGGAAAAGTATGGACTGGTCTTCCTCTTGTCCAGCTTCACTCTTGGAGAAAGACGATTGTCTGTTTATAAAAGGAATCCAGTTGGCAATGAGGCATAATGAGATCTCTAGTATTTGTTATTAGTAGGGGTGGGGTTGGCATTGTCAAATGGCTGTTAAAAACTCCCTCTGCAGTAACAATTCAATTTTAAGATTAATCTAAACCCACAGTAAGGGTGGGTTTGATGATAAGATTGCGTTTTTGAGTTGTTACCTCCTTTTCCTTCAGGTCTTGTGCCCCAAGCTTCCAGGAAGTACTCTCTTCACCAGCTGCTGGGGTGTATTTAAGGGTTTGGGTATGTTCTTGCTATATTTACTGCAGGAAGATGCCTGTGCTCCCTCACAGCTGATTTGAGGGAGAGATTGCATGCACAAAGTCAGTGCCTTCTGTTCAATGGTGTTACCACAATACAAATGTTCCTTGTGGGGAGAATACTGAAGCAATGGCACTGCTGTGTTCAGTGGCCAGTTCTCCTAGATCTCTGCACATTTTTTGTTCCCATGTATATTTCCAGGAAATGATCAACAATATGCCTTACTTTATAGCAACCTAACTTCAATTGAAACTTACAAGGCTAAGCTCACTAGATTTTTGTTAAGTAAGGATATCAAGGTATCTGCAGCAAATGTACAGGAATAAGGTGGAGGCACAAAACAGCCATAATCTAACTAAATGGCAAACAATCTTGAAGGGCTGAATGACCTACTCCTGTTCTACTGTAACAAGCTCGAGGGGCTGAGCAGCTTATTCCTGCTCTCATGTTCTTATGTAACAGGCACGAGAGGCTGACAGCCTCCTCCTGTTCTTGTTGTCTGAATTTACTTACTGGTTTTGGCTTCTCTTCACATCAATATCAAAACAGCAAGCAATCATAGCAGCAAAGTACACTGGCGCATTGTGTCAAGTCAAAGAGCCTCATTTGGTAAGCTGTCTGCAGCACAGAAGCTTCACCAAAGGCTGGATGATTCTTTGAAAAATCAATCACCCAGGTCAAACTCTGTGTCACCTCCTGGTGTTTTTCACAAGGCACTGCCAGGAACCCTGCAGCAGATGACTGGTTTTGATGCTTGGCAGGGGAATGGTACATGGGCGGGCAAACTTAAATGTAGAAATAAAAAAGGAAAGAATTATAGTAGTCTAGTGGGAAAAAGCACAGCTGAGTATTGCACTAGGCCATTTAGACTAGAAGTTTCAGTTTCAGTTACTGACCTGTGTAGGGCTAACCCATGAGTCAGTACCTTCAGAGAGGAGGGAATTTAAGAAAACTTGCATCTGCTTTAGTAAAAGAACAGCAGAATTGAAAAGACACATATCACAGCTAAGATAGCTAATATTGAATTATCTTTTAAATGCAGCACCTTGGGTTTTCAGCAATGGAAACCTTTCCCCATCAGAATCCCTTGTGTCTCTGTTTGAGTTTTCGCAAGTAATCTCTGATTTGGAGCAATGTGTTTGTGGAGGGTGAATGCCTAGATTTATATCAGATGTTCCTGGGAATGTGATGTCATCAGCATCGGCCTCCTCGCTCGCCTGCGCCATCTGTCTGTTAAGCTTTGGTACCTCAGAGACAGACTCACCAGTTTCTTCCACTTGCAGTTCCAGTGTGTCCTTGCTTCCAAATTCCTGCTCCTTTGGAAGCTGCTTTTTGCTGTTTGCTGCATGCTCTTTGGACTTTCTGCTGCTGGCATTCCTCTCAGCTTTGGGGCTTGTTCTTCTTTCATCAGCTGGAGTCCCTTCACCCAACTCCCTCGCTTCAGTTGATGGCTGCTCTTTCTGTCCCACTCTTGAAGACGATTTTCTTCTAGAACACATTCTCAGTCTGCTTGGGTTTTGCAGCTTTGAGCCTTTTTTAGGTTTCTGTTTTGAGGCATTTTTAACCTGTGCCTGCCTCTGTCTTTTGCTCTTACTGCAGTTTCCCTCGATTTCAGGTCCCTCTTCTCTCTCAGCATTTTGAGGCACACGTGACACTGTTCGTGGAAGGTTAACGGTCAATTTGTCAGCATCTTGTGTTGGTAAGGTGTTGGTCTGCAGGAGTGATGGCCGTTTATCAGAGGTAATCCGTCTCCAAGTACAGCCTCGCCAGAAGACAATAAGGTCTTCGGCCTTCAGGCTTTCTTCTCCAGCATTTCTCTGAAAGTAATTTTCAAGCTCCTTCAAAGATCGAAATTGCTTCCCTTGAGGACTAAATAAAAGGATTTAAATGTACATAAAGACAAATCAGTTGTGTTTCTTTCACAGGAATACAAAGAGTAAACATTTGCTTCTTCAATTCCTCTGCAATAAAATAATGAAAACTAGTTGATTTCCCATAGCATTGAATGTCAAGATCAAAACTCGCATGAAGGAGAGCTAGAGTGTTGAGGCTCATTAGATCAGTGTGGGGATGGAATTTGGCATTAATTTTAATATATTTTGTCCTTACTTTCGATTATATTGCCATTATAAATCCCTATTTCCATACTTATAATGAAATATTTTATGTAAACTGATAACACTGCCTACCAATGTTGCATTTGAAATGTGATGGGTTGCTGAATTGATTATACCTGCTCAATGCCATTTTCATGCTCAATTTCATTGGGATTTTTTTTGGTGATGCTGTGGACAGTGGGATGCACAGGTGAATCCAAAATAAAACCTGAATTGTAGTAATGGTTTTATGATGTAATAGTAGATTCATTGTTACTTTTATTAGTCCCAGTTCTTTATTTCCTGACCTTTCTTAAAAGAAATCTGAATTTTATGCCCAAACTCTGACTACTGGTCCAGGCCTCCGGATTACGAGTCCAGTAACGTAACCACTACACTACTGTACCCCTACATGCAGATCATATCCTCTCCAAGTTGTCCCTCTAGACCGATTTCTTTCTCAGCATAGCAACTTCTCCCAAGATGCTGATCCCAGCCTCAAACCATGTAGTCCATCAGCCTTTGTTATGACCCTCTAGCACTGGGAATGTTTTAACGGAAATTCTTCTTCCCAATGCCTTACTTCAGGAAGAGGAAGTTTAAAATGAACAGCAAGTACTAAGACTGAGGTTGGAAGAGTGAGCTGACATTTAAATATTGCCAAGCTAAGGGGGGAGAAAAAACACTGGATGGAAATGGCCAGTTGAGATGAGAAAGAACATGAGTAAATGAACTAATGGTCACAGCTGACATAAAGAGGAGAAATTTCATGCATAGAAGCTCTGGGAGTTTGCTCCATGTTTCATACAAAGGTCATGGATTTTTCCAGCTTTCTGCTGGAACTCTGGGATGCAGTCTTGTATGCAAAAACATACAGTGGAACCAAACTGAATCTATCTTGTACCAGGTGGAAGTTCAGTCTCTTTCCCCATGCCCCATGTTTTTCTCTTCCTTTGCCTAAGGTACGATAAGTGAATAAGTTGTCCAGCCCCTTGTTTGAGTTCATTCACATGTGGAAACCTGGACAATAATTGGTCTGTAGGTGAATTATTCAGAGCCCTCGCAATCAAACCGCTTCTCCTTATCTAGTATCCATGTAGTAGTATTTTTCAGTAGGTATCACTGGGCCAATGATCAGGAATAGAACTGCAGTTGGTCTTTCTGCTTTCCTATCTTAAGCATTCTGATCTCAATCTGCCACCCTGAAATATGCAAATGCAGCAATCGTGACATACTGAATCCAATCTTTCTTGAACTACATAGCTTAGTTCCACTTCAGGCAGTGCATTTAACCACTGATCAACTAGTGGAGGCCCAGATAGGAGACTATGGGGGAATCATTTGTGCTGAATTAATCTTCTTCAACTGTAGAGATCGTAGAAAAGTTATTTTTAATGTTCTAATGTCCCTACCAGTAACCCACTTTATGAGAGAACTTTTTTTTTCCATTAGGAGTCACAGTGCACAGATACATTAGTGAAGTACAACCACATTTATGCAAGTCTCAGGTCTGGGGGGCTCTCTGGTATTAAATTATTGAGATTAGTGAGCCCAGGCATTTCAGGGGGCCCTAATTTAGCTTCAAAAATGCTGCATTTCTTCACCACCCTGTGTAACAAACAAAGACGTCACCTCTCATTTAATAACAAGAATATCTCCCACCTTATAATGTAAATGTCAAATTTTCCAGCTGACTTCCCAGTTTTTCTTTCTTTCACTATTCTCTTCCATCCTTCTGGAAGTTCAGGGTAACTTCCTCTGGATATTTCAGGATCCAAAACATGAATGATAGGCCCAGCTGTGTTTTCAGCATCTGCCAATTCCAGGCTTAAGACAGTTTTTTTTTGTGGTTCCTTTTGGAAACAATGTTCATCTTTGCTAATTTCACCGCAAAAAGGCACTTCCATCAGGCACACTTCTTTTTGGTTCTTCTTACTGAAAATACAGCACAATTAATTTCATTCATATTTTGTTTTCTCCATTAATACAAATGTATTCTTTCTACTGAATTTTATATTTATCATGATGAGGGATGCTAATGATTGTGAATGAACGCAACTAACCTATAAAGAGGTTATGGGGTCTGTATTATGCACTCCTCGGTCTGCTACAGTTGTAGTGCAAAGCTACCTCAACACCGCCCCAAATACTCCCTGGTCGAATTTTCCAGGAGCTGGGTGATCAGCAAATTACTGCAAACGTATATTTTAACTTCAGCTTCAGAAAACAATTGGCATGGCTCATGAAACCCTTGTGAACTCTCTATGTGCTATTTAGTGTCAAGCGAGAGGCACTTCCAGAATAGAGGCACCTATTAGAAAATGATCTGAGTTTCCAAACTCACTTTATACATGACCTGTAGAAGCTCGTAATGAATGTTATTGCCATTTACATCCAATCTGGATCCATCTCTTGTTCCTTTAGTGTCTTAATACCACCCCTTCTTCATTTCACCAGTGTACCTTTTGTAATTTTAAAAAATTTATTCATGGGATGTGAACGTCACTGTCAAGATCAGCATTTGATGCCCATCCCTAACAGTCCCTGAGAAGGCGGTGGTGAGCTGCCTTCTTGAACTGCTGCAGTCGTGTGGTATAGGTACACCTACACTGCTGTCAGGGAGGGAGTTCCAGGATTTTGACCCAGTGACAGTGACGGAACAGTGATAAAGTTCCAAGTCAGGATGATGTGTAGCTTGGAGGGGAACTTGCAGGTGGTGGTGTTCCCATATGCCTCTAGGTGTTGAAAGTTGCAGATTTGGAAGGTTCTGTCAAAGGAATCTTGGTGAGTTGCTGGAGTGCACCTTGTAGATGGTACACACTGCAGCCACTGTGGTGGTCAGAGTGAAAGCTTAAGGTGGTGGATGGGGGGTGCCAATCAAGCGAGATGCTTTGCCCTGAATGATGTCAAGCTTCAAGTGTGGGAGTTGCACTCATCCAGGCAAGTGGAGAGTAATCCATCACACTCTTGCTATTCATCCTATCACCGACCTTCCCCTTTATTCTTTCCTAGCCCCCAATCCATTTCCCTGCCTCTTTAATTGCTTTTAAACTTTTGCTTCTTGAAATTTTTCCAGTTCCAATGAAAGGTCATTGACCCAAAACCTTAACTTGGTTTCTCTCTCGACAGATGCTGCTGATCTGCTGTGTATTTCCAGGCTTGTCTGTTTTTACTCCCTAACAGCAGTGCAAGTGTTCCTAGACCACACGACTGCAGCAGTTCAAGAAGGCAGCTCACTACCATCTTCTCAAGGACAGTTAGGGATGGGCATTAAATGCTGATCTTGATAGTGACACTCACATCTCTTTAATTAATAAAAAAAATTACAAAAGGCACACTGGTGAAATGAAGAAGGGGTGGTATTACGACACTAAAGGAACAAAAGATGGATCCAGATTGGATGTAAATGGCAATAACATTCATTACGAGCTCCTACAGGTCATGTATAAAGTGAGTTTAAAAGCTCAGACCAACTTCTAATAGGTGCCTCTATTCTGGAAGTGCCTCTCGCTTGACAAGGGACTTACATATCTACTAAATTGTAGAATCACAGAATGTTTGCAGCACAGGAGGAGGCCATTCGGCCTGTCAAGTCCATGTCAGTTCTCTACTAGAGCAACTCCGCTAGTCCCACTCTCCCACCCTTTCTGTAAAGCCGTGCAAATTTTCTCTCCTCAACTACTTATACAATTCCTCCTTGATAGCCCTGATTGGACGTGGCACCGCCACACTCTCAGGCAATAATTTCCAGATCCTAACCACTCACTGTATAAAAAGCTTTTTCCTTGTGCTGCCATTGATTCTTTTGTCCACCAATCAGCACTCTCTTCACATACAGTATAAATTGTTGTTTCCCCCTTATATTGGTATTCTTGCAGGTGCCCTGATGACTGCAAGATGAAAACATATCTCTTTTTTCAGCAATTCTCCAGGAATAGCTGTAAATCAGGAGGTGGAAGGGAGAGAGGAACTTGGTGAAATCACAATCATTAGGGAAGAGGTACTGAGCAAACTGATGGAGCTGCGGGCTGACAAGTCTCTGGGTCCTGATGGACTTCATCCAAGTGTCTTAAAGGAGGTGGCTAATGAGGTATTAGATGCATTGATGTTAATTTTCCAAAATTCTCTAGATTCTGGAAAGATTCCATCAGACTGGAAAGTAGCAAATATAACCCTTCTATTTGGTAGAGGTGAGAAATGGTAAAGGCAAGAAGTCACTTGTGGCAGTTGTATACAAGCCCTCTAACTGTAACCGCATGGCAGGGTGGAGCATAAAGGGAGAAATAATTGAAGCTTGTCAGAAAGGCACAGTGATAATCATGGGAGATTTTAATTTACATATAAGCTGGAAAAGTCAGATGGGCAAAGATAGCCTAGATGAGGAGTACATAGAATGTTTTTGGGATAGTCTCTTAGAACAGCAAGTTATGGAGCCAATCAGAGAGCAGGCTATACTAGACCTGATATTGTGCAATGAGATGGGAGTAATTAATGATCTCATAGTGAAGGCGTGCCCAGGCAGCAGTGACCATAATATGATTGAATTTTACATTCAGTTTGAGGGAGAAAGGAGTGGGTCCGAGACTATGTTTTAAAACTTAAATAAGGGCAATTATGAGGGCATGAAAGCTGAGCTAGCTAAAGTGAATTGGTAATTGAGATTAAGGGATGGGTCAATACAGATGCTGTAGCTAATATTGAAGGGGCTACTTCAGAATGCACGGAATAGATACATTCCAATGTGTAAGGAAAAGTCCAAGGGACTGACACACCATCCACAGTTAACAAGAAAGATTAAAGATGGTATCAAACTAAAGAAAAAGCAAATAATTGTGCAAAGACAGGTGGCAGGTCAGAAGATTGGACAGAATACGAAGAACAGCAAGAAATGTCTAAAAGACTAATAAGGAGGGAAAAATTAGTGAGAGAGAAAGCTAGCCAGAAATATAAAAACAGATAATATGAGTTTTTATAAATATTTTAAAAAGAAACGAGTTAACAAAATGAGCCTTGGTCCTATAGAGACTGAGACTGGAGAATTGTTAATGGAATACAAGGGGATAGCAGATGAATTGAACAGGTACTTTGCATCAGTTTTCACTATCGAGGGTACAAGTAACATCCCAGAAGCAGCTATAAACCAGGAAATGGAAATGGGGGAGGAAGTCAGGAAAATTACAGTCACCAGAGAAGTGGTACTGAGTGAGTTGTTGGAGCTGCAGGCCGACAAGAGCCTGGGTCCTGATGGACTTTATCCTAGGGTCTTATAAGAAGTATCTAGTGAGATAGTTGATGTATTGGTTTTAAATTTCCAAAACTCTCTAGATTCTGAAAGGTCCTATTAGACTGGAAGATAGCAAATGTAACTCCATTATTCAAAAAGGGAGGGAGACAGAAAACAGGAAACAACAGGCCAGTTAGATTAACATCTGTCGTAGGGAACAAGTTAGCAGCTATTATTGAAGAAGTTATAGCAGGGCACTTGGATAAGCTCATTGTCACCAGGCAGAGTTAACATGGTTTTGTATAAGGGAAATCATGTTTAACCAATTAACCAATGTTTAACCAAGGTTATTGCGGAAAATAAAAGCTCATGGTATGGGGGATAACATATTGGCATGAATGGAAGATTGACTGGCTAACTGGAAGCAGAGAGTAGGCATTAATGGTTCATTTTCTGGTTGGCAAGATGTAACAAGTGGTGTGCCGCAGGGATCAGCGCTGGGACTCAACTATTTATAATTTATATAAGTGATTTGGACGAACGAATGGATGGGATGGTTGCCAAATTTGCTGATGACACAAAGATAGGTAGGAAAGTAAGTTGTGAAGAGGGCATATGGAGGCTACAAAAAGATATAGATAAAGTGAGTGGACAAAGATCTGGCAAATGGAGTGTAATGTGGGAAAATGTGAAATTGGACATTTTGGCAGGAATAAAATAGAAGCATATTATCTAAATGGTGAGAGATTGCAGAGCTCTTGAGGTGCAGAGGGATCGGGTGTACTAATGCTTGAATCTTAAAAGGATAGTATGCAGGTACAGCAGGTAATTAGGAAAGTTAATAGAGTTATTATTTATTGTGAGGGGAATTGAATACAAAAGTAGGGAGATTATGTTTCAGTAGTGGAAGCAGAGTCTTTGAATATTTTTAAGGCACGGGAACAACAATGAATGGTAGGAACCTGGGAAGTACCGAGGATCAGAGGGACCTTGGTGTGCTTGTCTACCAGTCCCTTAAGGTAGTGGGACAGGTAGATAAGGTGGTTAAGGCGGCATATGGGTTACTTGCCTTTATTAGTCGAGGCATAGAATATAAGATCAGGGAGATTATGCTGGAACTGTATAAAATGCTGGTTAGGCCACAGCTAGAATATTGCATGCAGTTCCGGAATCCGCATTATAAGAAGGATGTGATTGCACTAGACAGAGTGCAGAGGAGATTGACCAGGATGTTGCCTGGGCTGGAGAGTTTTAGTTATGAGGAGAGATTGGATAGACTGTGGTTATTTTCCCTGGAGCAGAGGAGATTGAGGGGGCACATGATTAAGGTATATAAAATTATGAGGGGCATCTTTAGGGTAGACAGCAAGGAACTTTTCCCCTTGGTGGAGGGATCAATAACCAGGGGGCATAGATTTAAGGTAAGGGGCAGGAGGTTTAGAGGGGATGTGAGGAAGAATTTTTTCACCCAGGAGGTGGTGGAAATCTGGAACTCATTGCCTGAACGGGTGGTAGAGGCAGAAACCCTCATAACATTTAAGAAGTATTTGGATGCGCACTTGTGATGGCATGGCATACAAGGTTATGGGCCTAGTGCTGGAAAATGGGATTAGAATAGTTAGATACTTGTTGGACTGGTGCAGACTCGATGGGCCAAAGGGCCTTTTTCTGTGCTGTAGACCTCTATGACTCAGTGGTGGATAGATTCTTGGTAAGAAAGGGGGTGATAGGTTATCAGGGTAGGTGGGATGCAGATTTCAGGTTACTATCAGATCAGCCATGATCTTACTAAATGGCGGTGCAGGCTCGAGGGGCTGAATAGCCTACTCCTGCTCCTTATTCGTATGTTTATATTCAAGAAGGGAAGGAGGCAGAAAACAGGAAATTATAGGCCAGTAAGCCTGACGTCTATCATGGGGAAGCTGCTAGAATCGATCATTAAGGAGGTTAAAGCTGGGCACTTAGAAAAAGTCAAAGTAATAGGGAAGATTCAGCATGGTTTCGTGAAAGAACTAATCATGTTTAACCAATTTATTGGAGTTCTTTGAAGGAGTAATGTGCTGTGGATAAAGGGGAACCTGTAGATGTACTGTACTTGGATTTCCAGAAAGCATTTGATAAGGTGCCACATCAAAGGTTATTGTGGAAAATAAAAGCTCATGATATAGGGGATAACATATTAGCAAGGATAGGAGATTGACTGGCTGGCAGAAAACAGAGTACGCTTAAATGGGTCATTTTTGGAATGGCAGAATGTAATGAACGGAATCCCCCAGGGGTCTGTACTGGGGCCTCAAGTTTTTACAATTTATATCAATGACTTAGATGAGGGAAGCGAAGGTATGGCAGCCAAATTTGCAGATGACACAAAGATAGGTAGGAAAATATGTTGTGAAAAGGACATAAGGAGGTTGCAGATGGATACAAATGGGTCAAGCGAGTGGGCAAAAATCTGTCAGATGGAGTATAATGTGGCAAAATGTGAAGTTATTCACTTTGGCAGGAAGAATAAAAAAGCAGAGTATTACTTCAACGGAGAATGATTGCAGAATTCTCAGGTGCACAGGGAGTTAGGTGTTCTAGTGCACAAGTCACAAAAAGTTAGTATGCAGATACAGCAAGTAATTAAGAAGGCTAATGGAATGCTATCCTTCATTACGAGAGGAATTGAACATAAAAGTAAGGATGTTACGCTTCAGTTATACAAGGAATTGATGAGATCACGTCTCTGATACTGTCTGCAGTTTTGGTCTCCTTATTTAAGGAAGGATATAAATGCGTTGGAGGTGGTTCAGAGGGTGTTTATTAGA
The DNA here is from genome assembly GCF_017639515.1 of Carcharodon carcharias. Classification (NCBI taxonomy): domain Eukaryota; kingdom Metazoa; phylum Chordata; class Chondrichthyes; order Lamniformes; family Lamnidae; genus Carcharodon; species Carcharodon carcharias. The sequence continues at coordinate 87,501,147 of NC_054473.1, forward strand.
TTGATACCTAGAATGGGTGTGTTGTCTTATGGGGATAGGATGGACAGGCTAGGCTTGTTTCCATTGGAGTATAGAAGAAAGAGGGGTGACTTTACTGAAGTATATAAGATCCTTAAGGGTCTTGACAAGGTGGATGCGAAAATGATGTTTCCTCTTATGGGTGAACCCGGAACTAAGGGGCACTTTTTTCCAAATTGGGCATGCCCTTTTAGGACAGAGATGAGGAGAATTATTTTCTCTGAGGGTTGTGTGACCTTGGAACACTGCCTCAGGAAGTGATGGAGGCGGGATCATTGAATAACTTTAAGGCAGAGGTAGATAAGATTCTTGTTAGGCAGGGGAATCAAAGGTTATCGGGGTAGCTGGGAATGTGGAATTTGAAACACAAACAGGTCAGCCATGATCTTATTGAATGGCAGAACACACTTGAGAGGCCGAATGGCCTACTTCTGCTCCTATTTCGTATGTTCTGAACCAGAAGGTTGTAGGTTCAAGTCTCACTCTAGGCCACACAATTTGGGCTGCATTGTCAGAGATGCCATCTTATCAGATAAACAGTAAATCGTGACCCCATCTGCCTGTTCAGGTGGACATAAAAGATCCCATGGCACTACTCCAAAAAGTGCAGGGGAGTATTCCTGGTGATTTGTTAAACATTTCAGCATGAATGGCTCCCACAGCAGTGTTCAATGGGGAATTCTAGGATTTTGACTCAGCAATCATGAAGGAACAATACGTGTCGAAATCAAGATGGTGTGACACTTGGATGGAAACTTTTGATTTTGATGTTGCTACAATACTGATGCTCTTGCCCATCTCAGAGATTGCAGGGGAGGGAGGTGCAGTTGATATAATCTTAGTGATTTGCTGCCATGCATCCTGCAGTAGTGCACAAGTGGTAGAAGTAATGAATATTGAGTCCAGTGACATGGGCATTAAACAAGTGATCTGCTCTGTCCTGGATGTTGTTACAGCAGCACCCATTCAGGTGAGTGGTGAGTATTTCATCACAGTCCTGGCTTGAGCCTTGTACATGGTGTAAAAGTTTTGAGAGGTCAGGAGGTGAGTTACTTATTACAGAGTACCTAACCTCTGTCCTGCCTTCGTTATCCCATGTTGATACGATTGCTTCTGTTCAACTTCTGGTTAATGACGACCCTCAGAATGGTGATGATGGGGGACTGGGCTCTGGTTGTGCCACTGAAGGTCATAGGCTGATGCACTTGTTTATTTTGTGATCTTCCAAAAAGAAATAAGATGCAAGATTATGTTGCTGAATGGGCGTGTTCAGATTTGTAGATCCGATCAGCCCACATGTGGAGTACCAAATACAGTCTGGTTCTCGGTGCTGAAGGGGCTGTTAAAATGTTTAGGGTAGAGGTGCTGTTCACACTCATAAGCAATATGAGCTTTTAATATTGAGAGATTTGTCCAATATCTACCAAACAATAACAAAAACCAGGAGTGTAATACTAGTACTTCCTTATGATCAGAACTGGTGAAAGTCTGTCCTTGTAGCTTTCTGTTTAAAAACATGTCTTGCTCTCTTATAATCCTGTGTTCACAAACCAGGAAGAGGGTCAATGTCAGAAAATCCCCTGCCAAAAGCCTGGGAATAATACATGTGAGATGTTTACCCATCACCATGGTGGCCTAATGAATTGTGTACTGTTTAGTTTTGCTGAAAAAAATCAACTCAACAATATTTTAACCATCTTTTGTCTTGGTGACGCTTTCAAAATAAAAATGTGTGAATATACTTTGCTTTAAAGCCAACCATTAAATTTATTCTTAAATCCTTACTATGGAAAAATGGTACAAAAAAATCCAGGAATATGGATTAGAGATAGTGCAGAAGCTAGTAGCAAAGTTGAGACCCAACATAAGAGGGAAGTGCTGTAGCCAATGGCTCTTCCAACAGTGAAAGATGATTCAGAGAGGTTTTTTTTTTGAAGCGGCATAAAGAAAGTGAAAAAGATAATTTCGGAAATCCCAGGGCAGCAGGACAAGTGGACAAAGGTTCAGCGTTTGAGTCAGTTTAGGATAGAAGTATTCTTCACACAGAGGTGACTAACAGCTGGAAAAGACTGGCAGGAAAGGGGTTTGAGGCTACAGCATTGGGTTCACTTAGGAAACAGCTAGATGCTATAAATGAGAAGACAGAAAGGCTTGATATTCTGAAACATTGGGATCAGATGGGCCAAAGGGGTAATTGAACATATCTTTTATTCTTCTCACTTAAAATAGTATTGTTGGATCCTGTGTTCTGCATGGTAAGTTGGAGGTTAAAGCACTATAGCTGTGTGGGATATGAACACGGGATGAAGAGGGAGAATTTGGTGTAGGAAGGGGTACTGATGGATATCTAGGGTTGGGGAACACTTGGGAGGGATTTGCTATGTTTTTGAAAAACAAATGGAATGTAATGAAAAACAAAAGCATGGCATACCAATTATGATTTGGAGTTCAAACATTTTCTTAGGTTGAGTGGAAAAGAATGGTTTCTTGAAATTTTTCCAACACATTCCACACCCGGCAGGTTCTTGGGTTGACTGCTAGCAGAAAAGCAGGTGGGGCAATGTACATCAGGTAAATTTGACACTGTGGTCCAGGCTGGAGGGAGGACAATGGGTCAGACATCAAGAAGGGGAAGAAAGGTTTAACATCTGGACAACTTGGGGATGGGAGTGGGGTGAATGGGGCAGCGTGGGGATGGCAGTGGGATGAATGGGGCAGCGCAGGAATGGCAGTGGGGTGAATGGGGCATCGTGGGGATGGAAGTGGGGTGAATGGGGCAGCACGGGAATGGCAGTGGGATGAATGGGGCAGCGCGGGGATGGGAGTCGGGTGAACGGGGCAGCGCAGGAATGGCAGTGGGGTGAATGGGGCATCGTGGGGATGGCAGTGGGGTGAATGGGGCATCGTGGGGATGGCAGTGGGGTGAATGGGGCAGCGCGGGGATGGCAGTGCGGTGAACAGGGCAGCGTGGGGATGGCGGTGGGGTGAATGGGGCAGCGTGGGGATGGGAGTGGGGTGAATGGGGCAGCGTGGGGATGGGAGTGGGGTGAATGGGGCAGCGCAGGGATGGCAGTGGGGTGAATGGGGCAGCGTGGGGATGGGAGTGGGCTGAATGGGGCAGCGTGGGGGTGGGATTGGGGTAAATCGGACATCGTGGGGATGGGAGTGGGGTGAAATTACCTGATGGATATTGCTCTTCACATGCTGGAATTATCTGCTGGAATTGGGAAGCCTGACCTCCATGAGTTAAAATGAAAATGCTGTTAAAATGGAGACATAGAGCCACCTTTAAAGATTCAAGCGGCCAATCAGCCTCCTGAGAACACTACTCCCCTTCCCTACGTTAAAACCAGAAGTGGGTGGGTAGAAGTTGGATTTGAGAATTTAAAAATTTTTCATTTCACCCACCAATCCTTGGGGGTTAAATTCCCCAACTCTCCAAATCTCTTCAACTGAAGGGCAAAAAGCAGCAAATCAGGCTTATTATTTAGAGAATAAACACAGCAATTTTTATAAGATTAGAAATCTTTATTCAAACTTACAGACTCTGTTTTAAAAGCTGAGGCTAACCCGGGCCAACATTTGTAATTCAAAGTCCAGCAGTGGAAGTGGGAATTCATGGAGTTCTCCCCTGTAACCAATAACATGGAAACAACTTAATCAAGGAAAACAACTTATGAAAAATATGTCTTATGGCAGTTGAGTACAGTGGTACCTCACAGTAAGATTCAACAACATTGGGTTGGTTTTCCACTATCCAGTTTCCAGGTACCCAACCTGCTTCAGGACAACTCTAAACTGTCAGAATTTTGATTGCAGGATCACTGAATGAAATAGGACAAAATCAAACCAGGGAGGGGGGAGGGAGATGGGGAGGGGGCGAGAGGGAGGGGACGAGAGGGAGAGGGGGACGAGAGGGAGAAGGCGAGGAGGGGAGGGGGGGGAGATAGGGAAAGGGGCAGAGAGGGGGATTAGAGAGGGTGGGGGAGGGAGGGTTAGAGAGGGTGGGGGAGGGGGGTTAGAGAGGGTGGGGGATTAGAGAGGGTGGGGGAGGGGGGGTTAGAGAGCGGGAGGGCGGGGGGGGGAGAGAGAGGGAGGGCGGGGGGGGGGGAGAGAGAGGGAGAGGGGCGGGGGGGGAGAGAGAGGGAGAGGGGCGGGGGGGGAGAGAGAGGGAGGGCGGGGGGGAGAGAGAGGGAGGGAGGGAGGGGGAGAGAGAGGGAGGGAGAGAGAGGGAGGGATGGCGGGAGGGAGAGAGGGAGGGATGGCGGGAGAGAGAGAGGGAGGGATGGCGGGAAAGAGAGAGGGAGGGATGGCGGGAGAGAGAGAGGGAGGGATGGCGGGAGAGAGAGAGGGAGGGAGGGGGAGAGAGAGGGAGGGAGGGGGAGAGAGAGGGAGGGAGGGGGAGAGAGAGGGAGGGAGGGGGAGAGAGAGGGAGGGAGGGGGAGAGAGAGGGAGGGAGGGGGAGAGAGAGGGAGGGAGGGGGAGAGAGAGGGAGGGAGGGGGAGAGAGAGGGAGGGAGGGGGGAGAGGAAGGGGGGAGGGGGGAGAGGAAGGGGGGAGAGGAAGGGGGGGAGGGGGGAGAGGAAGGGGGGAGGGGGGAGAGGAAGGGGGGAGGGGGGAGAGGAAGGGGGGAGGGGGGAGAGGAAGGGGGGAGGGGGAAGAGGAAGGGGGAGGGGGGAGAGGAAGGGGGGGAGGGGGGAGAGGAAGGGGGGGAGGGGGGAGAGGAAGGGGGGGAGGGGGAGAGGAAGGGGGGGAGGGGGGAGAGGAGGGGGGGAGGGGGGGAGAGGAAGGGGGGAGGGGGGAGAGGAAGAGGAAGGGGGGAGGGGGGGAGAGGAAGGGGGGGAGGGGGGAGAGGAAGGGGGGAGGGAGGGGGAGGAAGGGGGATAGGAAGGGGGGAGAGGGGGAAGATGGTGGAGAGGGGTGAGACGGGGGGAGGGGGTGAGACGGGGGGGAGGGGGTGAGACGGCGGGAGGGGGTGAGACGGGGGGAGGGGGTGAGACGGGGGGGAGGGGGTGAGACGGGGGGGGAGGGGGTGAGACGGGGGGGGGGGGGGGGGTGAGACGGGGGGGGGGGGGGGGGGGGGGGGGGGGGGGTGAGACGGGGGGGGGGGAGGGGGGTGAGACGGGGGGGGAGGGGGGTGAGACGGGGGGGAGGGGTGTGAGACGGGGGGGGGAGAGGGTGAGACGGGGGGGGAGGGGGTGAGATGGGGGGGGGGGAGGGGTGGTGAGACGGGGGGGGGTGGGGGCGGTGGTGAGACGGGGGGGGGGGTGAGACAGGGGTGTGTGTGGGTGTGAGACGGGGTGGGGGGAGGAGAGGAGACCGGGGGGGGGGGGGGGGGGGGGGGGGGGGGGATGGGAGGGGAGGGGGGAGAGGGAGGGGGGGAGGTGGAGGGAGGGAGTGGGGAGGTAGAGGGAGGGAGGGGGGGGAGATAGAGGGAGGGAGGGGGGAGAGGGAGGGAGGGGGGAGAGGGAGGGAGGGAGGGGGGAGAGGGAGGGGAGAGAGGGAGGGAGGGAGGGGGGAGAGGGAGGGAAGGAGGGGGAAGAGAGAGGGAGGGAGGGGGGGAGAGAGAGGGAGGGAGGGGGGGAGAGGGAGGGAGGGAGAGGGAGGGAGGGAGGGGGAGAGGGAGGGAGGGAGGGGGAGAGGGAGGGAGGGAGGGGGAGAGTGAGGGAGGGAGGGGGAGAGAGAGGGAGGGAGGGGGAGAGGGAGGGAGAGGGAGGGAGGGCGAGGAAGGCGGGCAGGAAGGGGGGAGGAAGGGGGGAGAGGAAGGGGGGGAGGGGGGAGAGGAAGGGGGGGAGGGGGGGAGAGGAAGGGGGGGAGGGGGGAGAGGAAGGGGGGGAGAGGAAGGCGGGGGGGGAGAGGAAGGCGGGGGGGGGGAGAGGAAGGCGGGGGGGGGAGAGGAAGGCGGGGGGGGAGAGGAAGGCGGGGGGGGAGAGGAAGGCGGGGGGGGGGAGAGGAAGGCGGGGGGGGAGAGGAAGGCGGGGGGGGGAGAGGAAGGCGGGGAGGGGGGAGAGGAAGGCGGGGAGGGGGGAGAGGAAGGCGGGGAGGGGGGAGAGGAAGGGGGGAAGGGGGATAGGAGGGGGGAGAGGAAGGGGGGAGAGGGGGGTGAGACGGGGTGGAGGGGGGTGAGACGGGGGGGAGGGGGGTGAGACGGGGACGAGGGGGGTGAGACGGGGGGGGGGGGGTGGTGGTGAGACGGGGGGGGGGGGTGAGACGGGGGGGGCGGGGTGGTGAGACGGGGGGGGGGGGGGGTAGTGAGACGGGGGGGTTGAGGGGGGGGTGTGTGGGTGTGAGACGGGGGGGGGGGGGGGGGGAGGAGAGGAGACGGGGGGGGGGGTGGAGATGGGGGGTGGGGAGAGGGGGGGAGGAGAGGGAGGGAGGGGGGGGAGGGGCCGGACGGGGGCCGGACCGGGGCGAGGGAGGGGGACGGACCGGGGCGAGGGAGGGGGACGGACCAGGGCGAGGGAGGGGGACGGACCGGGGCGAGGGAGGGGGACGGACCGGGGCGAGGGAGGGGGGGTGGACGGGGGGAGACGGGAGCGAGGGAAGGGGGGGACGGGGGCGAGGGAAGGGGTGACGGGGCCGAGGGAAGGGGGGGGACGGGGGCGAGGGAACGGGGGGGGGACGGGGGCGAGGGAAGGGGGGGGACGGGGGCGAGGGAAGGAGGGACGGACGGGGGGGCAAGGGAAGGGGGGGGCGGGCAGGGGGGCGAGGGAAGGGGGGGCGGGCGGGGGGGCGAGGGAACAGGGGGCAGGGTGCGGGGCGGGCAGTGTTGGGGGCAGACGGGGAGTGGGTGGGCGCAGACGGGGACAGGGAGGGGAGGAGACACGTCAGGGGTAGTGTGATGTGGGGGAAAGATGAGACGCGATGGGGTGGAGCAGTGCGACGGGGGGGGCGGGGCAGTGCGACGGGGGGGCGGGGCAGTGCGACGGGAGGGGGGGGCAGTGCGACGGGAGGGGGGGGGGGCAGTGCGACGGGAGGGGGGGGGGGGCAGTGCGACGGGAGGGGGGGGGCAGTGCGACGGGAGGGGGGGGGGCAGTGCGACGGGAGGGGGGGGGCAGTGCGACGGGAGGGGGGGGGCAGTGCGACGGGAGGGGGGGGGCAGTGCGACGGGAGGGGGGGGGCAGTGCGACGGGAGGGGGGGGGCAGTGCGACGGGAGGGGGCGGGCAGTGCGACGGGAGGGGGGGGGCAGTGCGACGGGAGGGGGGGGGCAGTGCGACGGGAGGGGGGGGGCAGTGCGACGGGAGGGGGGGGGCAGTGCGACGGGAGGGGGGGGCAGTGCGACGGGAGGGGGGGGGCAGTGCGACGGGAGGGGGGGGGCAGTGCGACGGGAGGGGGGGGCAGTGCGACGGGAGGGGGGGGGCAGTGCGACGGGGGGGGGGGGGGCAGTGCGACGGGAGGGGGGGGGGGCAGTGCGACGGGAGGGGGGGGGAGGGGGGGGGCAGTGCGACGGGAGGGGGGGGGAGGGGGGGGGCAGTGCGACGGGAGGGGGGGGGCAGTGGGGGGGGAGAAGCGCGACTAGGCGGGAGGAGCAGGGGGACGTTGGGTTTAAGGGTTGTTTGTTGAATGGACAGGATTGAAAATCGCGACTGAGATCATTTCTCTTTACAGCTGCAGCTTGCCTACCAGTTCTGCTGTCATGTTATGCCACGTTCGTCTGACTTGTGTCATCCACACACATCCTCTGTAGCTCATCTACAACCACTCTGCCATGTCCGACATCCCAAATACGCCCAGTCCGACCCCGCTTTCCACCTCCCCTCCCACTTTATCATGGAGAAAAGATCCCTGTAGCTTTTCAGCTTTGATTTCTCTTTATTAAAAGCTCTAAGGCTACAAGTGCTGCCAGTTCTCAGGTTAAATGGTCCGTGGTAAGGGAAAACCAGTTGTCTCCAGCATCATGGAGCCGCCAAGGATTTGAGGAGTAGATTCCGCTACCTCTGGGCAGCTTACAGGAGCTGGAAGAATAACCTGCAATCTCGGCCGTGTTTGGTTTTCCAGGAGATTGTTTATTTACCACAAACTGAGTCGATAGCCCCTCCACACCGCCATTACAGAGCTTCTCAAGATTTCGCGAGATTTCTCCCCCAACATGGCGGCCGCGTTGGGCGGGAGGCGCTGCGCATGCGCCTGGGCCTGGCCGTTGCTCCGGCTGAAGCCCCTAGGCGGCGGGAGTCCGATGCCCCGATAGTCAGGCGGCCTTTCAGTGGGCTAGAACAGGGAGCATGCGGGCTGTTCCCACCTGGATAGACAGGGTACACGACAGGGAGAAGGTCGAGCAGTGGTAAGTAGCTGCCGGACATTCACTCACTCCCTTGGTTACCACATAGCAACGCCGTTTCTAACGTAAACAGGCAGTAATAATACACGGGGTAATAATACACTGTGGGAATCATATCCCGGGGTACTCGTACACTGGATTAAGGTTACACTAGGGGTAATAATACGTTGGAGTAATAATACTCGGGCGGGGGGCGGGGGGAACAATGATACACTGGGCTAATGATACACAGGGAGTATTTTTTTATTTGTTCATGGTTAGCATTTATTGCCCATCCCTGATTCAGTTGGCATTTTTAAGAGTCAACCACGTTACTGTGGGCCTGAAGTCACATGTAGGCCAGACATTCTTTCCCTAATGGACATTAGTGAACCAGGTGGGTTTTTATGACAATCAACAATGGTTTTATCACTAGATTTTAATTCCAGATATTAATTGAATTCATATTCCACCACCTGTCGTGGTGGGATTGGAACCCAGGTATTCAGAGCATTACCCTGAGTTTCTGGATTACCAGTCTAGTGACAATACCATTACTCCACCACTTCCCTATAAATAATAAGTAATAATACATTAGGGGTAATAATACACTGGGGGTAGTAATACACTGGAGGTAACAATATATGGGGGCTATAATACACGGGGGGCAATAATACACTAATCAGTACTCTGGGGGGTAATAATACATGGGGGGCAATAATACCTTTGGTAATATTTCACTGGGGCTAGTAATACACTGGGGAGCAATAATACACTGGGGGCAATAATACTATGTGTAAAACTACTCTGGGGTAATAATACATTGGAGGTGGTAATACACTGTGAGCAACGATACAGTAGGGGCACTAAGACACCAAGGGCCATAATACACTGTGGGCCATGATACATTGGGGGGGGGGGTGCAGTAATACGCTGTGGAAAATAATAAACTCTGGGGGGGCGATAATACTATGTGTAATATTACACTGGGGACAATAATACACTGGGGGCAATAATGCACATGGTAATAATACACTGAGCGGTAATAATAAAATAGGGGCATTAATACCCCGGGGGCATTTATACACTGGGGTCAATAATACACTAGGGGACAAGGATATACTGAGTAGTGAAGGCAACATGCTAGGTAGGCAATAATACATTAGAGGGTTGATCATACACAGAGGGATGAATAATACCTGGGGTGGGGGATTAGTACACTGGGGCAATAGTACACTGGGAGGGGAATAATACGCTGGGGAATAAGACTGGGAGGGGATGGTTATTACTTGGGCGAGGAAAGCTGTCAAATATGTTTGTGTTTGGTATTAATTATTGGAAGTAATTCCTCATTATGATTGCACATCATTAGTTCATTGCTTCTCAGTTTACAAAACTATCTTTTTACTTTAACATTTCTGCAGTATTTATGACATTGCATTCAAACCGGATGGAACTCAACTGATAGTAGCAGCAGGAAACAGAGTTCTGGTATGTTCAATACAATTGTCAGCTTCTTACTTTTCACAAATGTCTGTCCTCATACATCACGCATGACAGTGCTCTCAGTTAGCCCTCTTCATGTTACCATGGGAAGCCAGAACTGGCATTGATCTTGCGGCACAGATATGGTGATGATGAACTGTCCAAGACTGGACATCTCTACCTATATCGTCAGTGATACAGACAATACAGGGTTAGAGCTGGGCATCTCTATCTATATCGTCAATGATACCGACTGAATACAGAGTTAGATCTGGACATCTCTATCTCTATCATCAGTGATACAGATTGAATACAGGGTTAGAGCTGGACATCTCTATATCGTCAATGATACAGACTGAATACAGGGTCAGATCTGGACATCTCTGTCTCAATCGTCAGTGATACAGACTGAATACAGAGTTAGAGCTGGACACCTCTATCTATATTGTCAATTATACAGCCTTAATACTGGGCTAGAGCTGGGCATTTCTATCTGTATCATCAATGATACAGACTGAATTTATGACAGAGTTGAGGATAATTTTTTTCTCAGAGGGTAGCAATCCTTTGGAACTCTTCCTCAAAAGGGTGTGGAAGCAGAGTCTTTGAACATTATTAAGGTAGAGCTCGATAGATTCTTGATTAACAAGGGAGTGAAAGGTTATCGGGGAGAGGTGGGAATGTGGGGTTGAGGTTACATTCAGATCAGTCATGATCTTATTGAATAGCGGCACAGGCTCGAGAGGCCTAGTGGCCTACTCCTGTTCCTAATTCGTACATTTGTATGACCCTGTATTTGGTCTATATTACTAATGATATAGATGGAGATCTCCAGCTCTAACCCTGTATTCAGTCTGTATCATTGACAATATAGATAGAGGTGTCCAGCCCTAACCCTGTATTCAGTCTGTATCACTGATGATAGAGAGAGAGATCTCTAGCTCTAACCCTGTATTCAGTCTGTATTATTGACGGTATAGATAGAGATCTCCAGCTCTAAACCTATATTCAGTTTGTACCATTGATGGTATAGATAAAGATGTAAAGTAACTGTAAAGATCTGAAGTAAAAAATTGTCGCATTGTGTTTCTAGGTATACGATACTTCTGATGGAACTCTCATTCAACCACTCAAGGGACACAGGGACACTGTCTACTGTGTGGCCTATGCTAAAGATGGTAGGTGTACCTAGGAAATCGACAAATATTCCCTGAAGCATTTTATTTTTAATTTGTTTAATTTGACCACTTCCCCTCTCATCCCCTCCACCTGTATCAGTGATATTCATTGATTAGCGTTCAATTTTCTCTCTTAACTACACCCAAGTACAATAGCTCCAATTGACACTCACTCTTTGACAGCTACTCTCTATCAGGAGCATGCTCTGTGTTGTAATTGTGCTGTGATACACAAATCATACTAAGTGAACCCATAGAGAATTTGTCTACTAAAGGCTGAGTGTGAATCCATGGGTTTGGTTGTTGTCTGGTAACTTGCACAAAGTGATCACTTACCAAGCGTGAGCCCAACCAATAGTTGGAATTTTCCATTCTGTTGGCATTGGGCGTCATGGCGGGCGTGAGCAGACGATATGGCGGGAAGGCCAAATATCGGTTTGATGCTGCTGCAAAACCAGTTTGTGATCGTCTGACCGCCCGTCAGTGGCGGCCGAATTCACACTGCTGAACCTTGGGAACATCATTTTAATATATCTGCATATCATTATAAGCCGCCCTCGTTGGAATCATCCCCCCATGTCAAATTTACTGCCCATGTTGGCAGGAAAACATGCCGGTGCAGAACACGTCTTGACAAGTGTGAGGCGCAAAAGTCGGGACTTAACGGCAGGGTCTTGCCCTTGTCTCAGACATCCAAGGAGCAGAAGATGCTGGAGCCCTACAGCAACCAGACCCTGGAGAAACATGTGCATCGCCTGCTGGGTGGATTCTGATAGACATGGCTCTGTCACGAAGCAGCTCACAGAAGGTGGAAAGTCACTGTTGAGAGTCTGCTTCAGGACATCTGTGTCTTGGCCATGGTCTGCTATGGATCATTGCGAGAGGGTGGAGAGGAAGGTCCAGCTGTGAATGGGAGAGATGGGAGAGGAAGGTCTACCAGTTGGGGTGGGAGAAGAAAGTGTAGGTTTGATTGGGAGAGGAAGGCTTAGGGGGGAGCAGAGGGGTGGGAATGATGGTGTCGGGGGGGGTGTGAGGTTAGGAAGGGGGGAGCCGTGGTGTTGGGGGGTCAGTTTTAACGGGGAAGAATGCGGCACCTGAGGAGGTAGGTGTAAGTGGGGAAGAAGGTGTAAAGGATGGAGTTCGGGAGAGGAAGGAGTTGGGGGTGGGGGGGGGGGGGGAGGACTCCGGGGTGGAAGGAGCTCGGAGGGGGGAAGGAGTCCATGGGGAGAAAGTTCGGAGGGCAGGAGGAGTTCGGAGGGAGGGAGGATAAGGTGGGGGGAGGATGCCGAGGTGAATATGCAAGGGAGGGTGTCTGATGACTGCCTCCTGGGTAACGAAATGAAGGTGGGTGAGGTAGGAGGGAATGGTAAGAACGAGAGAGGGTAGAGTGAGCCAGGAGGGTGACGGTGCGATGGTAGTGGTAGAAGGTACGGCGACGGTGGTTGGTGGGGACTCAAAGGCATGCACGCACCCTGGGGATGGGAAAGAGGAGGTTGGGGAGGTCAATGTGGATGGGGGTGGGATTCGCGGGAAGATAGGGAATGTGCATATTCTGCTGGACATCCCGGAAAGAAAAGGGCTCTTGCTGGTAGGTGATAGCGGAGAGATGGAAGGTGATGCCAGGGTGGTCAACAGTGATGGGGGAAAAGACATGGGTGACTGGGGACGGGAAAGGACGAGGGAGCTGAAGACGTACTTCAGTACTACCGTCTTGCGAAATCGAAAGTGAAATGAGCCTCATGTTGGGTGAGAACAGTTGCTGCATGGGAGTGCGATGTGGGTGGGTGGAGTTGTAGGTCAGCTCAGATGGACATCTGAAAGAGAACCCCTACAAGCAGCATTGAAAATGCTCGGGACATTGAGATGAGTGTGATGGAGGAAGGATCCGCGTGCGGGGGAGAGTGCTTGCATGAGGCTTTGAAAGGCCCTGACACATACTCACTTCTCACTCCAGGATCACTCGTGGGCAGGCCACGTGCAGCTGAACTGCTAGTTGGGGGTATGCATGGGAGGGCCCACAAATTCCTGTAAATGAAGCTGAAAGTCACCATGACACATTATTCAGTGAAAGTGAATATATTTTCCAATTATAAAGTGACAAAATGTGTTCACTTGTGATCAGAAATTCTTAACTTTTCTAGGCCTACCACTTCTTCTCAATGCTGCTCTGACATCCGCAGCAAGGGTGGAGACAGCCTATGTAGTGGTTGGCTCTGTTGCCTCTGATGACTTTGGCGGACAGCCTCTGAGATTCCTGACTGGATGACTCTCTTATGATGCCCTAAGGTCCCCGGCCTGACTCTTTGTGGAAAAGGGGCACCTGGAAGGATGTCGAGGTGCCCCGTTTCCCCCTCACGTTGCCACTGCAGGAACTCACCATGACCACCACGATGGAGTGCAGGTCTGCACACATCTCCGCATTCTGCTGGACCAGGGTTTCCATGGTGTCCGCCATCCTTTCCATGGAGACCCCCATACGCACACATATGGGCACCACTTCAGAGAGCAGGCGGATGCACTCCTCTGTATCGTGTGCCACTCCAACAGCTCTGTGTGATGTTGCCCTGTCTTCTGCTGACTCTCTACAATGAGTTGGAAGGGCAAATACAGAGGCTCGTCATCTGACGCGGATCTCACAAATGCCTCTTCCTTAGTGGTCCTCCGATTGCTGGGGAGCTTGGCTGAACCTGCCTCCTCCTACTGCAGACACGTGTCCATGTGGTGACCACCAGATTGTGAACCCGAGCATGTTCTGGGTGGTGGAGGGTTTGGGTAAATGCTTTGATGGGCCTTCCAGGCTGCTTATTTCCAGCTCTTCAATGGAGGAGGTGTCCTCTTTGTTGGAGGTGCGGACCTGGATAGAGGTCACTTGGCAGAGCTGCCTGTGAACCAAAGTAGAAATGATTTGTGCATGGCTGCCGAGTCAAAAGGAGGAGAGAGAGCACTCACGTATGCGTTGAGAGAGGGATGATGTGGTGCAGGATCCTCACGTGGGTGTTCACCGCTGACCTCACCGTCGCTGCAGACATGGTCCATGTCCGCACCAGTCAGCATGATGGCCGCTCCTCAATGTGAGTGAAGGGCCTAATTAGAACCAGAGAACCATAGAAAAGTTACAGTGCAGAAAGAGGCCATTCAACCCATCATGTCTGCGCCAGCCAAAAAGACAAAAAATAAACCAGCTGCTCATTTTAATCCCGCTTTCCAGCACCTGGTCTGTAGCCTTGCAGGTTACAGCACTTCAGATACAGATCCAGGTACCTTATAAATGAGTTGAGCGTTTAAGCCTCAACCACCAACTTAGGCAGTGAATTCCAGATGCCCACTATCCTATGGGTGAAAATGTTTTTCCTCATGTCCCCTCTAATCCTTCTACCAATCACCTTCAATCTGTGCCCCCTGGTAATTGGCCTCTCAGCTAGGGGAACCATGTCTTTCCTGTCTACCCTATCTAGGCCCCTCATAATTTTGTACACCTCAATTAGGTCACCCTTGAGCCCCCTCTGTTCTAAGGAAAACAACCCTAGCCTATTCAATCTCTTCTCTTATGCAGTTTTCAAGCCCCGGCAACATTCTTGTAAATTTCCTCTGCACTCCAGAGCAATAATGTCCTTCCCGTAATGTGGTGACCAGAACTGTACACACAATTCCAGCTGTGGCCCTAACCTGTGTTTTATACAGTTCCATCATTATGTCCCTGCTGTTGTGTTCAATACCTCACCCAATAAAGGAAAGCCATTCCATATGTTTTCTTGTCCACCTGTCCTGCCATTTTCAAGGACCTGTGAACATGCATCCTAAGGTCTCTCACTTCCTTAGCCCCTCTCAATAACTTCCCATTTATTGAGTATTCCCTTGCTTTGTTTGCCCTCCCCAAATGCATTACCTCACACTTTTCCGGATTGAATTCCACTTTCCACTTTTCTGCCCACTCAACCAAACCATTGATATCATTTTGGAGTCGACTGCTATCCTCTTCACTATCAACTATGCAGCTAATTTTTGTGTTATCTGCAAATTTCCAAGCATGTCTCCCACATTTGAGTCTAAGTCATTAATATGTATAACAAACAGCAAGGGCTCCAACACTGAGCCCTGTGGAACACCATTGGAAACTGTTTTCCATTCGCAAAAACATTCATTATCCATTACCATTTGTTTCCTGCTACTGAGCCAATTTTGGATCCAACTCGCCACCTTTCCCTGTATCCCATGAGATCTCACTTTCCTGACCAGTCTGCCATGTGGGACCTTGTCAAATGCCTTACTGAAATCCATGCAGACAACATCCACTGCACTAACTTCAATCCTCCTTGTTACCCCCTCAAAAAACTCTACTAAGTTAGTAAGACATGATCTTCCCCGAACAAAACCATGCTGACTACCCCGATCCATCCATGCCTTTCTAAATGATAGTTTATCCTGTCTCTCAGAATTGTTTCCAATGATTTTCCCACCATTGAAGCCAGACTGGCCGGCCTATAATTTTCTGGCCTATCTCTCACACCCTTTTAAAATAATGATACAATGTTCTCCAATCCTCTTGGACCTTGCTTGTATCTAGTGAGTATTGAAAAATGATCCTCAGGGCATCCACTATTTCTTCCCTGGCTTCCTTCAACAGTCTAGGATACAATCTATCTGGCCCTGGTGATTAATCCACCTTCAGGGATGCCAGTCACTCGAGTACTTCCTCTTTCACTTTGCTTATTGTATCTAATATTTCACACTCCTTTTTAACTAGAATGTCTGCATCATCCCTCTCCTGAGTGAAGACAGAGAAAAGGTAGAATTTTCTGCTCGGCGTGTGGGTGCATGCCCGACACACTTGAGCGTGAAATAGCGCGCGATGACGTTGGGCAAGTGTCCCGATGTCATCGGGCCCTCGTGTGGTTTTTCGGTTGGTGGGCATATGCAAGAGTCGGCAGCACACCCGCTGACAATTAAGAGGCCTATTAAGGCCATGAAAGCAGCAATTGATGGCGATTTTCCACTGCCCATCCAATGTTATGGTTGGCGGGCAGGCGAATTGGCCAGACGGCCTTTGCATTTTTGAGGAAACCTCATCCAAGGGCGGGATGCGGTTTCCATGATTAATTTTAAAAAAGATTAAAATGTGTTGGAAAAAGTTTCATCATCAGTATATTGAGGTGTCTCATTCTGACATGTGGACACTTTTTCCTGATTTTACATTCTGTTTTTATTGATTTTAAATTCGTCAAACTCCCTTAGATATCCCTTAGCTGCTATCTGCCTTCAAGGAGCTTTCCTTCCATGCTCTCCTGCCCCCGCACTGACTTCAGCTTTCGACCTCCTCCCGCCCCAGCCCTGGCAGTGCTGAGCCTGTCAGTGTGCCTTTCACGCTGGCTGCATGTTAATGGGCCAGCCAGTGTGAAATTGAGGTTGGGGGCCGATCACGGTCAGTGGTTTGTTCCCCGGCTTCTCTTGGGCCCGCCGACCCGAAAATTCTGCCCAAAGTACTAATTGAGAACCCTGCCCACATCTGCATCAACCCACAAGTTACCATGTACATCTCTGATAGGCCCTACCTTTTCCTTAGTTATTCTCTTACTCTTAATGTACTAGTAAAACATCTTTAGGATTTTCTTTGATTTTACCTGCCAATATTTTTTCATAAGCTCTCTTTGCTTTCCTAATTTCCATTTTTATTTCACTCGTGCACTTTCTATACCCCTCTAGGCTTTCCACAGAATTAAGTCCTTTGTGATTGTCATAAGCTTTCTTTGCCCTCTTTATCTTGATCTGTATGCTTCTGGATAACCAGAGGGGCTCTAGATTTGGCAGTATCACTCTTTTTCTTTGTGGGGACACGTCTACACTGTGCCTGCAGAATCTCATCTTTGAATGCCTTGACACAGTTTTCCTTCTAATAGCTGTACCCAGTCCACCCTCATCAGCTCACCTTTGTAAAATTTGTCTTCCCCCAATTTAGAACTTTTATTCCTGTACGATCTTTGTCTTTTTCCATAATGATGCTAAATCTAACTATATTTTGGTCACTATCTCCAAAATGGTCACCCACTGCTACTTCATCCACTTGCCCAGCTTCAGTTCCTAAGACTAAATCTAGAATTGCTCCCCCTCTTGTTGGGCTTGTAACGTGCTGGCTGAGAAAGTTCTCTTGAATGCAGTTCAAGAATTTTGTGCCCTTTGTGTCCTTCATCTGCTCGTATCCCAGTTGATATTAGGGTATCCCAGCCATTAGTGCCATATTGTTTTTTCACGCAGAAATCTGTCTATGTATTTGCTCTTCTAACTCCCTTCTACTCTTTGGGGGTTTATAGTATGGCTGCCTCTTTTTTATTTCTGAGCTCAACCAATTTGGCCTCATTTGATGCTTCATTTAGCATATCATCCCTCCTCACAGCTGTAATTGATTCTTTAACCAATAATGCTACAGCCCCATCTTTTTTATCCCCCCTTCCTATCCTGCTTGAAAACTCCACATTTAGGGATGTTGAGCTACCATGTTTGCCCCTCATTAAGCCAAGTTTCCATTCTAGCGATGATATCATACTGCCATGTATCCATCTGTGTCCTCAGTTTACTGGCTTTATTTACTATGCTCCTTGTATTTATACATATACCTTTTAACACTCCAAATTTCTGTGCTGTACACTTTTTAACCTGTGCTGTTTCTGCCTTTCAGAGTGACTCACTAATTCTCCATTTCCTGTTCCCTGCTCTGATTTGCTCTCAGATTCCCACCCCCCTGCCAATCTAGATTGACACCCCCCCCCCCCGCCCCTCAACAGCACTAGCAAATCTCCCTGTGAGGATATTTGCCCCAGTCCTGTTCAGGTATAGGCAGTCCAGCTTGTACAGGTCCCACCTTCCCCAGAACCGGTACCAATGCCTCAGAAATCTGATGCCCTCCCTCCTACACCAGCTTTCCAATCACATGTTTATTCGTTCAATTTTCCTATTTCTATTCTCACTTGCATGTGGGACTGGGAGTAATCCTGAGATTACTACTTTAGAGGTACTGCTTTTCAATCTCCTTCCTATTTCCCTAAAGTCTGCTTTCACGACCTCATCCCCTTTCCTACCTAAGTCATTGGTACGAACCTGGACCATGACCTCTGGCTGATCACCCTCCCCAGAAGAATGTCCTACAGCCACTCTGTGATATCTTTGAACCTGGCACCAAGGAGGCAACATATCATCTTGGAGTCACGTCTATGGCCACAGAAATGCCTGTTTGTTCCCCTAACTAATGAATCCCCTATTACTACTGCTCTCCCCCTCTTTCTCCCCTCCTGTACAGCAGAGCTGCCTGTGGTGCCACAAACTTAGCTCTGACAGCACTTCTCCGAGGAACCAGCGCCCTCACCGGTATCCAAAATGGAAAACCGATTGGTGAGCAGGACCCCAGGGGGCTCCTGCACTACCTGCCTAATTTTCTTGGACCGCCTGGGGTTACCCATTCCCTTTCTGTCTCCAGGCTCTTAAGCTCCAATGTGACCACCTCTCTGAATGTGCTATCCACATGGCTCTCAGACTCATGGAAGCGCCACATGACTCCAGCCATCGCTTGAGCTCCGAAACACGGAGCTCAAGGTTCTGCAGCTGGTGACACTCCCTGCACATGTGGTCATCTAGGACACTGGTAGTGTTCACAGTTTGCTACATATTATAGGACACGCATTCCATACAACCAAGTTGTCCTATGGCTTCAATTTACTTCCCTTACATTTACTTTATTTTACTTTCATTTACTTATGCAACTTTATTTTACCTGGCCTCGACTTAATTTTAATTTTCACTGCTTGTGTTTCTTTCTTAAATGTAAGTAGCCCTTCTTTTAAAAAGAATGTGCTTTTCTAATTCTCAGCTACTTGATGACAATCCCTAACAGCAGTTTTTTACCAACCAATGAACTTATGTTCCTCCTGTGATGTTAGCTGCTAGGTGCTGCTGACTGCCTGGCTCGGGGTTCTCCTATTGCAATCTCCTTTGGTGCTGCTGACTGCCTGGCTCGGGGTTCTCCTCTTGCAATCTCCTTTGGTGCTGCTGACTGCCTGGCTTGGGGGTTCTCCTCTTGCAATCTCCTCCAGGTGCTGCTGACTGCCTGGTTTGGGGTTCTCCTCTCGCAATCTCTAGGTGCTGCTGACTGCATGTCCCAGGGTCCTCCTCTCTCATTCTCCTCTAGGTGCTGCTGACTGCCTGTCTTGTGGTCGTCCTTTCTCACTCTCCTCTAGGTGCTGCTGACTGTCTGTGTCTGGTCCTCCTCTCGCACTCTCCTCTAGGTGCTGCTGACTGCCTGACTCGGGGTCCTCCTCTCTCACTCTCCTCTAGGTGCTGCTGACTGCCTGACTTGGGGTCCTCCTCTTGCACTGTCCTAATGTGGGCCACTTTACCCCGGTCTAGGACTTCTCCATGCTGTTGTCAGTCAGCTTCTCCTGCATGAAAACAGATGGAGAGAGTGTGAACTGGAAACATGGCACTGCATGGAATGTTTGTGTGGTGAGTGGAGCCATAGATGGGATGAGGACACACCTCCAGAGGATATGAACCTGATGGAGGTGTGAGGTTGTATGTGAGAGTTAATGGTGTTGTCCCTTGAGGTGTGAAATCCCTGTGGATGTGTGATGGGTTTGTGAGTGTGTGAGCAACGAGAAGAGAGATTTATCCTGGCGCAATGGAAGAGATCATTCATGCTCTTTCTGCACTGGGTGACTGTCCTCTTTTGCAGGTGTTGGCGCTGATCGCCGCTGCCACCGCCTCCCACGCTGGATTGGTGACCTTGCTTGCTGGTCTCCACCCAGAGTGGGGGTAGAAGACATTTTGGGGGCCTCCACTGCGTCCAGTAGGCACTGGAGGGAGGTGTCGCTAAACCTGGGGGCAGCATGTTTCCTTCCTTTGGCAGTTATCAGTTCACAGCAGCTTCCTATCCCTTTGAAGAGTGCTAACTCTGTGCAGGGGCAGCCTTTAAATATGCTGCCCAGGTTACTGAAGGCCTGAGGTGAATGACGACGCCCTGCCAGCGACCCGGTGTGTTTCCCAGGAATGCATGATTAATAAAGCAGGATTGGGATGATTCCGTGTGAAAAGCTGCCATAGTGGCCGGAGGGAAAAATATCCTTTTCCCGCCCACTACCGCACTTTGTGCAAATCTGGGATGATACGCCCAATGTGTTAGCAGAGCATTCAGCCATTTGGGACATCACAGCCAAGTCTGTTCCTGGCCTTATTCAAAATATAAACATCTGCTTTCCAGCAAGTGTACTGGATAATGATCAACCGCAAGACCTCCAACTTATTTCCTTTCAGGAGTGTTGAGGCCAATTGTAATGCGCTAACAGTTTCTCGAAACAAGATTCAGCACAAATTGACAATTGAATTGGGAGGCTGCTGGCCTGTATTTTCATTCCCAACACAGCCATTGAGACCACAATTTGACCCTGAATTAAGTTTAACAATGTCTTTTATTGAAAATTTCTTTTCTGTTCTGCTTTCTCACCATAATGATTTTCATTGCTACATTATATTGCAGGCAGTTAACCCATTCTCAGGCCCTTAATGCTGTGCAATTGGCTATAAGGAGATTGTACTCCCAGAACTGGCCTGCAAGGTTTTATCAATTTAAAAAAATTGCATTCTATCTTTAGGCAGATTTACTTAGTACTAACTTGTGATATCATGGCTTGTATAAGGAGCCCAGTAATGAATGAGTGAGCAGATATAAAAACAAAAAATGCTGGAAAAACTCAGCAGTTCTGACAGCATCTGTGGAGAGAAAGACAGAGTTAACATCTTGAGTCCGTATGACTCTTCTTCAGAGCTAAAAGGAAGTAGAAATGTGGTGAACTATATACTGTTTGAGTGGGGTGGAACAGGTGAAGCTAGATAGAAGGCTACCGATAGGTGGATGCATGGATGAGAACCCATCCTTACCTTTTTTTGATCCCCTTTTTTCAATATTCATTTTTATTTTCAAATTTAATTTTTTTCCCACTTAGTTTTATTATTATTTTTAAAATTTATTTCCATTTTTATTTATTATTTTATCCCCAGCTTTTAGCCTATTTTCGATCTTTTTTCCCACCACTGCCTCCTCCCCCCACCCCACCCCCACCAGGGCCATCTCGCTTGTTCATAAAAATAAAAACAATAAAACTACGGATGCTGGAAATCCAAAACAAAAACAGAATTACCTGGAAAAACTCAGCAGATCTGGCAGCATCGGCGGAGAAGAAAAGAGTTGTCACTTGTTCATGTTGTTCTTTGCAGAGTTGTCCTTTTTACCCTTATCCTGCTATTACCACATTCTGCCTTCTACTCCTGTTGTTACCATTAGCATCTCCTTTAGCCAGTACCACCGCATTAACACCCCTTTGACATTTTGTTTATGACATCTTTTGCAATCTCTCCTTTGCCTTCACCTATCACTGACCTTCTATCCAGCTTCACCTCTGCCACCCCCTTAAACAGTATATATTTCACTACATTTCTACTTCCCTTTAGCTCCGAAGAAGAGTCATCTGGACTCGAAACGTTAACTCTGTCTTTCTCTCCGCAGATGCTATCATACCTGCTGAGTTTTTCCAGCATTTTTTGTTTTTGTTTCAGATTTCTAGCATCCGCTGTATTTTGCCTTTATCTGAATGAGCGTATATGTTGGGGTACCACCCACTCATGATGGCAATAGCATTTTATTCAAGACTCACCCTGCTTTGAACCTGCAATTTTGAAACTCGGATTGTTACCAGTTTGAGAATGAAATTTAGCTTTTTTTTTTCTGAATTAATTTACCACAATCTTCTTAGGTAAGCGATTTGCATCCGGTTCCACTGACAAGAGCATTATAATCTGGACCTCTAAACTAGAAGGCATCTTGAAATATACGTGAGTTTATTTTTATTTGTTTCCTTTTCTCCAAAACTGATCATTGTGAAGCTCTTGAAAATACTTTTACATCAAAGTGAAAAGCAAATCTGATTTAAAAGCTGGTGCAATTTAAACTATTATTGTATCCCTGTTTACAAATGAACAGAAAAAAAAAGAAAAAGAACCACTATCTTTCGCTTAGCATTGCTTACAGGTCCAGGAGAAAGTGGGACGGCAGGTGGAAGGAGCAAAGGACAAGTGATCGGCAAGAGCTGAAGCTCTCCAAGGAGCAGTGACCCTAGGAATGTAGGGCCAAAACTGGGTGTTGTGGGGGATGTGTGTGTGGCGGAGAGACGCAAGCAGTACGAGTCGGTGGGTAAGTTAGTTAGTAAGCTGGACTAGTAATCCAGAAATCTGGACTAATCATCTGAGACATGAGTTCACATCTCACCTTGGCAGCTGGGGACCTAGAATTTAGTTAATTAAATGAATTGCTATAAGAAGCTAATATCAGTAATGGAGACCATGGAGCTACTGGCAAGTCATTAAAAGACCCATCTGGTTCAGTAATGTTCTTTAGGGAAGGAAATCTGTCACCTTTATCTGGTCTGGCCTAGGTGTGAATCCAGATACGCAGTGGTCTTTAAAGCCCTTTGAAGAGTCCTAGCAAGTCACTTAGTTGTATCAAACCACTATGGAAAAGCCCAGTGAGAATAAAATTGGCCAGACAACTCAACATTAACCTAGGGACTGGACAGGACAGAGGCGAATCCAGCCCAGTCAGTCCTGCAACGTTTTCTCACTAGCACCTGCGGACTTGTGCCAAAATTGGGAGAGCCATTCCACAGTCAAGCACAACCTGACATAGTCAAATTCACAGGATCATACCTTGCAGTCAAATTCCCAGACTCGTCCATCACCATCCCTGGGTGTATCCTGTTCCACCTGGAGAATAGTGCCATCAGAGATGGCAGCAGAGTGCTAGGCAGTCTGGAGGAAGTGGGAATCTTCAACATTGAACCCCAAAAAGTCTCATCAGCAAGGAAACCTCTGCTGATTATCAGCTACTGCCCTCCCTCAACTGATCAGTGCTCTTCCATGGTGAGCATCACTTAGAAGAAGCACTGAGGGTGGCAAGGAGAGAGAATATACTCTGGATGAGGGACTTCAATGCTCATCACCAATGGTGGTGTGGTAGCACCACTACTGACTGAGCTTGCCAAGTTTTGAACGACGTACCTGTCAGTGGTGAGAGAACCAACATGAGGGAAAATTCTACTTGACCTTGCCCTCACCAACCTGCCTGCTATAGTGCATATATCCATGACAATATTGATAGGAGTAACCTATGTAATGAGGCTGGCTTCTGGGCAGGGCATTTGTTTGAAAAAAATTGATGCACACTGTGGCATTGAAAAAAATCAATTTGCATTTATAAAGCGCTTTTCATGACCACCGAATGTCTCAAAGTGCTTTAAACCCTATGAAGTACTTTTAAAGTTTGTAACAGTTGTAACGTAGGAAACACGGCAGTTTGCACACTGCAAGATCCCACAAAAACAATGTGATAATGACCAAATAATCTTTTTTTTGTAATGTTGATTGAGGGATACATTTTGCTTGAGGATAATTGGCTCCACGGATGATTATCCTGCTGTTCTTCGAAATAGTGCCATGGGAGTTTTGCATCCACCCGAGGAGGCAGGCAGGACCTTGGTTTAATGTCTCATCCAAAAGATGGCACCCCCCAACAGTGCCGTACTCCCTCACTGCTGCACTGGAATTTCAGTGTACATTTTTGTGCTTAAGAACCGGGCCAGAACTTTGTCACTCAGGTGAATGTGCCACCAAATGAGCCACGACTGGCACACAAACTGCATAGTGTGTGGTGAAACACAGATTTCTTGGTTTGCCACCCAAAACTCCATCTCACAAACCATCATCCCTTCGAAAATATCGGGGCTATTATTTCTAAAAGTTTCTTCACCATGTGGTTGCAGGAAAGACAAATATATAACATAAAGTCCATAATTAATGACAAGGACATCAATTATATTGCTGGTGAAGAGGACATTCAGTAGAGCACATACCTCCACCATGCTGTGCTAACTCACCATTATTACAGTTATGCAGCTCTTCCTTGAGGCTTTTACCTGACTGGTTAATGCTCTGTAACTACAAGGCTGAGAAAAGAAATCTTTTTATCATGAGTTTCCATTTCACTGAGGAGGTGGCCAATCTGCATCCAACAACCTGCTCTGAAAACTTTGCTCACAATTTGGCAGCTGTGACAAATTTCACCACGGAAGCTGAGATGATCCACAACATTGTAAAAAGTCATTTCGCCCTATGTAAATAGATGGCTCCTTTAAAAAATTCCAGGATCCAGATCCCACATCTTCACAAAAACTGATCAATTCTTCCTTGGGCCATATCCTATCAGTGTATCAAGTTTCATTGAAATCCATCCATCTTGTTTACAGGTGAACAGGCCAACAAACTGGAACAAAAACTGCCTCTGCCCACCCTCAGTGGCAGAGGCAATAATAAATTGTATATTTTCAGGACTACATTATATGAGCTGGTAAAAATATGATATTGTGTTACATGCATATAATGTAATTAAAAACAGAAAATGCTGGATGTACTCAGCAGGTCAAGTAGCATCTGTGGAGAAAGAAAAAGAATTAACATTTCAAGTTCATCAGAAATGACGAAGTACTTAATATCTGTTTATGATCTGACCTGCAATAACTAAGCTTTTCTTTGTGTTTTTATTCCAATATACAGACATAATGATTCCATTCAGTGCATTGCGTACAACCCAGTCACTCACCAACTGGCTTCCTGTTCCTCCAGTGACTTTGGTAATTTGATCTTTTAATATGTTTAAAAGTCTAAAATTTAGTTAGATTAATGTTTTTACTACTCATTATTATTTACTTCAATTGTAAGTAAAGATTGTAAGGATCTTTGGCAGGAAGTAGCAATTTGTGGAATCAGAAGTGAGTGAGTGGACCTGTTAATTTTTAAGAATCAGGCAGGCATAGAGTCTTCTTCAATAAGCTGACAGGAGGTGAGGTGTTTTTAGACAATTTATGTGTTTGCAGGGTTTAATGCTGGGCCCAAAGCAGCCCATATATTTTGAAATGAACCATCATGTAACCTGGTCAAGGATCATTGATTCTTCTTCCTGTTGGTGGCAGGCAGACCTGAGCATGGAGCGTCATATGGACATGGACCTCCAACCATCTACTCAGGAAAGAATTTGTTATTTTAAAAACAGCTCAAGAGGCACAAATAATTTGGATCTCGCTAATTGGTAGCTTATTAGAGTTCTCACAGGAGATTTGGGGTAGACTTACCTGATCCTGAGAGTGGTGAATACAGGAAAAGTGCATGCCCATAAGAGAGGCTGCCTGATTTTCCATCCATTTACTTTAATAGACAAGACATTGTGTGTACACTTATTTCTGTATAACAAAATTTTTCCCAACCCTTCTCTTTGCTCTTTGAGTGACAATTTTAGAGTGATAACTTCTCATCATTAATTTTCCAACCAGAGGGAAAATGTCTCTCCTTATTTGCCCTATCAAGACCCTGGATAATTTAAAAATCTCTATTTAATCTTCATTTAGCCTCCTTTGATTCAGTGGGAATAGTCCCAGTATCTTTAGTCTCCATTCATAATTAATTTCCCATACAACAACTTTTATTACATTTGTTATGATGCCAGCTAATGTTACTGCTGGACAAGTCAGATCCCAGGGTAGAACCCGGCTTGATAGATCCTAACTTTTTTCTTTTGTTTAGAAATGTGGAGAGTGGCTACTGAACAGAGTCACAGCAGCCAGTTGATGAACTTTTAACAAAAGAATAAAACATTTATTAGACAAGAAAAGATGAGCCATATCATAATACTCCTTCACTCACAACTATACCTTTACAGATATAAACAGATTCCATAAGGATAACACCAGTTACAAAAGTTATTTTATATTCTCATGTTCCCAGTAAATACACAGCCCATGTAAACCAATAGGGGACCTGTGGTCAGGCACACCACACACTGAAACCAAGTGACAGATGCCAGGCCAAACAGATGCTATGGATCTCTCATCAACTCCCCCCAGATGATCGTCACACTGTGAGTCAACCAGCCTCACTGAACTCCATCTTTCTCGAGGGTTTCCAATCTCCACTCTCGAAGTACTCACTTTGGAACCTTCTCCCAAATGACACTTTCTCTCGGACGTCTTCCACAGGGCTCCACCTCCAGAGTTTTGAACTCTCCTTCTGATGTTCCTCCCCCGATCGCCACGTGCATTCAAGGTTTCTTCTACGCACTTTCTCTTAAACGTGCCAACAGAACACTACTGCTTCACATACCCATAGTAAGGAGTCAGCAACCTTTGGCTGTCTCCTTGGATCTTCTGGTTTTTGCAAACCTTTTTTACCTTGATTCTGCTTCCTGCAGCTTTCTCTCTCTAAACTTGGAGCCTTCCTCTCTGCTCCTTGCTTTTACTGCCACTGAACAGGGGCTTGTTCCAAATTCCTGTCCTTATCAAAAACAGAATTACCTGGAAAAACTCAGCAGGTCTGGCAGCATCGGCGGAGAAGAAAAGAGTTGACGTTTGGAGTCCTCATGACCCTTCGACAGAACTTGAGTTCGAGTCCAAGAAAGAGTTGAAATATAAGCTGGTTTAAGGTGTGTGTGTGGGGGGCGGAGAGATAGAGAGACAGAGAGGTGGAGGGGGGGTTGTGGTTGTAGGGACAAACACGCAGTGATAGAAGCAGATCATCAAAAGATGTCAACGACAATAGTACAATAGAACACATAGGTGTTAAAGTTAAAGTTGGTGATATTATCTAAACGAATGTGCTAATTAAGAATGGATGGTAGGCCACTCCAGGTATAGCTCTAGTGGGTGTTTTTTTTTATAATGGAAATAGGTGGGAAAAGGAAAATCTTTATAATTTATTGGAAAAAAAAAGGAAGGGGGAAACAGAAAGGGGGTGGGGATGGGGGAGGGAGCTCACGACCTAAAGTTGTTGAATTCAATATTCAGTCCGGAAGGCTGTAAAGTCCCTAGTCGGAAGATGAGGTGTTGTTCCTCCAGTTTGCGTTGGGCTTCACTGGAACAATGCAGCAAGCCAAGGACAGACATGTGGGCAAGACAGCAGGGTGGAGTGTTAAAATGGCAAGCGACAGGGAGGTTTGGGTCATTCTTGCGGACAGACCACAGGTGTTCTGCAAAGCGGTCGCCCAGTTTACGTTTGGTCTCTCCAATGTAGAGGAGACCACGTTGGGAGCAACGAATGCAGTAGACTAAGTTGGGGGAAATGCAAGTGAAATGCTGCTTCACTTGAAAGGAGTGTTTGGGTCCTTGGACGGTGAGGAGAGAGGAAGTGAAGGGGCAGGCATTGCATCTTTTGCGTGGGCATGGGGTGGTGCCATAGGAGGGGGTTGAGGAGTAGGGGGTGATGGAGGAGTGGACCAGGGTGTCCCGGAGGGAGCGATCCCTACGGAATGCCGATAAGGGGGGTGAAGGGAAGATGTGTTTGGTGGTGATATCATGCTGGAGTAGGCGGAAATGGCGGAGGATGATCCTTTGAATGCGGATGCTGGTGGGGTGATAAGTGAGGACAAGGGGGACCCTAGCATGTTTCTGGGAGGGAGGAGAAGGTGTGAGGGCGGATGGGTGGGAGATGGGCCGGACACGGTTGAGGGCCCTGTCAACGACCTTGGGTGGAAAACCTCGGTTAAGGAAGAAGGAGGACATGTCAGAGGAACTGTTTTTGAATGTAGCATCATCGGAGCAGATGCGACGGAGGCGAAGGAACTGAGAGAATGGGATGGAGTCCTTACAGGAAGCGGGGTGTGAGGAGCTGTAGTTGAGATAGCTGTGGGAGTCGGTGGGTTTGTAATGGATATTGGTGGACAGTCTATCACCAGAGATTGAGACAGAGAGGTCAAGGAAGGGAAGGGAAGTGTCAGAGATGGACCACGTGAAAATGATGGAGGGGTGGAGATTGGAAGCAAAATTAATAAATTTTTCCAAGTCCCGAGGAGAGCATGAAGCAGCACCGAAGTAATCATCGATGTACCGGAGAAAGAGTTGTGGAAGGGGGCCGGAGTAGGACTGCAACAAGGAATGCTCCACATACCCCATAAAGAGACAGGCATAGCTGGGGCCCATGCGAGTACCCATAGCCACACCTCTTATTTGGAGGAAGTGAGAGGAGTTGAAGGAGAAATTGTTCAGCGTGAGAACAAGTTCAGCCAGACGGAGGAGAGTAGTGGTGGATGGGGATTGTTCGGGCCTCTGAGGAAGAAGCTAAGGGCCCTCAGACCATCCTGGTGGGGGATGGAGGTGTAGAGGGATTGGACGTCCATGGTGAAGAGGAAGCGGTTGGGGCCAGGGAACTGGAAATTGTTGATGTGACGTAAGGTGTCAGAGGAATCACGGATGTAGGTGGGAAGGGACTGGACAAGGGGAGAGAGAAGGGAGTCAAGATAACGAGAAATGAGTTCTGTGGGGCAGGAGCAAGCTGAGACGATCGGTCTACCGGGGCAGTTCTGTTTGTGGATTTTGGGTAGGAGATAGAAGTGGGCCGTCCGAGGTTGGGCGACTATCAGGTTGGAAGCTGTGGGAGGGAGATCCCCAGAGGAGATGAGGTCAGTGGCAGTCCTGGAAACAATGTCTTGATGTTCAGTGGTGGGGTCATGGTCCAGGGAGAGGTAGGAGGAAGTGTCTGCGAGTTGACGCTCAGCCTCCACGAGGTAGAGGTCAATGCGCCAGACAACAACAGCACCACCCTTGTCAGCGTGTTTGATGACAATGTCAGGGTTGGACCTGAGAGAATGGAGTGCAGTAAGTTCAGAGAGAGACAGGTTAGAATGGGTGAGAGGAGCAGAGAAATTGAGACGACTAATGTCGCGCCGACAGTTCTCAATGAAAAGATCGAGAGAAGTTAAGAATCCAGAGGGAGGGGTCCAGGTGGAGGGAGAATATTGGAGATGGGTAAAAGGATCCGTTGAACTGGGAGAGGACTCCTGCCCAAAGAAGTGAGCCCGGAGATGAAGACGGCGGAAGAAGAGTTCAGTATCATGCCGAGCCCGAAATTCATTGAGGTGAGGGCGTAAGGGTATGAAACTAAGTCCTTTGTTGAGCACTGAACGTTCAGCATCGGAGAGGGGAAGGTCGGGGGTATAGTGAATACACGGCTGGGGTTGGGATTGGAAGAAAGGGTGGGGACGGAGGGACAGGCAGGGCTGGAGGGTCCTAGATGGGTGTTGGTGTCGATGAGTTGTTGGAGCTTGCGTTCCTTAGCACTTGAGAGAAAGAGAAAAAGTTTCTTGTTGAGGCGTCGGATGAGCCGAAGGATAAAATGAAACTGGGGGCACGCGCAGCTTTGAAAAAAGGTACGGCGGTGCTGCTGGAGGGAGCGGTCGAGTGTGTTCATATGGCAGCGCATGGCACTGAGTGTGGATTTCAGAATGTGACGGGAACAACAGTCCGAGAAATGTTTTATGTCCCGGAGATACCTGTAATCCTGGGTGGGTTCGAAACATGAGGGGTGGAATTTCAGTTGAAATCCACGTGGGGTAAGTCGGAGATGGAGACGGTCACTGAGAAAGGAGAAACAAAAACAGAATTACCTGGAAAAACTCAGCAGGTCTGGCAGCATCGGTGGAGAAGAAAAGAGTTGACGTTTCGAGTCCTCATGACCCTTCGACAGAACTTGAGTTCGAGTCCAGGAAAGAGCTGAAATATAAGCTGGTTTAAGGTGTGTGTGTGGGGGGCGGAGAGATAGAGAGACAGAGAGGTGGAGGGGGTTGGTGTGGTTGTAGCGACAAACAAGCAGTGATAGAAGCAGATCATCAAAAGATGTCAACAACAATACTACAATAGAACACATAGGTGTTAAAGTTAAAGTTGGTGATATTATCTAAACGAATGTGCTAATTAAGAATGGATGGTAGGGCACTCAAGGTATAGCTCTAGTGGGTTTTTTTTTTATTTTATATAATGGAAATAGGTGGGAAAAGGAAAATCTTTATAATTTATTGGGAAAAAAAAAAAGAAGGGGGAAACAGAAAGGGGGTGGGGATGGGGGAGGGGACTCACGACCTAAAGTTGTTGAATTCAATATTCAGTCCGGAAGGCTGTAAAGTCCCTAGTCGGAAGATGAGGTGTTGTTCCTCCAGTTTGCGTTGGGCTTCACTGGAACAATGCAGCAAGCCAAGGACAGACATGTGGGCAAGAGAGCAGGGTGGAGTGTTAAAATGGCAAGCGACAGGGAGGTTTGGGTCATTCTTGCGGACAGACCGCAGGTGTTCTGCAAAGCGGTCGCCCAGTTTACGTTTGGTCTCTCCAATGTAGAGGAGACCACATTGGGAGCAACGAATGCAGTAGACTAAGTTGGCGGAAATGCAAGTGAAATGCTGCTTCACTTGAAAGGAGTGTTTGGGTCCTTGGACGGTGAGGAGAGAGGAAGTGAAGGGGCAGGTGTTGCATCTTTTGCGTGGGCAAGGGGTTGTGCCATAGGAGGGGGTTGAGGAGTAGGGGGTGATGGAGGAGTGGACCAGGGTGTCCCGGAGGGAGCGATCCCTACGGAATGCCGATAAGGGGGGTGAAGGGAAGATGTGTTTGGTAGTGGCATCATGCTGGAGTTGGCGGAAATGGCGGAGGATGATCCTTTGAATGCGGAGGCTGGTGGGGTGATAAGTGAGGACAAGGGGGACCCTATCATGTTTCTGGGAGGGAGGAGAAGGAGTGAGGGCGGATGCGCGGGAGATGGGCCGGACACGGTTGAGGGCCCTGTCAACGACCGTGGGTGGAAAACCTCGGTTAAGGAAGAAGGAGGACATGTCAGAGGAACTGTTTTTGAATGTAGCATCATCGGAACAGATGCGACGGAGGCGAAGGAACTGAGAGAATGGGATGGAGTCCTTACAGGAAGTGGGGTGTGAGGAGCTGTAGTCGAGATAGCTGTGGGTGTCGGTGGGTTTGTAATGGATATTGGTGGACAGTCTATCACCAGAGATTGAGACAGAGAGGTCAAGGAAGGGAAGGGAAGTGTCAGAGATGGACCACGTGAAAATGATGGAGGGGTGGAGATTGGAAGCAAAATTAATAAATTTTTCCAAGTCCTGACGAGAGCATGAAGCAGCACCGAAATAATCATCGATGTACCGGAGAAAGAGTTGTGGAAGGGGGCCGGATCGATGATTATTTCGGTGCTGCTTCATGCTCTCGTCAGGACTTGGAAAAATTTATTAATTTTGCTTCCAATCTCCACCCCTCCATCATTTTCACGTGGTCCATCTCTGACACTTCCCTTCCCTTCCTTGACCTCTCTGTCTCAATCTCTGGTGATAGACTGTCCACCAATATCCATTACAAACCCACCGACACCCACAGCTATCTAGACTACAGCTCCTCACACCCCACTTCCTGTAAGGACTCCATCCCATTCTCTCAGTTCCTTCGCCTCCGTCGCATCTGTTCCGATGATGCTACATTCAAAAACAGTTCCTCTGACATGTCCTCCTTCTTCCTTAACCGAGGTTTTCCACCCACGGTCGTTGACAGGGCCCTCAACCGTGTCCGGCCCATCTCCCGCGCATCCGCCCTCACTCCTTCTCCTCCCTCCCAGAAACATGATAGGGTCCCCCTTGTCCTCACTTATCACCCCACCAGCCTCCGCATTCAAAGGATCATCCTCCGCCATTTCCGCCAACTCCAGCATGATGCCACTACCAAACACATCTTCCCTTCACCCCCCTTATCGGCATTCCGTAGGGATCGCTCCCTCCGGGACACCCTGGTCCACTCCTCCATCACCCCCTACTCCTCAACCCCCTCCTATGGCACAACCCCTTGCCCACGCAAAAGATGCAACACCTGCCCCTTCACTTCCTCTCTCCTCACCGTCCAAGGACCCAAACACTCCTTTCAAGTGAAGCAGCATTTCACTTGCATTTCCGCCAACTTAGTCTACTGCATTCGTTGCTCCCAATGTGGTCTCCTCTACATTGGAGAGACCAAACGTAAACTGGGCGACCGCTTTGCAGAACACCTGCGGTCTGTCCGCAAGAATGACCCAAACCTCCCTGTCGCTTGCCATTTTAACACTCCACCCTGCTCTCTTGCCCACATGTCTGTCCTTGGCTTGCTGCATTGTTCCAGTGAAGCCCAACGCAAACTGGAGGAACAACACCTCATCTTCCGACTAGGGACTTTACAGCCTTCCGGACTGAATATTGAATTCAACAACTTTAGGTCGTGAGTCCCCTCCCCCATCCCCACCCCCTTTCTGTTTCCCCCTTCTTTTTTTTTCCCAATAAATTATAAAGATTTTCCTTTTCCCACCTATTTCCATTATATAAAATAAAAAAAAACCCACTAGAGCTATACCTTGAGTGCCCTACCATCCATTCTTAATTAGCACATTCGTTTAGATAATATCACCAACTTTAACTTTAACACCTATGTGTTCTATTGTAGTATTGTTGTTGACATCTTTTGATGATCTGCTTCTATCACTGCTTGTTTGTCGCTACAACCACACCAACCCCCTCCACCTCTCTGTCTCTCTATCTCTCCGCCCCCCACACACACACCTTAAACCAGCTTATATTTCAGCTCTTTCCTGGACTCGAACTCAAGTTCTGTCGAAGGGTCATGAGGACTCGAAACGTCAACTCTTTTCTTCTCCACCGATGCTGCCAGACCTGCTGAGTTTTTCCAGGTAATTCTGTTTTTGTTTTGGATTTCCAGCATCCGCAGTTTTTTTGTTTTTATCACTGAGAAAGGAGATATGGCTGTGAAAGCGGGTTTTAGTAAACACCTTGTCAAACACTAGGAGGGAAATGGAAAGCAAGGAAGGTGAGCAAGACAGCAGAGAGATACGGAAATCTTGTCGCAGAGAGGAACAGAACTTCTTCAAGGAGGTAGGCATTTCTTGAAGAGCAGTGGCAGTCAATTAAACACAGAGCTAAAAACAAAAAAACTGCGGATGCTGGAAATCCAAAACAAAAACAGAATTACCTGGAAAAACTCAGCAGGTCTGGCAGCATCGGCGGAGAAGAAAAGAGTTGACGTTTGGAGTCCTCATGACCCTTCAACAGAACTTGAGTTCGAGTTCAAGAAAGAGTTGAAATATAAGCTGATTTAAGGTGTGTGTGTGGGGGGCGGAGAGACAGAGAGGTGGAGGGGGGGGGGGGTGTGGTTGTAGGGACAAACAAGCAGTGATAGAAGC
The DNA here is from genome assembly GCF_017639515.1 of Carcharodon carcharias. Taxonomy (NCBI): domain Eukaryota; kingdom Metazoa; phylum Chordata; class Chondrichthyes; order Lamniformes; family Lamnidae; genus Carcharodon; species Carcharodon carcharias. The sequence continues at coordinate 87,534,204 of NC_054473.1, forward strand.
AGATCATCAAAAGATGTCAACGACAATAGTACAATAGAACACATAGGTGTTAAAGTTAAAGTTGGTGATATTATCTAAACGAATGTGCTAATTAAGAATGGATGGTAGGCCACTCAAGGTATAGCTCTAGTGGGGGTTTTTTTTTTTATAATGGAAATAGGTGGGAAAAGGAAAATCTTTATAATTTATTGGAAAAAAAAAGGAAGGGGGAAACAGAAAGGGGGGTGGGGATGGGGGAGGGAGCTCACGACCTAAAGTTGTTGAATTCAATATTCAGTCCGGAAGGCTGTAAAGTCCCTAGTCGGAAGATGAGGTGTTGTTCCTCCAGTTTGCGTTGGGCTTCACTGGAACAATGCAGCAAGCCAAGGACAGACATGTGGGCAAGAGAGCAGGTCCTTATCCTTTGACTTAACTTAGAGGGTTTCTTGGGGCCTTTCTCTTTTTCCTTTAGGACCTGCTCTCTGCAGCTCCCTCTCCCAGTAGACTGCTGACATCTTGGTATCTCTCTTGAGATCCAGAACTCACTTGACATTCATGATCACTTTAACTTTAGAGCAACTCACCTAAGATTCTCAGACTTATTTTCCTCAACAATCTGCTAGTATGTCCAGCTAGAGAGAGAATTAAACTGCTTCCTCCACCTTAGAGCATAATCACCAACTGAACTCAAATTGCTTTCGGTTTCTCTGCGTCTGTGGGTCCCTCTCTCTATACCCCTGTTGCTATGCAACAGCACAGTTTGTTCTACCTTGTGTTTGTTTTAATTTCCCTCCAAGAGTGATAAAACCTCATTAGAATGCAGGCAACTTTGAAAGGGAAACCAAAACTTAAGTTTCCCCCCTTAACGCACACATACAGAAATACAAATTAAACTTAAAACTTAAAGCTGAAACTCATTCCTAACACCCACAGATACAAATATATCTTTCTTAACCTATCTCTAGTTCCTAACACATTAAAGTGGCAATAGAAATATAAGGCCCCAGAGCATGTCACAGGAACAACTTATAAAGTAAAATCAGACATTGAGTCACATAAAGCAATATTAGGGCCGATGGCCAAAAGCTGGGTTAAACAGTAGATTTTAAGGACCGTCTTAAAGGAAGAAAGAGAGGTAGAATCTGAGAAGTTTTAAGGAAGGAATCCCAAAGATTTGGGCCTAGGCATTTGAAAGTGTGGCCATCAATGGTATACCAATTGAAATCGGGGCTGCTTAAGAGGCCAGAATTAGATCAGAGCGGATATCTCAGAGGGCTGTGGGGTTGAAGGAGATTACAGAGGTAGGAAAGGGCAGGGCCATGGAAGTATTTGAAAATGAGGTTGTGAATTTTAAAAACGAGGCATTGCTTGACCAGGAGCCAGTGTAGGGTGACAGATGCAGGGATGATAGGTGACCGGGACTTGTTGTGAGAAAGTTCAGTGGCAGAAGAGTTTTGGATGACCCCAATTGACAGAAGGAAGAATGTAGGAGGTTGGCCAGGTGTGCGTTAGAACAGTTAAGTCTAGAGCTAACAAAGACATGCATGGGGGTTTCAGCTGCAAATGAGCTGAGACAGGGTGAAGCCGGGCCTTGTTACATAGATGGAGATAAGCAGTCTTTGGTTTGGTATAAGTATGTTGTTGGAAGCTCATCTCAGGCTCAAATATGAATCCAAGGTTGCAAACAATCTGATTTAGTCTTGAACAGTTGCCAGAGAGAGATGGAGTCAGTAGTGAAGGAACGTATTTAGAGCAGGGACTGAAAACAATAGCTTCAGTCTTCCTAATATTTACTTGGAACAAAGTTCTGCTCATTGAGCACCGCATGTTGAATAAACAGTCTCATAATTCAGCAACAGTGGAAGGGTTGAGAGAGAGGTGATGGTGAAGAAGACCTGTGAGTGTCCGGCAAGCGTGCAAACTAACTATACTCTCTAATGTTGTCGCTGTAGATGGGAAATAGGTGGGGATCAAGGATAAATCCAGAAGTGACTGTGTGAGATCAACAAGAGAAGCCATTGAAGTGATACTCTGGCTATTGTTAGATAGATAAAAATCGAACCACATGAGAGCAGTGCCACACAGCTGGATGACAGTGGAAAAGTTTTGGTGGAGGATGGTGTGGTCAACCATGACAAGGTCGAGAAGGGTGAGGAGCGATAGTTTTTTGTTGTTCCAGTTATATAGGATGTTATTTGTGACTTTGATAAAAGCTGTGACGAGGCAGAGACCTGATTGGAGATATTCAAATATGGAGTTGCAGGCAAGATAGGCATGGATTTGGGAGGCAATGACACATTCAAAGAATTTAGAGAGGAAAGTATGGTTGGAGATGGTGGATGATAGTTTGCTAGGATGGTGGAGTCAAGGGTTGGTTGTTTGAGGAGAGGGGTGATGACAAAAGATTTAAAGGAGAGAGGGACCACATCTGGGGACCAGGAGGAAAAATCAGGTGGTCAGCAGTTTATTGGGTATAGGATTGAGGGAGCAAGAGGTAGGTCTTGTGGACAAGGTAAGCTGGCAGAGGGCATGAAGGGAGGTAGGAGAGAAACTAGATAGATGCGAGTTCAGGGTTAGGGAAGGGGGGAGCATTAAAGGAAGTTTGACCGGGCAAACCAGTGGAAGGAAGGAGGGAACTGATTGGATTGTCTCAACCTTAATGATAAAGAAATCCATAGCTCCTTGCATTTATTGCTGAAGTTGAGGGTAGAGGAGACAGGAGAGAGGCATTTACACATGAAAAGAAACTGAGGTGGGGGGTGGTGGTGGTTTATGTTTGCATTCTAGGATGATCCTGGAACATTGAGCAGGTTTAGCAGATGAGCAGGACCCACTGGTGCTTTACATGGTCTAGTCATATTGGGTGATGATTAAACCAGGTGTCTGCCATATTCTTTCACGTCCACATTCTTAGGGGAATGGAGATGAAGGCAGTTCCAGGGAAACACCAGAATGAGAGAGAGTAGTGGTCTTATTGAGTGCAAGGACATCAAGGGAGGTGAGGATGAGCAGATCAGTAGCTACAGACATGCTGTGGTAAATAGAGGGTTAGACAGTTGGGGCAGAATTTTCTAAGCCCGCTAGCGGCGGGCATGATAGGTGCCGTGTGCGGAAAATATGGCGGGACCCACTTCACGACGGCAGGTCGCGATCTTTTGCTCAGCCCTCCGACTGCGGGCAGCTTTTCTGCCATCGGTCGGCGGAGAGTTAATTGTAATACGTTAGCATATAAATAAAAGGCCATCCCGCCAGGCTCTTGGAACCCCACCGTATCGTCTGTCTGTATTGGGAAAGCACACCGACGTGTTTCACAACAGCACGCAGGTGACGTGCACTTGGTGGCCTTTATTTTGGGGGAGCTGAGGTGAGTGAGCAGCAGCATTCTCCACAGCTCTCCCATTGTTTACAGGCCTCGGGGGCGCCGTGGGGTTGGGGCAACTGATGCCTGGCCCCGGATGCAACTGCTGAGGGGTGGTGGGTGTCTGGGGGCAAGTCTGGCCAGCCCCAGAGGCGACAGCTGAGGGGGCCCAAGTATTGCCCTGGCCCTGCATCCCATGCAATTGAGATGGGGGGCAGGGTAAGCAAGGGAAATGGCCACGCATTAGGGACACCTGTATAAACTGACCGTGCTTCAGCAACTAAGATAGATCAGGTGCAGCCACAGTGATATGATTGGGATCAGGCTCCTAGCCTATCTGCCTATGCAAGCAACGTGGAGGCACCAAAGCGTTCCATACCTTACCCCCCACCGTTCCCCACCCTCCCAGCACAGACTTCAAGTCTGCCACCACTTTATTGGACCGTGGATCAGTTGGACTGCGCACGTTGTACAATTTCCTCGCCAATGCTGGCCATGTAGCAGTCACTGATAGAGGCACTCACAGCCCCTTGCAATTTCAGCATCCTGGTTTGGACCAGTGGCCCCCATGTCGCAGGTTGACAGGGCAGCCATGCAGTACATTCACCTCTGGCCGTCAGAGGGGTGACCAGCATTCTCTGAAAGCATTAAGGAGCGGTCACACAGGGCCAGGAAAGGTGCTAAGTACAGCCATGATAACCATGTCTCTCTTTCTCCCTTTCATGCTGCAGGAGGACCATGTCAGGATCATGGATCCTGGTGACCTAGCTGCATGCCTAATGGCCTACAGAGTCCGTAGAAGATGGAGGAGAGAACGACTGAGGAGGCACCTGGCTGCAAAAAGGCAGGAGTAGCAACCTGATGAAGAAGGGTTAGCAGGAGCTCCCGCGCACGCTGTCCAGGAGCGACAGGGAGCTGTGGCTGATCGGCACCTAGTGACACCCAGGGTCTGTAGACATTGCCTGCCAATCCTGCAGAGGACTGAGAACCAGTGTTGCCAACAACTGCACATGTCTAGGGAACTGATGGCTCACACCTGCAACTTACTGCAGGACTTGGCACCAAGAGGACATGGAGGGTATGCACTGCCAGTGGTTGTGAGAGTGACCGTGCTGCTCGATTTCTATGCCAGTGGCTCCATTCAGGGCTCCACAGGTGACATCTGTGGGATTTCACAATCCGCCATCCACAAATGCATCCATGAGGTCAGGGATGCCATCTTCTCCGTGGTGCACAACTTTGTGCATTTCGCCCCGGGACTGGGACAGCCAGGATGCAAGGGCCACTGGATTCGCCTTGCTCTTGGGATTCCCACAGGTGCAGGGTGCAATTGACTGCACTCATGTGGCGTTCAAGACTCCATCGCTACATTCAGTGGACTTTACCAACTGCAAGGGCATCCACTCACTGAATGTGCAGTTGGTATGCGATCCTGCAGGTATGCGCACAGGAGTGCACGACACCTACACACTGAGTCGCTTGCAGATCCCTGCAGTCTTCCAGGGTCAACAGAGGTTGCAGGGTTGGCTCCTTGGGGACAAGAGCTACCCACAGAGGCTGCCGCTGATGACACCCATGCGGCGGCCTCAGACTGCAGCAAAGCAACGCTGTAATGAGGCTCATGCTGCAGCTTGCAACTTGGTGGAGTGGATCATCAGAATGCTGAAGGTGCGGTTCCGGTTCCTGGACCGGTTTGGTGGAGCCCTGCAATACAGTCCACAGAGGGTGTCATGCATTGTCGTCGTCTGCTGTGCCCTTTACAACCTATCACTGCAACGGGATGAGGAGCTAGCTGAGGAGGAGATGCAGGAGCTCCATGTCTCCTCTGATGAGGAGGACACTGATGGGGATGAGGGTCAGGGAGCCCGCGGTGGTGACAATGACGGGGATGAGGCTCTTGCACTGGCTAGGTGAGGCAGGGGCACTTAGGAGGCCCTCATAGCTGTCAGATTTGTGGAGGATGATGACGGCATGCAGTAAGGTGTCCCCGTAGATCCTCACAGCGCTGTTGTGAACGTTTGATGCCAGTCTGGTTTATCGCAGCACGAATACCCTCTGAGAGAATGCATCTGTCGTGGAGATGCAGTGGAGGCCGAATAGTCACTCGATTGCAGGAGAATGATGACAACATGCAGTGAGGACACTCCATGGATGTCCACACAGCCCCTGAGAATGTCTGACTCCTGTCGGGCCAAGGGCAGCTTGCTTGCGCTCCATCATCAGGGCCATCTCGGAGATGCAGCCATGAAACTTTAGATGCATCTGATGTTGTGTCCGCCTTCAGCACCTCAGCCCTTCAGGGGCTGGTGCACAGCATCACTGGTCACAGATGCTTGTGTGATGGGGGCCAGCCCCACCTTTAAAGGTGCTGAGAGCACACAGAGTATGAGAGAATTCTGTGGCACCTGTCCACTACGTTCTGGCAGCAAAGACCAGCACTGCTGAGGTGCAGGCATCACTAATGTATCCATGGAGTGTGAGGCTGGACCATCACTGTGGTCTAAAGGCTGCACAGAGCACTGGGAAGAGGCTTTGGACTGAGACACCTGCCTTTTATCTTGTGCAGAAAGGTTTCACATCTGAGTGACACAAACACTGCTCATCAGAACAAGGAGCCATAGGCAGGGAGACATTCTTGGGAGTTTATTGACAACAGTGAACGTTATGTACAAGTGGTTAACATCCATGGCCCAGGCTGTGCAACTAATTCTCCTTAACTGTCCTAACCCTGCTGCTATGTTTTGGTGCTCCTTGAAGATCCACAGGGGAGGTGGAGGCAGCCTGCTGACTGCAACGCTCCGTCTGTGATAACCCTGGCGGGCGCCCTCTGGAGGGCTGAGACTTGGAGGGCCCCGGCCTGCTTTTGGGGTCCTGCTGTGTGGCAGTGGCACCCTCCTCAGCCTGTGAAGTTAGATCAGCAGAGGTCACAGGAAGAGGGGAGTCAGGTAGGCCAGTCACTCCCAGAGTCACCTGGGTGGATGGCCCCAGAGCGTGCACCTGCTGATCTTCTCACCCCCCCCACCCCCACCCAACCATGAGTGCCCAAGGGCCCCTGGCTGACTCTGTGAGCAGAAGGGGTAGCTGGAATGAGATCAAGCTGCCCAGCTCCCTTCTTGCGTACACACTGTTGGAGGCCAACTATGGTATCAGCGATGGAGTTTAGCCCATGCAGCAGTGCAGGAGTGACATCCTGGACCAAGGTCTCCATGGCAGCCGCCATCCTACCTTGACCTTGTTGACCTTGTGTTGACCTTGGTGCATTGCAATGCCGGCGCTATCACCTCAGCCTGAAGATGGATCAACTCCTCCATCGTGCCTTGCAATCTGAGGAGTGCAGCGGACATCTCTTCCTGTTGTTCCCTAGCTTGCCTTTGCAGCTCCAGCAACTGTGACATGACCGAGTCCAGAGGCTCCTCATCTGACTCGCACTCAGCAACATTTTGGCCACCAACAGTCCTCCAAGTGCAAGGGACCTGGGAAGTCCTTGCCGCCGCCTGCTGTGGATCAGTGTGATGTACTCACCAGATTGTAATCCCGAGGCTACTCTAAAGCTAGGTGGAGGGTGTGGGTGAGCATTCTGACGGGACTTCAGGGAGAGGGCCTTAGATTCCTCTTTAGAGGTTTCTTTGTAGCTTGCTTGGAGGCTCTGGGTCGTGGACTCCATCGACTGCTTCCCAGATGTACTTGCGCAAGCAAGGGGAGATGATTAGTGCATGGCAGTGGCCTGTGAAACAGGACACATCACTCGCAGCATGGTTGTCTGATGGATGTTGCACTGCTGGATTCCCACTTGGCAGAGCAGCACCGACCTCACTGTCAGCACAGGACCGGTCCCGGCCATCGCTGGCCAGCTGGGTTGCTCTGTTTTTGAATTTTGTCAGAACTTTGAATTCCCTCCACCTATTCCCTCATGTTGTGAGCCAGTTTGTCCTGCATGGATTGAGATGAGAGAGTGTATCAGGATGCCTGCTGGGTCGGATGATAGGTATGCCTGGCCTATATGGGTGGTGAGTTGTCCCATAGATGGGATGAGGACAATGACGGTGTGTATGAGAGATGGTGATGTCCCTTGCACTGGCAGAGAGTGAGGGCCCTGTGGACGTGTGATGGGTTTGTGAGTGTGTGAGTTGGGAGTGATGAAAAGAGTGACTTATCCTGGCGAACGGAGGAGATCATTCATCCTTTGTGGCACTGGGTGGTTGTCCTCCTCTGCAGGGCGTTTCCGCTGACCGCCACTGCCACTGCCTCCCAAGCCAGCTTGGTGACCTTGATATCTGTCATGCAGCCAGAGTGGGGGTAGAGCACATCCCAATGGGCTTCCATGGCATTCAGCAGTCACTCAAGGGATCCATCGTTGAAGCAGGGGGCTGCAGTCTTTTTGCCTTTGCTGGCCATGTCTCCCAGGCAGTGGGTGGTGAACTGGTGGTGGTGAGCTGGTGGTGATGAGCGCTTTGCTGGCGGCTGCCTTTTAATGATGGCAGCTGGCGTGATGCAAATGCGGGGCAATGGCAAGCAGGTGAATGAGAGCCCGCCCACCATGGAAAAGGTGTGTTTTACAGGTGTGCATATATAATGAGGCGGGCTTAGGAAGATACAGTGTGAAAACCTGCCATTTTCATCGGCAAGTTGGACTCCATCTTACCTGACCACTACCTTGTAATTCTAGGAAAATTCCACCCTTGGTGTTCCGGAAGTACATTTGTAAGTGAATTAGGGGATAGTTTTTTTCCAGGGGCAGGTACAGAAAGATGTAGGGTTGGGGCATGGAAGGATGTGGGTGGAAAGTAATGCAAAGAAGAGATTAGGGATGGCCTTATCTGTGATTTGATATGATGCGAGGAGCAAGACCTCATGAGATGGAAATGTCAAAGGGATGGTTATGAAAATGTGTTGGGGAGTTTGCATGCAGGGAGGATAAAAAAGTGAACTCAGAGGAGAGAGAGCATAATGAGTCGTGATGAGTGTTGAAATTACTGAGGATGAGAGGTCGACTGCTGCAAAGGCTGAGGGAGGAAAGCATTGAAGCTATCACAGTGAGAAAACTTGGACAGGTGATATAGAGAATGAGAATTTTGAATGAGAGGTGAGGGAGGTGGAACTAGAGAAAGTACCAATGGAGTAGGGGTTAAGGCCAAGATGTGATTTGGTGAAATGTGCCACACCATCACCATGACAGTTTTGGGCCAGAGGTGGAAGTTTTTGCCAGGTGGGAAAGTTTCATTAAGAGGAAAGGTGTCTTTACCCCTCGGCCACATTTCCTTTAAGGCCATGATGTGATGCAACCATCCACAATAAGTTCATAGATGGCAAGGGCCTTGTTCACAATTTAATGGGCATTTTGGAGAGAGATGTGATATGAGACACTGGCAGAGTCCATAAGATCAGCAGTGAGAGGGATGGGTTGGATGGAAGGAGATTGACCAGATCAGCCCCCATTAGATGTGTGGGAAGGTTAGCCAGAGAGCGGGATGGAGCAATTAACGTTGCTGCTTCTAATGAGCCAGCATCGAGTGCCTTGAGCCCTTTGGAGGATGCTAAGAGAGGCACAGAGGGAAGCTGTAGGCCTTCTCAGAGGGACTCAAGCCTGGTACAGCAGCAAGGGAGCAGGATAGTCAAGGAGTACTGAAGAGTTAGGTAGGGAATTGGAAAGGAAGAGTATCTAAGAGGGGAAACATAAAAAAAGACATGAGGTAGAAGAGAAAAGCCTAGGAAGGATAAAGACAAAATAAATTTAAAAAAAAAAGAAAAAGCTGGAAAAAGAAGCTGATGGGTTTGGGTTTGTGGCAACAGCCACAATGCACACATAAATGGGCTCAGGGGAAGGTCAAGTTACAAAGGCCTAGCTACATAAAAATTAGGATATATTAAACCTGGCATCATCCTGAAGAATCCATACAGAATTCTGTATATGGATTTAATATCCTTTGTATAATGGGGCACTCACAACTACACACAGTACTCTAATTGTGGCTTAACCAATGATATGCAAAAATTTGTAATTAATTCTTTACCTTTGTACTCCAAGCTGCTATTTGTTTTTATTCTGGTACCTAGACATCAAATTGTTTGCTGACTGCAACCATGTCTATGTAGTTTAGTTACCAGGTGTCCACTTGCATGGTTTGGCTGCCACTCTGTGTCCATCACTTCTGTTTTCCCCTCTCACTCCCTTTTTCGTCCTTCATGTTTACCCCACACTCCATCGTACCTCTTTCATTTCTCCCTCATGTGCCCCTGTACTTCAGTACTCATTGTTTTTCCTACTGTCTGGCTGCGCTTCCAGACTTGATTCCCTCTTAAATTACCCTAAAACCTCTCTGTGCCTCTTTCAGCATTCCCTGAAGTTCTACCAAGGCACTTGTCGTCACCTCCTCTCATGCAGCGACCCCAGTTACCCCTTTCTATTCTCTCCCTGCTCTTCCTGTCCAGTGCCCTTGCCAAAGTCTAATCGTCAGTCTCTCCCTGGCAACAGCATTGAGATGAAACCAGTCTGTTTGGCCCATTGGTGTTATATTTGATCCCGAGATGACATCCCTACCACGTATCCATGCTATCATTAAGACCATCTATTTCCATTTCCATAACATTGCTCGACTCCACCCTTGCCTTAGCTTATCTACTGCTGAAGTGCTTGTCTATGTCCTTGTTACCTCTAGACTTGCCTGATCTTATGCACTTCCGACCAGCCTTCCACATTCTACCCTCTGCGAATTTGTGGTCATTCAAAATTTTGCTGCCTGTGTCCTAACCTGCACCAAGTCCCATTCACCCATTATCCCTATGATCACTGACCTACATTGGCTCCCAGTTAAGCAATGCCTTGATTTTAAAATTCTCATCATTGTTTTTAAATCTCTCCGTGGTCTTGACCTCTTCCCCCATCTCTACAATCTACTCCAGCCTTACGGCTCCCTGACATTTATGTGCTCTCCCAATTCTGGCACCTTGAGTATTCCTGATTTCAGTTGCTCCTATGCCAACAGCTGCCAAGGCCCTAAGCTATGCAGTTCCATCCCTAAATCTCTTTGCCTTTCTACTTATCTTTCTCCCATTAGGGTTCTTCTTAAAGCCTAGCTCTTTGACAAGCTTTTGGTCATCTGTCACATTGCCTTATGTGGCTCTGTGACAAATTTTAATTTTAGCTTATAATGTTCCATTCATGTGCTAAGTGCGCCTATTAAATACAGATTGCTATTATCATAATGCACCTGCACTTATACTTTCAGAAAATTATGTATTGAAAACCCTAGGTGACTTGGATCATACCATAGAATTACAGAATTGCATCTTTTCAGGAGAAAAGAGACCCCCTGTTCATCCTTTGGTGCTTATTTTGCTCGTTTATCTTCAAAACTTGTGTCATTAGTAATTGTAAGGTTTTATAAGTTGTAGAAAGGTTTGCTAGTTGTAGTAAAGGTTATTGGGAGCAGCAGTGTTTATTAATTATAAATTAATTGAAAATAAATTACTTAACACATAATAAAGATGGTAGGGCAGGTGATGTGTTACCACAGAAGAATGTGGAAATACCTGGACGCCGAAGTGATCTAGGGCAAACACATCTGCAGTAAGTGTCTGTGCATTGAGGAGCCTTGGCTCAGAGTCATTGAGCTGGAGGCTGAGATGCAGACACAGCGATGCATCAGGGAAGGGGAACGTTACCTGGACACTTTGTACCAGGAGGCAGTCGCACCCTTTAGAAAAGGGCATTCTGATTTGGTCAGGGAGAAGAGAGTGTGACTGCGATTGAGGCATGTATGGAGTCCCAGAAGGTAGAAGTGGAGGAGCCTCAGCTTTTGCAATTATTTACAGATTCAAGATTCTTGCAGCCTTTGTGGTAGTTGAGGACAATATAGTCGGTGGGATAGATACAGTCCTCTGCAGCTGAGAGCAACTGTGTTGCCTGCACAGTGTCAGAGTTCAGGATGTCTGCTGTGGGCTGGAGAGGAACTTGCAGTGGGAGGGGGAGGATCCAGTGGTCGTGGTCCACGTAGGTACCAATGACATAGGTAGAATGAGGAAAGAGATTCTGCTGAGGGAGTATGAGCAGCTATGGGCTAAATTAAAAAACAAATTCTCAAAGGCAATAATCTCTGGATCACGACCTGAGCCACAAGGAAATTGGCGTAGGGTAAATCAGATTAGAAAGTTAGATGCGTGGCTCAAAGATTGGTGTGGCAGAAATTGGTTTTGATTTATGGGGCACTGGCACTAGTACCAGTGAAATTGAGAGCTGGATGTTGGGACGACCTTCATCTGAACCGTGCTGGGATGAGTATTCTGTTGTAAAATTAGGGTGGTAGAGAGGCCTTTAAATAAAATAGTGGGGGCAGGGGATCAAATTTTGGAAGATGTGATAAAGTAAATGGAGAAGACATGGTAAGAGAGCAAGTTAGAAATAAGGGAAATGATGATCAGAACATGGTAGGAAGGGACAGAGTGTACATACCTAAGAGTGCACCAGCAGATAAGGCTAGAGGTTACAAAAATAAACTAAAGGTTCTGTACCTGAATGCATGTAGCATTCATAACAAAACAGATGAATTGACAGCACAAATAGAAATAAATATGTATGATCTGATAGCCATTACAGAGACTGATTGTAAGATAGCAAAGACTGGAACCTGAATATTCAAGGGTACATGACACTTAGGAAGGACAGGAAGTTAGAGATAGGTAGAGGGGTAGCTCTGTTAATCAAGGATGACATTTGTACAATGGAGAGAGGATGACCTTAGTGGAGGTCAAGATGTAGAATCAGTTTGGGTGGAGATGATAAATAGTAAAGTTAAGAAGTCACTTGTGGGAGTGGTTTTTTGGCCATCGAACAATAACCACACTGTCGGGCGGGATACACAATAAGAAATAATGAGGGCTTGTGAGAAAGGTACGGCAATAATCATGCGTGATTTTAATCAATATTTAATTGGACAATTCAGATTGCCCGGCTGATAAGTTAATAGAGTGTTTTCGGGACAGTTTCTTAGAGCAGCACATTTTAGCACTAACCAGAGAGCAGGCTATATTAGATCTGGTAATGTGCAATGAGACAGGATTAATTAATGATCTCATAGTGAAGGTAGCAGTGATCATAATATGATTGAATTTTACATTTAGTTTGAGGGAAACAGAGGAGTGGATCTAAGACTAGTATTTTAAATTTAAATAAGAGCAATTATGAGGGCATGAAGACAGAGCTGGTTAAAGTGAACAGGGAAATTAGGTTAAGGGATAGGTCAGAAGAGATGCAGTGGCAGACATTTCAGTAGATATTTGAGAATACGCAGAAAAAATACATTCCAGTGAGAAAGAAAGAATCTAAGGGAAGGACAGGAAATCCTTGACTAATTAAAGAAGTCAAAAGAAAGTATCAACACCTGCCCCTTTACTTCCCCTCTCCTAACCGTCCAAGGGCCCAAACACTCCTTTCAAGTGAAGCAGCATTTCACTTGCACTGTCCTCAATTTAGCCTACTGCATTCTTTGGTCCCAATGTGGTTTCCTCTACATTGGAGAGACCAAATGCAGACTGGGTGACCGCTTTGCAGAACACCTTCGGTCTGTCCGCAAGCATGACCCAGACTTCCCTGTCGCTTGCCATTTCAACACTCCACCCTGCTCTCATGCCCACATGTCCATCTTTGGCCTGCTGCATTGTTCCAGTGAAGCTTAACGCAAGCTGGAGGAACAGCACCTCATCTTCCGACTAGGCACTTTATAGCCTTCCAGACTGAATATTGAGTTCATCAATTTTAGATCATGAACTCTCTCCTCCATCCCCACCTCCTTTCCGATCCCCCTTTTTTCCCCCAATAATTTATATAGATTTTGCTTTTCCCACCTATTTCCATTATTTTTAAATGTATTTCCATCCATTGTTTTATCTCTACCTTTTAGCCCATTTCGACCCCTTCCCTTCACCCCACCCCACCCCCACTAGGGCTATCTGTACCTTCAACAGAACTAGGTGAATCCAAGGAGAGGGGTGAAATATGAGCTGGTTTAAGGTGGCGGGGGAGGGGGAGTGGGGGGTGGGGGTGGGTGGGTGAGTGTGGGGGGGGAGAGAAGTGGAGGGGGATGGTGTGGTTCTAGGGACAAGCAAGCAGTGATAGGAGCAGATCATCAAAAGATGTCACAGACAAAAGAACACAGGTGTTGAAGCTGGTGATATTATCTAAACGAATGTGCTAATTAAGAATGGATGGTAGGGCGCTCAAGGTATAGCTGTAGTGGGGGTGGGGGGAGCATAAAAGATTTAAAAATATTTAAAAATAATGGAAATAGGTGGGAAAAGAAAAATCTATATAAATTATTGGAAAAAACAAAAGGAAGGGGGAAGAAACAGAAAGCGGGTGGGGATGGAGGAGGGATTTCAAGACCTAAAGTTGTTGAATTCAATATTCAGTCCGGAAGGCTGTTAAGTGCCTAGTCGGAAGATGAGGTGCTGTTCCTCCAGCTTGCATTGGGCTTCACTGGAACAATGCAGCAAGCCAAGGACAGACATGTGGGCGAGAGAGCAGGGTGGAGTGTTAAAATGGCAAGCGACAGGGAGGTTTGGGTCATTCATGTGGACAGACCGCAGGTGTTCTGCAAAGCGGTTGCCCAGTTTACGTTTGGCTCTCCAATGTAGAGGAGACCGCATTGGGAGCAACGAATACAGTAGACTAAGTTGGGGGAAATGCAAGTGAAATGCTGCTTCACTTGAAAGGAGTGTTTGGGCCCTTGGACGGTGAGGAGAGAGGAAGTGAAGGGGCAGGTGTTACATCTTTTGCGTGGGCATGGGGAGGTGCCATAGGTGGGGGTTGAGGAGTAGGGGATGATGGAGGAGTGGACCAGGGTGTCCCGGAGGGAACGATCCCTATGGAATGCTGACACGGGGGGGTGAAGGGAAGATGTGTTTGGTGGTGGCATCATGCTGGAGTTGGCAGAAATGGAGGAGGATGATCCTTTGAATGCGGATGCTGGTGGGGTGATAAGTGAGGACAAGGGGGATCCTATCATGTTTCTGGGAGGGAGGAGAAGGCGTGAGGGCAGATGCGCGGGAGATGGGCCGGACACGACCGTGGGTGGAAAACCTCGGTTAAGGAAGAAGGAGGACATGTCAGAGGAACTGTTTTTGAAGGTAGCATCATCGGAACAGATGCGACGGAGACGAAGGAACTGAGAGAATGGGATGGAGTCCTTACAGGAAGCGGGGTGTGAGGAGCTTTAGTCGAGGTAGCTGTGGGAGTTGGTAGGCTTGTAATGGACATGGGTGGACAGTCTATCACCAGAGATTGTGACAGAGAGGTCAAGGAAGGGAAGGGAAGTGTCAGAGATGGACCACGTGAAAATGATGGAGGGGTGGAGATTGGAAGCAAAATTAATAAATTTTTCCAAGTCCCGACAAGAGCATGAAGCAGCACCGAAGTAATCATCGATGTACCGGAGAAAGAGTTGTGGAAGGGGGCCGGAGTAGGACTGGAACAAGGAATGTTCCACGTACCCCATAAAGAGACAGGCATAGCTGGGGCCCATGCGAGTACCCATAGCCACACCTTTTATTTGGAGGAAGTGAGAGGAGTTGAAGGAGAAATTGTTCAGTGTGAGAACAAGTTCAGCCAGACGGAGGAGAGTAGTGATGGATGGGGATTGTTCGGGCCTCTGTTTGAGGAAGAAGCTGAGGGCCCTCAGACCATCCTGGTGGGGGATGGAGGTGTAGAGGGATTGGACGTCCATGGTGAAGAGGAAGCGGTTGGGGCCAGGGAACTGGAAATTGTTGATGTGACGTAAGGTGTCAGAGGAATCACGGATGTAGGTGGGGAGGGACTAAAGGGGAGAGAGAATGAGTGAGTTCTGTGGGGCAGGAGCAAGCTGAGACGATCGGTCTACCGGGACAGTTCTGTTTGTGGATTTTGGGTAGGAGGTAGAAGCGGGCCGTCCGAGGTTGGGCGACTGTCAGGTTGGAAGCTGTGGGAGGAAGATCCCCAGAGGAGATGAGGTCAGTGACAGTCCTGGAAACAATGTCTTGAAGTTCAGTGGTGGGGTCATGGTCCAGGGAGAGGTAGGAGGAAGTGTCTGCGAGTTGATGCTCAGCCTCCACGAGGTAGAGGTCAATGCGCCAGACAACAACAGCACCACCCTTGTCTCGCAGGTGGCGATCGGGTCTGCGCCTGCTCCCAACCGGCCTGCCTGACATGGGGAAATTCTGCCCCTAGATTCTGGAAAGGTTTCATCAGATTAGAAACAAGTGAATGTGACTCCTCTATTCAAGAAAGGAGGGAGGCAGAAAAGTACAGTTAGCTTAACAACTGTCATAGGGAAATTGCAGGAATCTATTATTAAGGAAGTTATAGTGCCTCTCTTAGAAAACCTCAGTGCAATCAGGCAGAATCTACATGGCTTTGTGAAAGGGAAATCATGTTTGACAAACTTATTGGAGTTCTTTGAGGAAGTAATAAACAACGTGGATAAAGGGGAATCTGTGGATATACCGTACTTAGATTTCCAGAAGACATTTGACAAGATGCCACTACTCAAGGTTAGTACTCAAAATGAGAGCTCATGGTGTAGGGGGAAACATATTAGCATGAATAGAGGATTGGTTAGCTAACAGGAAGCAGTGAGCAGGCATAAATGGTTCATTTTTGGGTTGGCAGGATGTGATGAATGAAGTGCCACAGTTTTCTGTGCTGGGGCCTCAACTATTTACTATTTAGATCAATGACTTGGATGAAAGGACTGAATATATGGTTGCTAAATTTGCTGATGACACAAAGATAGGTTGGAAAATAAGTTATGAAGAGGCCATAAGTCTGCAAAGGGACATAGGTAGGTTAGGTGAGTGGGCAAAAATTTGTCAGATGGCGTAGAATGTGGAAGCAAATGAACTTGTCGATTTTGGCAGGAAGAATAGAAAAACAGCTTATATAAATGGAGAAAGATTTTAGAACACAGGTACAGAGGGATTTGGGTGTCTTGGAATAGTAATCACGAGAATTTAGTATGAAGGTACAGCAAGTAATTAGGAAAGCAAATGGAATGTTGTCATTTATTGCAAGGGGAATGGAATATAAAAGTAGGGATGTTTTCCTACACTTGTACAGGGCGTTGGTGAGACCATATCTGGACTACTGTGTACAGCTCTAGTCTCCTTATCTAAGAAAGGATATAAATGTGTTAGAAGCAGTTCAGAGAAGGTTCGCTAGACTGATACCTGGGATTGGGGTGGTGGTGGGGTGATACCCTATGAGTAAAGTTTGGACCTGTATCCATTGAAGTTTAGAATATTGAAAGGTAATCTTATTGAAACATAAAAGATCCTGAGGGGCCTTGACAAAGTGACTGCTGAAAGGATGTTTCAGCTTGTGGGAGAGACCAGAACTAGGGGACACAGTTTAAAAATAAAGGTTTTCCATTTAAGACAGAAACGAGAAGATTTTTTTCTCTGAGAGAGTTGCGAATCTTTGGAACTCTCTTCCCGGAGACTGGTGGAGGCAGGGTATGAATATTTTTAAGGTAGAGTTAGATAGATTCCTGACTAACAAGGGATTCAAAGGGTATTGGGATAGGCGGAATGTAGAGTTGAGGCCACAGTCAGTCAGCCATGATCTTATTGAATGGCAGAGCAGGCTTGAGGGGCTGAATGGCCTACTCCTGCTCCTAATTTGTATGTCGTAACACTTGTAGCCAGAGCACCAGTTTCCCTTTTCCAGGCAAACCTCGGACCTTTCTGAAACAGGCTTTCAAGAAGGCTTTAAAACTTTAAGCCTTGTGGCTTGGTAAAAAGACTAGATTTTATAGCCTGATTTTAGCAGTGATGTTCTATCTGACGTTACTCCTACATTCTGCAGTCTGCTGCAAAAGCAAGCAAGGCTTATAATAAAAGGCTTTCAAAAATCAAGAAGGTTGGGTCTTGTGATGACTGGCTATTGATACACGATAGAAAACAGTTGGTAGTCTATTCATGTTAACGAAGTACCTTTCACCTCCAATCATGTGTCTTCCCATTTAGTATATATTCCCATTCCTGGTTTTTCCTTCCAAAATTATTACCTCGTGCTTCTCAGTATTAAGTTGCATTTGGCACTTGTCTATCCATTGCACTAATCTGTCCATGTGCTCCTGAAATCTGTTATAGCCATCCTTGCTGTTTGCTAGACCCCTACTTTTGAAATAAATACTGCAAGTAGCTTAGAAAGAAACAGAATGATTGACCGAATTAATGGATTTAAAGATTCACACGTTTATTATTTAACTTAGTTTTGCCTTTATGTTTAAAATTAATTAAATGCAGGTTTGTGGTCTCCAGAGCAGAAATCTGTCTCCAAGCACAAAGTCAACAGCAAAATCACCTGCTGCAGGTAACCCAGTCCTTGCTACTTGTACCATTGCTCATGTGGGTTTTAAACATTTTCCCAAAGCTGAAGGTTACAAACTGTTTGATCTTCATGCTTGTAGTTGCAAATTTCCAATCTGTTGCTCTGTGTATCTGTTTTGTTACAATTCCATGTTAACCACCACAGAACTGCAATGCATGTTACTTATTCTCAACAATTTTCTTCATTCCTGGCTGAAGGATTAGTCTATGTAGCTGTAAAAGGAACCACAAATTTATCAGGCTACAAAATGACCCTCACAGTGACCAGCACATGCAAATGATGGAGTTGGGATGGGACGATGCCATTCATCCTACCTTCTGGCCAGAACCTTTTGATCAAAGTACTGGGATAAAGGGACACTGGGATTAGTCATGAAAACTTTTGGCTATATCTTGGGAATTACTGCAAGTGTTATAAAAGTATTTTCACTGTTATACTTAGGAAGCCATCCCCTACATTCAGTTTTGCACTACAATTGGAAAATATCACATTTCAAAAAATTACTGCACTTCATTCCCACTTAATATGATCTATGTGCTAGATGAAGAGGAGTAGTCGATGGCTGTACTGGGAGCCAAATTATTCATGTGAGTAAAGGAGAGCCAGATCATCCCAGCATCACGCATCCAGCAGAATGTATAGCATATCTCAACAGGGGATTAATGCCTTTAGGAGGAGAGGAGGTAAAGTTCAATAACAGTGTCTTGAAATGCAGTCACTGTAATTTTGCCCCCTTAAAATTGTTTCCTAAACCTGTTCTTCTTTGCTCTACTTTACTAGTTGGACAAATGATGGTCAGTACTTGGCCATCAGCCTGTTCAGCGGTATTGTCAGTATCCGAAGTAAGAGTGGAGAAGAGAAAGTGAGAATTGAGCGACCTGGTGCTGTGCCAATCTGGTCAATTTGCTGGAATCCATCTAAGTAAGTAAGGAAATGTATCTCAGTGAGCTGGACCAAACCTTTTTGGAGTTTTTAGGATGCTTACCATTCAAAGTGAAATAAAATAGATCAAAATGTTAACTGCAGACACTGTTTATTAGTTGCAGTGGTATCTGTGTTAGATTTATATTGATATGAATTACAGATATCAAAAAGTAAAATCCTTTGTTGTGGACTGGATGGGGTTGCCAAAAATGCCTTTTTGTCAATGGAATCTTAGTTTAAGTCCAGTCCAGCCTAATGAAATGAAAGTCATCTTTCTCTCCTGGTTATTACAGCATATGAAATTGGGTTTGGACAGTCTCAACCTAGTTCTCAATTTGTATGGTTCTTCAGCCAGCATAAAATCCATAACTGGAAGCTAATAAGCATTGAATTGGCAATTTTATTCAATAATTTACAATAAGGGCAGCTGGTGTTAAAAATGGAAAATTCCGATTTGTGCAGTGTTGATGCAGTTCTGAAGTTGCACATTGTTTATACAAAGCAAAGAGAACTTTGCTATCGTTTTGGTCTGTGATATACCTGAAGTATGAATGCTTGATAGGGGTGACAGATGGAAAAATATTTTTCATTCCCCAGCACTGCTACCTTTCATCTTTATTCAGTTCACAAAAAAATAAAATTATTACGTGATTCCTTTTTTCATAGTATTTGAAGTTGCCATTATGCACCCTGACAGTGACACAGTGAGAGAGGTGGCACCTTGAATCTTATAGCTTTCCTTCTCTCTTAAGAATTACTACAAAGCAATTACAGTGAATATCTCCTCCATATAAGTCAAAGCATTGTTTCCAGTCAGTTATAGTCATTTCTCCTTTTCCCTCAGTTAAGAATACTTTAGATTTAAACATTCAAAAACTTCATTCCCATTTTGCCTGAAGTTCAGGTTTATTGTCCTTTATTATGAGCAAAAATAGATTTTTCTGTATCAATTAAAGTGGTCACAGAATTACTGGTTCCTGGCTTGCACTGTTATTGTTATGAATGATGCCATACTCTCTTCCTCCCTAACCGGGCATGGGTGTGCCCACACCATAGGGTACAGCAGTTCAAGAAGGCAGCTCACTTCCACCCTCTGAAGGACAATTAGGGATGGGCCATAAATGCTGGCTTTGTAGCGATGTCCACATCCCATTAATGAATTAAAAAAAGGCAGAAACGTAATGCATATTACATTCGGTAAATCATTGTGATATATAATCAATAATATCTTCTGAACCTTAATTTTGGATTGGACAGAGATGAACACACTGACATCCTAGCTGTGGCAGATTGGGGGCAGCGGCTTTCCTTCTACCAACTCAGTGGCAAACAGGTATGTTTGAGAATATTTCTGCACTTGTCTAAAGAAATGCTGCAGAGAAGTGTTACAAATTGTTCAGTTTTTAAATCTGTGTTTATCATACATTAAACATAGTGCATGTTAGGTGGAGTCCTGTCACGGTTTCTATGTCACGCTTTGGTGTCATAAATATAGATTAGAGCTGATTGCTTCAAATTTCATATTCATAAAGCAGTATCAAATCATAATTAACAAGATGGTGAACATGTGAATTAAACAAAAAAAAATGAGTAAGTAAACTTAAGGAGTCCAGTAAGGGTATAACTAATTAGACATTCTTCAATAAAATCTGACAAAATAAAGGAGAAGCTGAACTAATGAAGTCACTCCAAATGTACTTTCAGTAGTCAGTTTTCTTTATCTAGCAAGCTCAGCAATTATACCTGGAATTTGTAAGAGCACTGTGTTTGGTATGTCAACAAATAGAGACAGAATTTTCCGCCAAAGTAACAGCAAGACGAATGATGCCTGATGTTATTTATGTGTAAATGGTACAGCAACCTCTGGTGAAGAACAGTTTCAAGGCTAAATGTGAATATCTAAACAGCATGTCAAGCACTAGCCTCCTCCATTTTTTTACGCTTGTCATACTTGCCCATTCAACTTGCCACAGTCTTGCCAAAACAAACATAAGTGCCCCTTTAATTACATTTTAAGTCTTAATTACTCTCTTGCACCAAAGATTAACTATCACATACATGAAGCCTCATTACTTCAGGTCTGAATTTTCCGAGGAGGTTTTAACAATGTCAATTTTAATTTATTTTACTTAATTTCCCTTTCCCTCTCAATCCAATAGTTTACTTCCCCTCTTTTTTATTTCCCTTTCAGAACATGATTTGACATTAAAATCAAGAGTTTTAATTCATATGATTGGCTAAGGAGATAAGACCATTAGACATAGGAGCAGAAATTAGGCCATTCGGCCCATCGCGTCTGCTCCGCCATTCAATCATGGCTGTTAAGTTTCTCAACCCCGTTCTCCCGCCTTCTCCCTGTAACCTTTGATCCCCTTACCAATCAAGAACCTATCCATCTTGGTCTTAAATACACTCAATGACCTGGCCTCCACAGCCTTCTGTTGCAATGAATGCCATAGATTCACCACTCTCTGCCTAAAGAAGTTTCTCCTCATCTCTGTTCTAAAAGGTCTTCCCTTTACTCTGAGTCTGTGCCCTCGGGTCCTAGTCTCTCCTACTAATGGAAACGTATTCCCCACTTCCACTCTGTCCAGGCCTTTCAGTATTCTGTAAGTTTCAATCAGATTCCCCCTCATCCTTCTAAACTCCATCGAGTATAGACCCAGATTCCTCAGAGTTCCTCATATGTTATGCCTTTCATTCCTGGGATCATTCTCGTGAACCTCCTCTGGACCCTCTCTAGGGCCAGCACATCCTTCCTGAGATACAGGGCCCAAAATTGCTCACAATATTCTAAATGTGGTCTGACCAGAGCCTTTTAAAGCCTCAGCAGCACATCCTTGCTTTTATATTCTAGTCCTCTTGAAATAAATGCCAACATTGCATTTGCCTTCCTAACTACTGACTCAACCTGCAAGTTAGCCTTAAGAGAATCCTGGACTAGGACTCCCAAGTCCCTTTGCACTCCAGATTTCTGAATTCTCTCTCCTTTTAGAAAATAGCCTATGCCTCTATTCTTCCTACCAAAGTGCATGACCTCACACTTCCCCACATTGTATTCCATCTGCCACTTCTTTGCCCATTCTCCTAACCTGTCCAAATCCTTCTGCAGCCTCCCCGCCTCCTCAATACTACCTGTCCCTCCACCTATCTTTATATCATCTGCAAACTTAGCCAGGATGCCCTCAGTTCCTTCATCTAGATCATTAACGTATAAAGTGAAAAGTTGTGGTCCCAACACTGACCCCTGTGGAACTCCACTAGTCATCGGCTGCCATCCTGAGAAGGACCCACTTATCCCCATTCTCTGCCTCCTGCCCAGACAGCCAATCTTCTATCCATGCTAGTACCTTGCCTCTAACACCATGGGCTCTTATCTTACTGAGCAGCCTCCTGTGCGGCACCTTGTCAAAGGCCTTCTGGAAGTCCAAGTAGATAACATCCATTGGCTCTCCTTTGTCTAACCTACTCGTTACCTCCTCAAAGAATTCAAACAGATTTGTCAGGCATGACCTCCCCTTGATGAAACCATGTTGACTTTGCCCGATTTTACCATGCACTTGCAAGTATTCTGAAATCTCATCCTTAATAATGGACTCTAAAATCTTACCAACGACTGAGGTCAGGCTAATCGGCCTGTAATTTCCCGTCTTTTGCCTCACTCCCTTCTTAAACAGGGGGGTTACATTAGCGATTTTCCAGTCCCTCCCTGACTCCAGTGATTCCTGAAAGATCACCATTAACGCCTCCACTATCTCTTCAGCTATCTCCTTCAGAACTCTGGGGTGTAATCCATCTGGTCCAGGTGATTTATCCACCTTCAGACCTTTCAGTTTTCCTAGCACCTTCTCCTTGGTAATGGCCACCATACTCACCTCTGCCCCCCCAACTCTCTTGAACTTTGGGGATGTTACTTGTTTCTTCCACTGTGAAGACTGATGCAAAGTACCTATTCAGTTCCTCCGCCATTTCTTTGTTCCCCACTACTACTTCTCCAGCATCACTTTCCAGCGGCCCAATGTCCACTTTTGCCTCCCTCTTACCCTTTATATATCTAAAAAAACTCTTGCAATCTTCTTTTATATTACTGGCTAGTTTACCCTCATATTTAATCTTCTCCTTCCTTATTTCTTTTTTAGTTGTCCTCTGTTGGTCTTTGTAGGCTTCCCAATCCCCTGGTTTCCCACTGCTCTTCGCCGCATTGTATGCTTTCTCGTTAGCTTTTATGCTGTCCCTGACTTCCCTTGTCAGCCATGGTTGCCTTGTCCTCCCTTTAGTATGCTTCTTCTTCCTAGGGATGAATTTTTGCTGTGTCTCCCAAATTACTCCCAGAAACTCCTGCCATTGCTGTTCCACTGTCTTTCTTGCTAGGCTCATCTCCCAGTCAATTCTGGCCAGCTCCTCCCTCATGCCTTTGTAGTTGCCTTTATTCAACTGTAATACCGTTACATCTGATTCCAGCTTTTTCCTCTCAAATTGCAGGGTAAATTCTATCATATTATGGTCACTTCCTCCTAAGGGTTCCTTCACCTTAAGCTCTCTTATCAAATCTGCCTCATTACACATCACTAAATCTAGAATTGCCTGTTCCCTAGTGGGCTCCACCACAAGCTGCTCCAAAAAGCCATCTCGGAGACATTCCACAAATTCCTTTTCTTGGGATCCACTACCAACCTGATTTTCCCAGTCTACCTGCATATTGAAATCCCCCATGATCACTGTAACCTTGCCTTTCTTACACACCTTTTCTATCTCCCGGTGTATCTTGTGCCCTACATCTTGACTACTGCTCGGAGGCCTGTACATAACTCCCATTATGGTTTTTTTACCTTTGTGGTTCCTCAACTCTACCCACACAGATTCTACATCATCTGACCCTACATCATTTCTTGCTATCGATTTAATTTCATTTCTTACTAACAAGGCAACCCCACCCCCTCTGCCCTGCAGATACCCTATTTGGTTGCCCTTTTCACTCCAATCCGAGATGTCCTGTTTCCGTTACTGCCATTATCAACTTGCATTTTCAGAAACTTGATGACCAAACATTTTTTGAGCTGAAGGGTACATGCGCAAGTTTAACTAATGCCAGACGCCATAAGCTGCCCCTCTTATTTCAAGGATCCAGATGAACCCTTAACCCTAAGCAATATTTTCTGTGTTTGAGATACCTCTAACATCATTTTTCAGCACAAGTTTGTGCCTGTGTAAATTCATGCAGACCCTGAACTCTGATTGTGGGTTGAGATGAACTGCAGTAACCCACCAAGGCTCCTTCGACAGCACCTTAAAAACCCACAACCTCTACCACCTAGAAGGACAAGGGCAGCAGATAGATGGGAACGCTATCACCTGCAAGTTCCCCTCCAAGATACTCACGATCCTGACTTGGAAATATATCGCTGTTCCATCACTGTCGCTGTGTCAAAATTGTGGAACTCCCTCCCAAGCAGCACTATGTACCCACACCATGGAGATTGCAGCAGTTCAAGAAGGCAGCGCACCACCACCTTCTTGAGGGCAGTTAGGGATTGGCAATAAAAATGCTGGCTCAGGAAAAATGTTTCTTTATTATTGGCTTCCTGTCTTATGAAGTAGAACTCGGGCACCTTAGTAAATGACAAACATTCAAAGCATATGAATAAAGTGTATGCTTGCAATTTAAGTCGTTTTGGTAAGTTTTTTATGTTGCCTTCTATCCTACTTTTTTATTGTAAAATCCATAACACTTTTAAAACTGCAGACCCTAGAGTAAAGAAAAGAATTTTGAGCTTTATGTTTTATTTGCTCATATTTTTGAAATTACTTACTTAACCTTCATTAGATTTCCCCTTCCTGGCCAAGAGAGGCTGCTGGCAACCTGTTCCCAGACCTGGGCCTGTGTTGCTTTTGACTCTGCCACAAGAGATGCCCTTCTCTGTTGGGAATCACCTTGACTATGCTTGGTGTTTCCATCTGATGACATGTTGCAATCAGAAAGTGTTGCAATGCCCCTGGAGACCAATAACTTAAAAGAACCAAATGACCCCAATGCAAGAAACCAATGGGCAAGGTTTCACATACATTGCTTCACAGCCACACTCTGTCCTGACCACTGGCTCAAATATCTTAAACACCAAGAGCCGTGTGTCTGTTCTGACCACAGGCTGAAATCCAATCTCCCAATTAGCTCCTGTTTCCCTAGCAACCTGTCAGAGGCCCATTTCCCAGAAGTCTAATATCATAGCTAGGAAACCCAATTACCATACACTTTCCCAGAAATTAAAACTCAGCCTTACTTTTGCTAGAGAATGTCCCAAAATCTCAAATCCTGAACACAGTTAAAGCAGACCAATAGATGTTTGAATATCACCACAAAAGGTAAACCTCATTTGTGCCCAGTGAAACACATTACATCCACATCACACTGGCTGTTCATAGGTTAGAGATGCTGTGATGGTAGTGTCAGTTGTCTCTGTATGCATGCTGTATGGCATTATGATGTCTATACCTCCATGTTTCAGGCAGCTGGGTGGCATATCTCTTCCAGCAATTATTAAACTGTAGTTGCTACAACAAACAGAATTCATATCCGAATACTATTTTGTTACATTCTTCCTTGGCTTTAGATTTTAAATTTCAGTTTTCCCCGCTTTGGTAAAATTACCACCCTTCTCCCACCACACTCACTGAGGGAAAGGGTAAATGGCCTTCTATCTCTCTGCTTATGTCACTCCCTGACCAAACTACTTTAAGATGTGTAATATTGGTCAGCAGTGAGGCGTGGGTACGCAGCATTATAGTTTTGTTACTTTACTGGTCACCCAGGGCCCTGTGCTAATACTTTGGACACGTGAGTTCAGATCCTACCATGGAGTTGGGGAATTTAAATTCAATTAATTGAAAAAAAGCTGTAATGAAAGCTAGTATCAATAATGGCGACCATGTAATTACCAGATTGTTGTAAAAACCCATCTGGCTTACCAATGCCCTTTGGGGAAGGAAATCTGCTGACCTTACCCCGTCTGGCCTACATGTGACTCCAGACCTATGGCAGTATCCTTCCCCTATGGCAGTGTGGTTGACTGCCCTCTGAAATGGACTAGCAAACTTTGCT
Source organism: Carcharodon carcharias (assembly GCF_017639515.1). Lineage (NCBI taxonomy): Eukaryota > Metazoa > Chordata > Chondrichthyes > Lamniformes > Lamnidae > Carcharodon > Carcharodon carcharias. The sequence continues at coordinate 87,559,920 of NC_054473.1, forward strand.
GTTATATCAAAGTGCTACAAAAATGAGATTAAGACCTGAAGAACCACCTGTCCATGACCAAATATTAGATTTGGACATGAAAAAGGCACATCCAGCCTTGTCGACACTGTATGGTCCTCCTGAGTGACAACTGGAGACTTGTACCAAAATAGTGAGAATTGCACCTTAGACAAATCAAGCAATAGTCTGACGTACTTTTCAGTTAACACTGTGGACTCCTCCATCACCATCCCTGGGTATGCCCTGTCCCACTGGCAGGACAGACTGACCAGACAATGGTGTATAGTTGGGAGGGAGTGCCCCGGAAAACTTCAACATAGACTCCAGACCCCATGAAGTTTCATAGCATCAGGTCGAACATGGGCAAGTAGTGAGGGTAGCAAAAGCACAGTGTATGCTGGGTAGGGAACTTCAGTGTCCATCACGAAGAGCACCACTACTGACCAAGCTGAGTCCTGAAGGCTATATCTGGCAGACTGAGATTGTGGCATGTAGTGAGAGAACCAACAGGAGAGGAAAGCTTTCTTTACCTATCCTTTCCAATTTACTTGCTGCAAATGCATCTGCCCATGACAGTATTGTTATGTATTGATATACATCACACAGTCCTTGGAGAGATGAACTTTTGTTTTCACACTGAGAATACCTTCCATTGTGTTGCATGGCACTATGTCTGTGCTAAATGGGAATGATTCAGAACAGATTTAGCTATTCAAAACTGGGCACTTATGAGATGTTGCGGGACATTTATGAGATGTTACGGGCCATCGGCAGCAGCAGAATTGTATTCCACCTCAATACATAACCTGATGGCCTGCATATCCTTAATTTACCATTAACATGTTTCAAGTTCTAAGTTGCATGGGTGCATGGACACACAGTTATCTGGAATGTACTGCGCAGGGAGCAAACAGATTGTCTGCATTTGGAACATTCCTTCCAAGATGTGCATGTGCCTGGCAATCTTACAGGAACTGCACAGCGCAACAAGCAGGCCAGGCATGGCAAAGAAAAATTAGAGGGATCATTGATGAGAAGTAAAGGTAACGTGCTAGGAGCAGCACCAGGCATACCTAAAAATAAATGAGGTACCAACCTGGCGAAGCTACTACTTATGATTAAGTGCATGTTAAACAGTGGAAGCAGAATGATATAGACAGAGTTAAGCGATTCTACAATCAACAAATCAGATCAAACTAATTCAGTCCTGTCATATTAAATCAAGAACGGTAATAGACAATTAACAAGTAACAAGTGGATGAGACTCCATGAACATCTCCAACTTCAGTGATGGCCAAATCCAGCAGGAGAGCGCAAAAGGGATGACTTAAGCATTCACAGCCAGTTTGAGCCACAAGCGCTGAGTGGATGACCTATCTCTACCTTCTCCTGAAGTCCCCACCATCGCAGTTGTCAGCCAATTCATTGCACTTTATGTGATATCAAGAAATGGTAGGGTACACTGGATATAGAAAAGGCTACAGATTATGATAACATCCCAGATGTAATGCTGAATTCTTGTGCTCAAGAGTTAGCCACGCTTCTAGCTAAGCTTTTCCAGTACACCTACAACTCTGGCATCTACCTGACAAAGTGAAAAAATTGCCCAGCATGTCCTAAACACAAAAGTAGGACAAATCCAATTTGGCTGATTACCACTCAATCAGCCTATTCTCACTCATCAGCAAAGTGATGGAAGGTATCACCAATAGCAGTATCAGGTGGCATTAATTCGCCAATAGTGTGCTCGCCAATGCCCAGTTTGGGTTTCACCAATATCTCTTGGCTCCAGACCTTGTTGCAGCCTTGACCTAAACTTGAATAGAAGAGCTGAATTCCTCAGAGCCGAGGTGAGAGTGACTGGCCTTGATGTCAAGGCTGCTGCTTTTCATCAAGTGTGGCATGAAGGAGTCCTAGCAAAACTGAAGTCATTGGGAATCAGGGAAAAAAGCCCTACGCTGTTTAGAGTCATAGCTAGCACAAAGTAAGATGGTTCCTTTGGAGGCCAATCTTCTCAGCCAAAGCACATCACTGTAGGAGTTCCTCAGGGTGGTTTTCCTAGATTCAACCATCTTCAGCTGTTTCATCAAAGACCTTCCTTCCACCATAAGGTCAGAAGTAAGGATACATGCTAATGGTTGCACACCAAGTACCATTCTCAATTCCTCGGATTTCTCAGGTAATGAAGCATTTGTGCCCACATGCAGCAAAATCTCGACAACATACACGCTTGGGCTGATAAATGGCAAGTAACATTTACACCACACAAATGCCTGGCTGTGATCATCTCCAACAAAAGAGAGTCTAACTATCTCCCCTTGAAATTCAATGGCATTACCATCGTCAAATCTCTCACCATCAACATTGAGGGTTGGGGAAGTGGGGCGTCTTCATTTACCACATATTTAACTGGACCAGTTACATAAATACTGTGGATAAACAGCAAGTCCGAAAGTGGTTATTCTCCAGTGAGCAACTCAACTCCCCAAAGCCTGTCCACCATCTACAAGGCGCAAGTCAGGAATGTGAAAGAGTACTCTCCCCACCTTAGACGAATGCAGCTCCAACAACACTCACAAAGCTTGACACCACCCAAGACAGAGCACCCCGATTGGTGCCCCAACCACCAACTTAAGCATCCATTCTCTCTACCATTGGTGTAATGTAATTGCAGTGTGTACCATCTAAGAAAGCAAGAATAGCAGACACATGGAATGATACCACCTGAAAGTCACACACCATCCTCTTGGAAATGTTTTCAATCCTTCATCAAAAATCCTGGAACTATTGGGTGTATGAGGACTCTCACTGCAGGGACTGCAGTGGTTCCTGGAAACACTCACCACCACCTCCTTGAGGACGATTAGTGATGAGCAATAAGTGCTGGCTTTGCTAGTGATGTCCATGTCCGTTGAATGAATAAAAAAATTAGAAGAATTTCATCTCTTCCTTATGGTGAATGCCATTCTTACGTACCATGTTACTCCACACTACAAAGTACTTCTTTGGCTGTAAAACGCTTCGGAATGTCCTGAGGTTATGAAAGGAGCTATGCCAATACATGTCTTTTTTCAAATGCATAGACATGTTTTGTGAGAACTGCATGTTAGCATTAAAGGCTAGGATTCTTGGTTACAACTTGAAAATAATTTCTAAGTGAGTCAAATTGTGCTGTGCAGTATTAGTAATGGCCATGGGAACAAATTCAAATGAAATTCCCTTGTGTCCTATTTTTAAAAAAAGTTTGACCAGGTAACGTTTTTGTGAATGTACTAGATTGGATAATTTCAACCCATGAGTTTAACTTTTCCTTCGTAATTCTTGCAACATGGCGTTGATATACTGCATTAATCCTCTTAGCTGTTAGATACTTCCCAACTCGTTGGCCATACACTTCTTTATTTTAAATTTATGGCGCTTTAGTTAGTGGGAATTCTCATCTAGATTGAGCTGATTACTTACACTTTGTTTAGTTTAAATTCTTAAAACTAAATTGTTTAAAATTGAAAAGCTGAACCAGATAAATCTGATTACATTTTGCATAATATCGAATTGTATCTGAATTACAGATTGGAAAAGACAGGGCACTGAATTTTGACCCCTGCTGTGTCAGCTACTTCACAAAAGGAGAATATATCGTGATGGGAGGCTCCGATAAGCAAGTCTCTTTGTACACGAAAGATGGAGTTCGCCTTGGTAACATTGGAGAACAGCAATCCTGGGTGTGGACCTGCAGGGTGAAGCCAGACTCCAATTATGTTGTAAGGTTTTTATCAGTTCATCTTTGCTAAATGTAGTCTTTAAGCACAGTTTATACTCCTCAAGTTCAGCCAATGTTCTTTTGTAATAATAATGCAAAATATTTAGCTTGACTTGTCCAGCAGCATTCTTGAGATATCTATTTTTCTGTATGATATTCTGGATGGCTCGTGATTTGACGACCATGACAAAACTTTCCATATATTTCAAAACTGAATGTACATCCTCTTGCTTTAACTCAGTGAAAATACGTCAGAAAGTTTTCTTTTCAGACTCATCCTGTCCCTTACAGTGGCTTAGAAACTCAGCTGAGCAGTGCCAATTTACAGTGTCTCCATGGCCTCCCAAGCCTTCAGATATGGAGGTCGGGCATAGTTTGCTCATTACGAACTGGAAATACACTGCTTGCCATTTTGATAAAGGCCAAAAAAAAGACAATGTTGATGGTCCACCCCTGGAACAGATGTTGGCTCTTTGCATTTCCAAATAAGAGGCCTAACGCCTGTTTGAAGCACCACCCCTCTGCCCCCACAAGAATAGTTTCTCTGAAGCAGCTGGTGTCAGCTATACATAGGAAAACAAAGCTGACATGGGCCTAACACCTGATCCTTAAAGGGATAGCTGAATGTGACAATTAACAAGATAAATTTTTAAAATTTATTTATTTGAATGTGGAAATGGGAATGCCCCTCCTACACCCTTCCCCCCCATTGAAAGAATGTGGGCTATTGCTGATCATCGTTGCTTCCCCCTACACTACCCTTATCCTCAGCCATCGCCATCTTCTGACCCGGTTGTCCATCCTTCTGACACAGTTACTGCACTTCCTTACTTATCTGTTGTTGAAGCAACCTGACGTTTGAACATATTTCTCCAGGAAATCTTCCTCTGACTCTCCTCTCACTGAATCCCTGTAACTCACTGACTCAGTCGAAATGATGCCCGAAATCCAAAATCAGGAACACTTTGGGCCTTGCCATTCGGGCGCCTCCTGTGTTCCACACCTGTCAAAAATGGGCATGCTCAAATATCTGGGCCAGTGTACTTTAATTATTCGAATTAGGATTGTCACTAATCCAGCTGTACCGTTCACAATCTCCAGTGTTTTAATCTGTACATTTATTTATCCATATTGAGTGCATATTTAGACAGAATTGTGAGGATCAAGGAATAGTATCTATTGTCATTGCAATTTTTAATTATTTCTCAGTTTTTTGGTTAGTTTCTGCAGGTGAATGCACTCACATTTTGAACCACTTGATGGCATCCATTTTTTCTGTTTTCAGTATTGACTCTATGATTGTAAAACTTCAGTAATGATTAAACATTAACTGGTGACATAATTCAAACAGTGTAGCAGGTTGAAATTTCACTTGTTGTTTGTATTTCATAGAACCAGGAATAGACCATTCAGTCTCTCAAATCTATTCTGCTATTTAATTAGATTATGCCTCAGTTATATTTTGGAGGTTTACATATTGCTGCTTCTCTTTGTCTTGTTACTCTTGTGGATGATGACTGCATGCCAATGGTTCTGTATTCTCTTCCAAGGTTGTAGGCTGCCAAGATGGTACAATTGCCTTTTACCAAATCATTTTTAGCACGGTGCACGGTCTGTACAAGGACCGCTATGCTTATAGAGACAGCATGACTGATGTCATTGTCCAACATCTCATCACAGAGCAGAAAGGTGAGTTTTTAAGCAAAGGTGTTGGCATTTGGTTTCCCCATACTATTGTAGTTAAATGATTATCTTAGTAATCACCGCAATAAATTACTGATGCATCAACAGCTGTAATTAATGCTCTGCAGCTTTGAAATCAAGTCAACCCGTTTCCGATATGTATCAGATTAATCTAGATATAACAAATAAAAGGCAAAGAAGTGCAGTTCTTAAACGTAGAAAATCCTACAACTAAGCAATTGATGAGTCAGCAACCATCGGGAGAAAGGAAAAATTGAAGGATCATAAATACAAATAGTTGCTTGGTAGGACAGACTTAAATATTGATGAGAAAAAGAGACATGCTGTCAAAACTTTTCATCTTGCACTCATCAGAACAGACACGAATACCAGATTTCAAAGGGAACAGCAATTTATACTGCAGTGGAAAAGGGGTGCTGATTGGTTGGCAACATCTTGACCAATCAGAGCCGACCTGCCAACCAATCGGCACCTCTTTTCTCATGCAATATAGACTGCTATTTCCTTTGAAATTTGGCATTTTTGCATTTGTATTAATGAGTGCAAGATGAAAAGCTTTGATAGCATGTCTCTTTTTTTCAGCATGCTCAAATTAAAAACACATTTCAGCTGCTAGCTTGTCCATTCTCTTTATAGATGATGACCGACCTGCTTTTCATTTGCTGCAGTTTTTCTTAAATCAAGGGTACAAACTGAAATTGTGGCCTTCTTTAACAGAAGTGATTGTTTATGTTGATGAAGGTGCAAGTTGTTGCATGATCTAATTCAAATTGAGGCTTTTTATAATGAAAGTAACCGTTTGGAATTCTATGACTTACATCAATTAATAATATGAAATACTTAAATTTGACTCATGAATGCCCGTCTTGAGATCAGACTAATTTTTCTAATCACCAGAGTCGTTGCTATGGCCTCACTCTATACAGTGGGAACATATCAGCCTCCCAGATTTATTTGTGACTGTTCAGTCACTACAAATTTATCTAAAAGCAACTTTGTTCTTCAGTCTCCGAAACCCCTTACTCTGTTACATTATTTATGTTGTCATCATAACCTAAATTTTCCAAATATGTGCTTAATAGCTTGTCCATCACCAGCACATAAGAAAAGTGTGATGTGCCCTGCCACTCCTAAAATCCTTTCCCCAGTTATTTTCATGACTGAAAAAACAGCTATTTTTTTATCTCTCTTACTTCCCATGGTGGATTTGTAGTAGTGATTGTACTCACAGTCAAGCCTTTTCTGGCCAGTGCCTGAACAGGCAGTCATTGGCCATAGCGCAGACTGATTGCCTTACTCTGGTCACCATTTCTGAGCATCCAATGTCTCAGGAACATCTTCCCTCTGATCCTGGTGCAAACACTAATCACTTTCAGTGAGACAAAATAAACCTCAATGAAACTTGCTTTAAATCCTGCAGCAGCATGTTATTTGTTCAAGGGCCTAGTTCTTATTCAAAAACATTTTTTTTGAAGCCTGAAACTCACTAAAAATCGTAGAAGTAACACTGAGCCCAGGAATAACAGTGGGGTCAGAGTTCATTGTGCCAATTAATTATATTGTTTCTGGAATCTTGCTGTGGTTAAAACAGCAGTGACTCAGGACAGAATTTTACATCCCATGGGCAGGTGCGTGTAAAATAATGCATGATGACATAGGCCGAGCGGCCTGACGTTATCATGCACTCAGGCAACATTTCAGCCGGCTGGTGCACGCGAGAGTTGGCAGTGCACTCGCCGACAATTAAGAGGCCTATTAAGGCCATTAAAGTAGTAATTGATGGCAATTTTTTGCTGCTCATCCAGCGTTATGGTTGGCGGGTGAGTGAATTGGCCAGGTGGCCTTTGCAATTTTGAGGAAACCTCACCCAAGAGTGGCATGAGGTTTCCGATATTAATTTAAAAAATAATAAAAACGTTTGGGCTGAATTTTTAAAACCTGTTGTTTAGGTGAGTGAGTCCGATGTGTGGATATATTTTTCTGCATTTTAAAATCTTTATTTGATGGGTTTAAATTCTTCAGTTCCCTGAGGCAGCTCTCCCGCACTCCTCCACGCCTGCGCTGACTTCAGCGTTCGCGCCCCCCCACCCCGGCAGCCCTGAGGCTTTTGACGCTCCTTTCATGCTGGCTGGCCGTTAGTTGGCCAGCCAGCATGAAATTGTGGTTGGGGGCTGATCGCAGGCGACAGGCCGTTTCCCAGCTGCTCCTGAGCCCACCAACCGCGCCGGCCCAACGTCCTGAAAATTCTGCCCAAGATGTCAAAATGAATTAATTGACTGGAAACACTTTGAGACCACATCAAAATGTATAAGATGTTATCTAAATGCAAGCTGGTTGTTCCTTATAGTGAAGTAATTCAAACTGATGCATTTTAGGAGGAGGCAACAAATCCAATCCCTTGTGATAGTTTTCTTAAATAAGCATAGGGTCATCAGCTCATGGCAAAGAATTATACATTTAGCAGTCAGTTTAATCAGTTCAAGAGCATGCTCTCTGATAATGCCTGGTCACTGCACTTACCATGTACATTTTCCTGTTTCCTAGTGCGGATCAGATGCAGGGAACTAGTGAAGAAGATTGCTATCTATAAAAACCGACTAGCAATCCAGCTACCGGAAAAAATCCTGATCTATGAGCTCTTTTCAGAAGATAACACTGACATGCATTACCGCGTGAAGGAGAAGATTGCTAAGAAATTTGAATGCAACCTATTAGTTGTATGCTCCCAGCACCTTATCTTGTGCCTGGTATGTCGACTAATGGAAGTTTCAGTTCATAGGCTTATCATAGTCAGTATAGTTACTTTATTATAGCAGACATCCAACTTGGTTGAGTTTCCAAACAATGTTTTTCCCTAAATGTTTAATTATTAAAGTACTTTCAGGTAACATTTTCAAACTGTCAATAAATATCATTAGATAGAAATCTAGAACTTTGAAAGAAGCAAAGCACTGTGGATGGTGGAAATCTGAAATAAAAACAGAAAATGCTGAAAACGCTCAGCAGATCGTGCAGCACCCGTAGAGTGAGAAACCGAGTTAACATTTCAGGCCTTCGACTTTTCGGCAGACTTGACAAAAATTAGAGATGTAACAGGTTTTATCAAGCACAGAGACAGGAAAAGTGGAGGGGGATGGGGGGAGTAGAGCACAAAAGTGAACGTCTTTGAAAGCATGGAAGCCAGGAGTGAGTAAATGACATAAGGGATGATTATGCAAGGCAAAAGGAAGTGGTAATGAGGCAATCGAAAAAACAAAATATGGTTCTAGAGGAGGCATGAATGGCAACAGCAGAATCATCACCAACAGCTTTGTCCCAAAAAAGGGGAACTGTGGTTATTGTCTAAAATTGCTGAACTGTAAATGTTGAGCCCAGAAGAATATAAAGTGGACAAAGGAGGACCCTGTCTTAGTTTTGGGAGGGAGGGGAAGGAGCATGGGCAGAAGTACAGGAAATGGGATGGAGATAGCCAAAGAACCTTTCAACTTCCGTAGAGTGGAATCAAATCCATTGTTGAACATGTTGCGGCCTCCTAAATCCATGCCTCTCTTTTCTGAAAATCCATGTTTGAATCCCTCCAGTCAAGTTTCTGCCCCTGGCGTAATAACTCTTATCAAAGTCACAAATCTTATTTGACTGTGACAGATGTAAACTAAGATGTCTCATCTTTTTGACCTGTCTGTAGCCTTTGGCATGGTTGATCCGTGCCATCCTCAGTGGTTCTCCACCATTGTCCAGTTGGGTGGGACTGCACTGGCATGGTTCCAGCCTATCTAACTATAGCCAGTGAATCGCCTGCAATGGCTTCTCTTCCACTTCCACACTATTACTTCTGCTGTCCTTTGGCCTTCAACTTTATGCCCCTCGGTGACATGACCAAATGCACAGCGGTAGTTTTCACATGTACGCTGAGGACACCCAGCTGTACACCACCACCGCCTCTCTTGACTCTTCCGCTGTCCCTAAATTATCAGACTTCTTATCTGACCTCCTGTACAGGATGAACAAAAAATATTGGGAAGATATATCCATTGCCTTTGTTACAAACTCTGTTTCCTAGCCAACGACTCCATTCCTCTCCCTGGCAACTGTTTGAGGCTGAACCAGTCTTCACAACCTTGAATCAGAAATATACTTCTGGCGAATACTGATACCATCATACTGATGCCATCGCTAAGACTACCTATTTCCACCTCAGTAACATTGCCTGACTGAGCACCTGCCCCAGCTCATCTGCTGAAACCTACATTCTCTGTTATCTCTTTGCTTCACTATTCCAATGCACTTTTGGCCAGCCTCCCACGTTCTACCCTCTGAGCTTGAGGTCATCTAAAATTCTGTTGCTCATGCCCTTACTTGCAACAAGCCACATCCACCCATCACCTCTGTGTTTGCTGAACTGTATTGGCTGCCAGTTAAGCTCGATTTTAAAATTCTCATCCTTGTTTCAAAATCTCTCTGAAGCTTCGCCCTTCCCTATCTCTATAACCTCCAGCCCCATAACTGTCTGAGATATCTGTTGTCCTCTAATTCTGGTCTCTTGAGCATCTCCAGTTTCAATGGCAGAGCAATTAATGGCCCTTCCTTCTGCCTAGGCCCTAAGTGCTGGAATTCCCTTCCTAAAGCTCTCAGCCTTTCTAACTCTCTTCTCTCCTGTGAGTCACATTTTCAAATCTAACTGTGATCAAGTTTTTGTCATCTATTATCTCCTTTAGTGTGTCGCAGTATCTTAGTTGGTAGTGCACTCTCCTCTGAATCAGAAGGTTCTGGGTTTAAGCCCCACTTCAGGACTTGAGCAAAAAAATTGAGTGTCGTGCTGAGGGAGTGCTGTACTGTCTGTGGTACGTCTATTGAATGAGACATTAAACCCAGCCCTGTCTGCCTCTCAAGTGGATGTAAAGAAACCGCATGGCACCATTTTGAAGCAGAGTAGAGGAGTTATCCCCAGTGTCCTGACCAATATTTATTCTTCAATCAACTTCACAAAAGCATGTTATTTTGTCATTATTACATTATTGTTTGTGGGACCTTGCTGTGTGCAAGTTGGTTGGCCCTTTTCCTACATTACAACACTAGGTTTAGAGGATGCATAGCACTTTGGTACATCATCTATTCATGAACAGCACTATATAACTGTTGGTCTAGCTTTCTGTATGTGGCTCAGTGTCAAATTGTGCTTTATCTCACTCCTGTGGTGTATCTTGGGACATTTAATTAAGATAAACGCACTATATAAATGTAACTGGTTGTAGATATTGCATCAACTACTGTTGCTGTATGTCAATTGGCTGCTGCTTTTACCAAGCAGTGACTATAGTACAAGGTAATTCATTGACTTTGGGAGATGCCGAGGACAATGAGAGCTATATGAGGAAGGCTATATGTACAAGTTTGCTTTCTTGTTTTTTTTGTATTCTTTTCTCTTACTGTAAAGAGTTAACAATGGTGTGTGAATGGAACATGTTTTATTATAATGGAACTAATTTACTCCTGTTCAAAGACAGACAGACTGGCAGACAGCTTCCCATTCTTCTTGAGCTACATGCTGGGTGCACATAAGGTATCTGAGTAGCTTGCCCTCCAGCTCGCTCCTCAAGCCTGTCAGCCAAAACAACTAAAGTCAAGAAGTCACTGGGCAAGGAACTGTAGGTGGAAATTCCTGTCATATCACTTTGTGGCACATAGTGTTTACACCACCCAGATACAGTGCACATGCTGTGCAATCTGCTTCTTAATAACCTAATCAACTGGTTCTCCAGTCATAAAATGCCAGTCTTTGTCCTCTTCATATACTTATGATGCAGCCTCTTTTCTTATTATCAAAATAATGTAATAATACTGACAAAAGTGAATGCATTAAAACTCCTTAGCCAGCTCCAGCTGCACAAGCAGAAACTGCAAAATTAAGAATTTGTCACTTTATGCATGGTTGACGCTGTACTTGGGTTGCTCTGGAAGTTTTGCATTTTCTATTTTTGATGACTGTTTGCTTTCCTTTTATTATCACTGGCCTGAGGTTAATAACTTGTGGTTCCATGACATACTGATCCCTTAGATTGAGTGACCATTCCTCATGTGTGAGTCCAAGCATTGGATGCTAACAGGCTAATTCACCTTGAGAAGGTGCACCAGAAGTCAGTACTGTCCTTACCAAATGTCTGCACAAATCAATTTCCTGGCCGGGTCTCTGGAAGCAGTCAGGAAGGAACACCCAATCTGAATTCCATCATCCCCAACCTCACCTACTGTCCAGATTGGAGATGTTGTGGTTCATTATAGGACCCAAAATGTTGCGACAGCCAAAATCAGCTAATTCAGGACAAAAGGTCAGGAAGAAACTTGGCTGGCACCTCTTTACACACGATGCCTTTACTGGACTTTGTTCTTAACTTTTAAAAGTTTGTCCTCTGCAATACTTCTAACTCTGTAAATTTAGAATGCTGAATATTTAAAAATCTAATTAAGGGAACACATGGGAATATGAAGTCATTTCATATTCACAGTATTCTCAGATAACCAACTCAAATTTGAAAGTTGTTACAAATTGTTTCTCTGGTTGAAATGTCAATGGATTTCTCTAGTCTAGGTATGAAAATATGTTCACACCATGCCCTTGATGTTTAATAGCTAAACTAGGTCAATCACTAGACACTGAATTACATTACCATGTCTGAAGACCTCACAGATCTGTTTCACAGCTGGGAAACATAAGATGGCATATTGAATACCACACTTGAAGTGATTTTAAAAGACAGCAGAAACTGAGCTGAAGAGATTTCATGAAATAAAAGACTCACATATAATAAAATAATCAAATAAGAGCCCAGGCTCACATATGAAGAATATATTTATGGCAAGATTTAAGAGGGTGATTTAGACCCATAGAGCTGTGCCGTAGTAAAGGTCAGTACCTATAGAGAAGAGGACACTTTATTTAACACTCAAATTTAGAAAGAGGAAATGAGTAATTGAAATACACTTCATGATTTTGAATTTGAAGGAAGAGTTCATTCTTAATTTGGTAGCTGCAGTTAAAAAGAGCTCTTTTATATTTCTCCCCTTCCCCATTTTTAAAGTAAGTCTTCTTTGTCCCTTTAGATCATCCAATTGTCGCACCCCATTCCTGAGCTGAGAGGACAGGCTAAATCTGCTGGTCAGCTCCCTCAAACAGAAACTGACTGTGAGGGATCGGTGCTGGGAGGGCAGATGTTTAAATTAGAATTAATACGAAAGCCCAGATTTGGGAACAATATTGTAAGCAGTGTAGAAACTGAAAATAAATCTTTTTACAAGTTGTGGGCATCAACAAAGCCATTTGTCATTTGAAGTTTTAGCTGCCTCGCCCATTGGAATAGTTTCCACTAAGACCAGGAAAGAAGTTTGTCTTAAGTGAGACTTCTATTAAGTGTGATGTTTTGCTTTGGCTGCATTTAATCCAGACTTTGAGGCTTGCACAGTTAACTTCTCTAGTGCTTTTTTGAATAAATGGCACTTTAAGTCAATCACTTACATCTTCACTAATGCCTTCCTTATGTCCCATGTAGGAGAAGAGATTGCAGTGCTTGTCATTCAGTGGTGTGAAGGAGAGAGAATGGCTAATGGAGTCACTCATTCGCTACATTAAGATCATCGGAGGACCATCAGGAAGAGAAGGCCTGTTAGTTGGTCTAAAGAATGGGCAGGTACTGTTAATCCAGCAAGTGTTTAATAAGATTACATGGGACCTGTTTGTCTCTCTGTTCTATTTTATGCTGCATTCTGAGTTGGATGGTGATGTGTGGGGCAGTACTTCCTTCACTTTGTGTGGTTGTTGCTTTGAATCTTGGGCCGAATTATATAGGCTCCTGTTGAGAGAAAAACAGAACCATTTGCATTTATTTTCAGTAATTTTTAATTCTAGGAGCGATTAATAAATAAATATGTAACACGTTTAATGTTTGAGCAAGATGATTTAATATTGAACCTCTGGCAAACTTCATTTTACGTGAAGCTTGAAAGGACACTTTTGCTTTGTTCACTTTTTCCTACCTTGATGAGTTACTAATCTTCGATATGTCGCAGGTAACTGCAAAGCAGAGGCTAGCAACCCCATTGGAAAAAGCAGTTTGATTCTTGAGACCTAATGGTTTGTTAAAATTAGCAGTGTCGGGAAGCAAGTTGGGATGTGACCTGGGAGACCTGAGTTGGGAGGAAATTGTAGGAAATGAGTTTAGGAAAAAACACATTCCTGAACTTGGCTCTATCATTGGTGAAGGCCCAGAACACAAGCTACCTGTTTTTGACCAGGAGCGAAAGATCTGATGAGCCCCTCTAGCCCCTTGCATGTCTTGTAACCCCTCACCCATTCTAGATTCTTTCATACTCTCTAACCCAAATCCATCATCCTCCAGCCCCATTCACACCTTGTTGCCTCTCAAACCCATTGGCTTTCCTTGCACCTTTTAGCCTTTCCTCTCTTTTCTAGCCCTCCCCTAGTTTCTCACTATTTTCTAACTCCCTTTACAACCCCCATTACAATCTGTAACCACTTTTGCACCATCTGGCCCCTTTGACACCTTCCTGCATCCTGTTTCTAGGTTAGGGAGTCAGCCTGTATCCCTGCAGTTGAATGGCTGACTGCCACATTTGTTAGAAAATCATAATTAGCACAAGGCACATGAAAGAATAGGAGAAAAAATATGGTGATTCAAAGCAGAAATTTTGGGACTGCAGTTTATTTTGCTTTTTATACATTTTAATGATTTTTTTAATCAATGAATAATGCAACACTTTCTCAATTTTTGTAAGTGAATCTCATCTATGTCAGACATTGCATAGATTAGAGATTGACTAAAGTTAACTGATCTTCCTTGCCAAGCCATGCTGTAGAGATAAAATAGTGATGTATGCAAATCTAAAATGAGAAAGGTCTGTTCAATTTCAGTAATCTTGGTCAGTCCAGGGTCCATGTACAATTGCTTGAAAGTGGGGTTCCTTTTCCCATCACAAATGCATGGATTGCTTACTTCAGGAAACACAAGGGACCGGTAACGTGGGCCAGGATTTTACATTGGTCGGGCAGGCTGGGTGGGACCCAACTGCTGCCCGTGATCGGCTCCGCACAGCCATTTTACGTGGGTGGGCCAATTAAGTCCAATGGTGACCCAACGGCCGATTCAAAAGCGGCCGTGGCAGCCATGTGAAGGCTGCCATTGACTCGGAGAGCCCCTGTTATGGAGAACGTCAGTGCTGAACATGGCAGGCGAGAGGGCAGGTCGGTGGGGCAGTCTGCCCTGCGTATTTCCGATGAGTGTCTCGCTGCCCCCTGGTGGAGGTGACAGCACGCCGGGATATACTTGTCCCCGGGGATGGGAGGAGGAGGCCCCCCCACCTCACCAAAAGTGCCTGGGAGGAGGTGGCATCCAGGGTGAGCTCCCGTGATGTGGTGAGGTGCACGTGGGTGCAGTGCCATAAGTGCTTCAATGATCTTCTGCGACTGGGAGGGGTGAGTACCGTGATGGCATGGGTCACTTAGCACAGCAATTAGGAGTGCCTACCCGCCGGACTTCAGAGTTCTTAGAGTGTGAGTGACAAATGTCTATGAGGCAGCATCTGGGCAAGGGATTGAGCCTTGGCTGCTTGGAACGAGTGTATTGCGGCTCCAGGGTCACGAATCGGCTGAGCCCTGCGAGGTATTCCTCATGTGGAGTAGGCCAGGATGCAACGGCAATGCAGGAACAGGGTGGATTACTCAATGTTCCTCTTTCCTTTTAGGAGAAGATCTCCCGCAACAACGCTGAAAGGTTGCGGACTGGTGGAGGACTGCCTTCTAATCTTGACCAGATACAAACAGGAGGCCCTGGAGAGGCACCATGCACCTAGGTCAGCTGGCCGCAGTGAGGTTGGGGCGACACAGGCAGTTAAAAGTGCAGTTCACTGAGGTCAGAATGTCTGTAATAGCAGCCATTCCGCTGTTGTCTGTATATTGATGTGAGCCTCGAACATGGAATCCCCATTGATAATGGAAAGACGAGGGCACCCTGATTTGGGTACCAGGCATGCACAGTAACAGGTATCTACTTCAACTAATGACATGCCCTTGTTCTTCCTTTCAGACTCACCAGCAGCCTGTTGGGGTCAGGAGCCTGAAAGGACTGCTCACCACAGAGGACACACGATAGAAATGCATCAGCCAGGCAGACACCAGTGCAGATACCAGCACCCGGTGGGCATTGGATCATTGGATAGTATCTCGGTGCACAGCGGTGAGGCCACGTCACATTCGTTTGAGGTGCAGGCGGAGGCAGAGAGTGCCCAGGGCGCCGGCAGTTGGAGGACTGCTGGGGACCAGGAACGTGCTCAGTCGGTGGCTGTTGATGAGCCTCTGGAGTCGCCCCTGAGGCAGCAGCTGCTGGAAGTCCAGCAGGGTGTGCGGGAGGCTCTAGCGGAGATACGTGAGGGAATGCGTGCCATGGTCTCCATTGTGGAGGAGTCCATGTGGAGCAAGAGCAATGCAATGACCCTCATGGCCGAGTGCACTGCCTCCATGGAGAGACTGGCGACTCTCATGGAGAGGCTCCTCCAGGAGCTGAATTAGGGCTTCCTGGGGATGCGCTTGGACCTGCAAGCCCGCACAGCAGCAATAACCTCAGGTGGTTATTGTCAGTGTGAGAGATGGATTGGGCACCCAGTATCCCAGCTAGGTTCCCATCCATCAATGGTGAGCAGGGAGGTCCAAAGCGACCTGACATTGGCATACGAGCTGCTGCTTGTCTCTGCGGACTCCTCTCAGGGCACTCTGGATGATGGCAGCAGCTCGTTTGCCTCTCTGCCAGTGACCATAGCATATGATGAGGCTGCAGAGACTGGGGAGATGCCAGCCGTGGCACTGGCTGCTCCCTCCCAGTTGGGGCTAGCACAGGCTCCATGGGCCAGGGGACACCCGCCAAGGCCATCAAGGCCAACAGGACAGCAGAGTGAGCAGGCTGTCTCCAAAGCCGGTGCCAGCGAGTGGGGAGCACCTAGATGTAGCACCTGCAAACGAAAACTTAAAGCACCTTAAGCACAACACGGGCTTATCACTGCTGATATTTTTTCCCCCACTTTTACGTTGTTTGTTAGTAGGTGTGATGGAGAACATCTTTACATTTAATTTGTTTTATGTATGCTAGGCACCACACCATTAAATGTGTTTGTGTTCAACAAGCCACTGGGTGCTTCATTAGTTCTGCAGGTGCAGGGTAACCCATGACGTTATGAGTGACTTGTTTGTCATTGAACTTTATTGAAATGGCACATAGTGCATGTTGTTCACCAAGCAAATGTTCCTGTCAAGTATTGAGTATGGAGCCTGTAGCCCTGGCTTGTTCATCTTCGGTAGGCTTGCTGGAGGAGCGTTGGACCAAAGCCTCCTGGGTGTCCCTGCCTCCCTGGAGGTTGCCCAGGTCAGCGTCTATCCTGCTTTCTCCTGAATGTGCTCATCCTTGGACTCACTACTGGACTCAACGTCTGCTACTTGAGCAGCTGCGTCAACATCTTCTTCCTCCACCATGTCCCCCCTTTCCAATGCCAGATTGTGGAGAGTGCAGCATGCAACCACTATGTGGGGGGTATTGCAGTGTGCCCCCTGAGCGGTCCAGGCATCGGAAGCACATCTTGAGAAGACCGATGGTTCCCTCTACTACCGACCTTGTGGAGGTGTGGCTTCTATTGTACTGCTGCTCGGCCTCTGTTCTTGGATGGCGGAGAGGCATCATGAGCCACCTTTTAAGGGGATAGCCCTTGTCACCCAGCAGCCATCCATCCAACCGGGCTGGAGCACTGAAGAACCTCGGCATCTGGGAGTGTCCCAGGATGTAAGTGTCGTGGGAGCTGCCTGGATACCTTGCACAGATTTGCAGAATCTGCATTCCTATGGCCACTATCTGTCCATTCATGGAGTGGAACCCCTTCCTGTTGATGAAGGCACCCGGCTCACCCGCTGGCGCCTTTATGTGCGCAGTCGATTGCATCCTGGATGTGGGGGAACCCAGCAATCGCAGCAAAGCCTCTGGCTCGCTCTGTCTGGCTGGCCTTGTCTGTGCGGTAGTGAATGAAAGTCAAAGCATGCCTGAACAGAGCTTGACACAACTGTGGGCAACTGATTGGGAGACTCTGCAAAGATCACCCACTGACCCCTGGAAAGAGTGGGAGGCATAGAAGTTGAGGATCACTGTGACCTTCCATGCCACTGGCATGGGGTGTCCACCCACACAGTCGGAGCTGATTTCAGGCCGGATCACCTGACAAATGGAGGTCACAGTCTCCCTTGAGAGGCGGAGCCTCCTTTGGCATTGCACCTCAGACACATTGAGGCAGCTGCATCTCTGCCTGTAAACCCTGGCAGTGTCTTCCGCGGCCCCTTCCGCCTTGGACTTCCCGTTGGCCCTGCGCCGCTTGTGCCTGTGCCTGTTCTCCCACAGGTCACTCCCTTGGAGGCTAAATAGGGACACCTGGCCTCCTCCCTCTTCTGGCCCTCCCTCCTCAGAGGAGGTGCCTCCAGTGGAGACCACAATCCTCATTTCCAGGGTAAGGGAAGGCTGTCAGATACCTGGAAGGCCCCAAGTGTTATGACTCCTCCGGAGTCCTGAATTGAAGCCTGTTATTTCTGTCAAAGCAGCTCTGAAGCGAAATGAAGTTGTCCTGTTCACACAAGCAAGCAGCAGTAAGTTATAAGCTAAAGTACTAACAACTCGCATTAGCAAGCCCACTCACTCCTCTTATACTGCGTGTGGATGATGTTTTTGAAAATGTGGCCTACCCGCCTGCTGTTGTGCCCGTGTGGTGCCCTGAAATTCGCACGGGCTGCATAAAATCAAAGACAGTTGGAGCCTCAAAGGCCTTAACTGGCCCGTTAATTAATGGTAGGCACGCCTCCTTCCTCATAGCGCGCCCGCCTAGTGAAATATTGCGACAGTTTGCAGTGGTGCCTGGACGCACGCCCGACATCGTGCGTAATTTTACATTCCAGTGTGTCGGGCACGCGTCCGCACGCTGAATGTAAAATTCTGCCTGTGATCTTGTCACAATGGTGGGCACTGCTTCTTTTAGCACTCTGAGCACTTGTAGCGCTATTGACTGACCTGCTGTACAGCAAGATAAGCCATCACATTTGATCATATGCTGGGAGTATGCTGGTGTTAGAAATCAGGATATCTGATACTGATCACTCTTAAAACATGTTGCTGTAAAAACAGAATATGTTGGAAGTACTTAGCAGGCCAAGCAACATCTGTGGAGAGGGAAGCAGAGTTAACTTTTCAGATTGATGACCTTTCATCAAAAAAATTTGCAAGGTTGTTAACCTGAAACATTAACTCTGTTTCTGTCTCCATAGATGTTGCCAGACCTGCTGAATGCTTCCATTACTTTCTGTTTTTATTTCATATTTCCAGCGATGGCGGTACTTTGCTTCTGTAGTATAGGTGTTGCATTGTTACAAGAGACATCACAATTGTTGATGCCAGTTCTTGCCATTCCTCTGTTGATGGACACACTCTCAGGATGTTCAGTGATATATGTGATGGCAGGAATGGTGCCTGGCAGTTAAGTAAGTTGATTGGGGGCCAGTAGAAGAGAAACCCAGGACTCCTGCTTCTCCCAGCCTAAGGAAAGATTAGAACATGTTTTTTGGATGAAACATACCTCTGCTTGATGTTAGATTTTGCTACTGGCTTGGGGACTGTGCAGATTCAGACAATTCTTTGTTAAATCATATCGTGGTCATCAGAACCTGGGTTTTTAATTCTAACGAGGTGCACACTAGCCTGTTGTGGGCACCTTTCGTGTTCTATTTCTGCAGGATTAAAATGGCAGCAGACATGAACACATGGGTAACAAAACTGGTGGCATCCACTTGTAAGGTGGCAGGGTTAAAAATAAAGTTTTGCATTAGCTGGATAGCCCTTTGAGTTCAAAGTAATCAGTAACCAAAGGAGACCCCAACCTTGCCAAACAGCTAGAAGGTAGCCTCTCTTTTAATTTTATCTTGATGGAACCATTTCTTGCACCTGTTTGGAGACAGAAACAGAGTTAATGTTACAGGTCAATAACCTTTCACAATTTTTGATGAAAGGCCATCAACCTGATAAGTTAACTCTGCTTCTCTCACCATTGATGTTGCTTGACCGGCTCAGTATTTCCAGCATGTCCTGTTTTTACAGCAACCTCTTCACTACCTGCTTAAAAATGATCACAGTTGTGTTTGATAGTATTCACCCAGGCCACCACTACGACAATAAAGGTAAATATTTGATTTAATCCACCTGTAACTTAAAATAGATCAAGTAATTAGTTTAAATAAAAACTAAGCTAATTAAATACTAAAGCTGAAATTAGTTAAATGAAAACCAGCATCCCATTTAGAAATTGGGCTGCCAGTGCAGGTGATGTGATTGCAGCATGGGTCATGGAGAAACCACAGGATAGTTACAACACAGGAAGGGGCCATTCAGCCTGTTGAGTCTGCACCAGCTCTCAGTAAGTGAAACTCTGCTAGTCCCAACCCTTTCCCCCTTCATTCAACCTGCAAATTTTTTCTCAAGTGCTTATCCAATTCCCCTTAACAATTGAATCTGCCTCGACCACACTCCCAGGCAGTGTATTTCACACCTGAACCACTCGCTGCTTAAAAAAGCTATTTCTCATGTCACCGTTGCCTCTTTTGCCAATCACCTTAAATTGGTGTCCTCTAGTTCTCAGTCCTTCTGCCAATGAGAACAGTTTCTCTCTATCTACTCTGTCTAGACTAGAGCTTCCCAAGTTATTTTCCAACACGACCCTATTTTAACATTTGAAAATTAACGTGACTTCAGATGTCAACAAAAACAAAACAGAAATAAAACAGCATAGTAACATTCAGTTTATTATTATTAAAGTTTGTGTATTATAAATCAACACATAATACATCATATGAAAATCTGTAATGGCTGCTAGGCTGCTGCTGGTTGCTGAATTTGTGTCCGCCTCTATCGCCACTACTCCGAGAAGCTTCTCTGGAAACCTCTGATGTATTTACACAAATGCACAGTTAAGTCACAGTGTGCCTGATCAGAGC
The DNA here is from genome assembly GCF_017639515.1 of Carcharodon carcharias. Lineage (NCBI taxonomy): Eukaryota > Metazoa > Chordata > Chondrichthyes > Lamniformes > Lamnidae > Carcharodon > Carcharodon carcharias. The sequence goes on from NC_054473.1 coordinate 87,580,457, forward strand.
CGCTGCAACCAACCAAAATATTCAACGGCAGGGGTTTGTTTTGTGATTGGTTACTTCCCTCTGCCAGGACAATACAAGGGGGCAGGAGATTTTATTTCTCGTGACCCCATTTGCTGTTTCTGTGACCCCAATTGAAGTTGCGACCCACAGTTTGGGAACCGCTGGTCTAAACCCCTCATGATTTTGAATACCTCCATCAAATCTCCTCTCAACCTTCTCTTGTCTAAGGAAAGCAACTCTAGCTTCTCCAATCTAACTAGAAGTCTCATCCCTGGAATTGTTCTCGTAAAACTTTTCTGCACCCTCGCTAAAGCTTGCACATTCTTTCTAAATGTGGCACCCAAAATTGGACACGATACTCCAGTTGAGGCTGAACCAGTATTTTATAAAGCTTCATCATAACTTCATTGCTTTTGTACTGTATACCTTTATGAAGCCCAGGATCCCATATGCTTTTTAAGCACTTTCTCAACCTGCCCTGCCACCTTGAGCAATTTATGCACATGTATGCCTCAGGTCTCTATGTTCCTGCACCCCATTTAGAATTGTACCCTTTGGTTTATATTGCCTCTCCTCGTCCTTCCTAACAAAGTATATCACAATAACAACAACTTATATTCATATAGCACCCTTAGCACTGAAACAACCCAAGGCACCTCACAGGTGCATTATTAAACAGAATATGTCACTGAGCCGCATAACGAGAATTAGGTCAGATGACCAAAAGCTTTGTCAAAAAGCTAGATTTTAAGGAGTGCCTTAAAGGAAGAAAGTGAGGTAGAGAGGTGGAGACAAGCAGGGACGGAATTCCAGAAATTTATGCTTCTGTGCTTTAAATTTAATCTGCCGCGCATCCACCCATTCTACCAGCCTGCCTTTCTCCTCTTGAAGTCCACCAGTCTCCTCCTCACAGTTCACAACCCTTAAAAGTTTTTATCATCTACAAATTTCAGAATTGTGGCCTTGTACATCCAGGGCTAGGCCATTAACTTCATTGGATAATTGTTGTTGACAAGGTCAGCATTTATTGCCCATCCCTAATTGCCATTGAGAAGGTGGTGGTGAGCTGCCTTCTTGAACCATTGCAGTCCACGTGGTGTAGGTGCACCCACAGTGCTGTTAGGAAGGGAGTTCCAGGATTTTGGTGAGTGGCTTTGAGGAGAACAGGTGGTGTTCCCATGCACCTGTGGCCCATTTCCTTCGAGGTGGTAGAGTTCACAGGTTTGAAAGATGCTGTTGAAGGAGCCTTGATGAAGTCTTGCAGTGCATCTTATATGGAACACACTGCTGTCACTCTGGGTTGATGGTGGAAGGAGTGATAGTTTATAGTGGTGGATGGGGTGCCAGTCAAGTTGGCTGCATTGTCCTGGATGGTGTCGAGCTTCTTGAGTGTTGTAGGAGCTGTGGTCATCCAAGTGAGTGGAGAGTATTTCATCACACTCCTGACTTGTGCCTTGTAGATGGTAGACAGGCTTTGGGGAGTCAGGAGGTGAGTTACTCATTGCAGAATTCCCAACCTCTGACCTGCTCTTGTAGCCACAGTGTTTATATGGCTAGTCCAGTTCAGTTTCTGGTCAATGGTAACTCCCAGGATGTTGATAGTGGGGGATTCAGCGATGGTAATGCCATTAAATGTCAAGGGTAGATGGTTAGATTCTCATTTGTTAGAGATGGTCATTGCTTGGCACTTGTGTGGCACAAATGTTACTTGCCACTTATGCCTGACTTGTTGCATATGGACACGGACCACTTCAGTATCTGAGGAGTTGCCAACGATACTGAACTTTATCCAATCATCAGTGAAAATCCCCACTTCTGACCTTATGTTGGAGGGAATGTGATTGATAAAGACGGTTGGGTCTTGGACACGACTGTGAGGAACTCCTGCAGTGATGTCCTGGGACTGAGATAATTGACCTCCAACAACCATAACTATCTTCTTTTGTGCTAAGTGTGACTCCAGCCAGTGGAGAGTTTCCCCCCGATACCTGTTGACTTCAGTTTTGCTAGGTCTCCTTGATGCTACACTCAGTCAAATATTGCCTGGATATCAAGGGTAGTCACTCACACCTCACCTTTTAAATTCAACTCTTGCCCATGTTTGGACCAAGGCTGTAATGAGGTCAGGAGCTGCGTGGCCCTGGCAGAACCCAAACTGAGCATCAGTGAGTAGGTTATTGCTGTGTAGGTATACTGATGGGGCGGTAATTGGCTGGGTTGGATTTGTCCTCCTTTTCATGGACACGAAAGACCTGGGCAACTTTCCACAGTATCGGTTAGATACCTGTGTTATAGCTGTACTAGACCAGCTTGGCTTGGGCGTGGCTGTTTTTGAGTATGAGTGTTCTGTACTACTTCTGTGATGCTGGGGACCTTAGGAGGAGGTTGAGATGGATCATCTACTTGACACTTCTAACTGAAGACGGTTGCAAGCGCTTCAGCATTGTCTTTTGCACTGATGTGCTGGGTTTTCCCATCATTGAAGATGTGAATATTTGTGTAGTCTCCTTTTCTGGTTAGTTGTTTAATTGTCCACCACCATTCAGGACTGGATGTGGCAGGACTGCAGAGCTTAGATCTGATCCATTGGTTGTGGGATTGCTTAGCTCTGTCTGTGGCATGCTACTTCCGCTGTTTGGCATACAAGTAGTCCTGTATTGCAGCTTTAGCCATGGAACTGGCAAGGTTGGCAATGCTGCATGTGGGTTCGTAACCCATCCCCCTTCCTACCCCAATCAAAATAGCTGGCGATGAGAATTGGGGCGGGACTTCTGCCTCGAGGACCTGCACACCTCCATTTCCACGAGGCTAACATAGGCTTGCCATGTGTTGGGACAGGAAAATCCAGCCTAATAAGTGCACAACTCCCTTGGCTGGTTACCATGGGTAAGTTAATGAAATTCCTATCCTGGGTAAGTTGTGTATCTGTCACTTGATGATGCAACTGTACAATGCAGCCTGGGAGGTTTGACAGATATCTCTTGCCCCTGTTGAAAAAGAACAGATGGCTAAAATGATGAAGGCAGTAGTCATTTTGATGCTCACTGAATGAACTGTTCCTGTCATTGAAAAGATTACAAGGTCCAGCATACTACTTTTGCTCTTTCCCTGATGAACTATAGGCTCTGCACTCTGCATATAAATCTGATAAACATACCACAGTACTGATTGCCTCAGCCTTCTGCTTGGGCCATGGATTGCTTCAGGTGTCAATTGATCAACTGATCAATTAATCAACTGCCTTTTCAGGCACCGTTTCTTCAACCATATCCATATTTTCCAGTATTTTCTGAATCCCAGCTATGGTGAATGTAAAACAAGGAGCTCCTGCTGAATCACAGAGACCTGCATCCCTCACTCCTCTTCCTGTCAAATCAGGCTCCTTTTCTCAAGTGAAAATGAATGTTGTCTTTTTGAGTTTTCTTAGTAGCTTGTTCCCTAAGACCTGTTAAGTATTTCCTGAAACCTTTCTATTGTAACTATATCCTTTGTATTTGAATAAGAATCTTCCGGGATCCTTTCCTGCCTTTGTATGCTGCTGAGTTTGAACTTAGAGCTCAGAATTCCTTAGCTTTACTTATACAATGCTTTGGAGATCCAAGATATCCCACATTTTTTTTTATTCGTTAGTGGGATGTGGGCATTGCTGGCTAGGCCAGGATTTATTGCCTGCCTATAATTACGTATCCCTAATTGCCCTTGAGAAGGTGAGCTGCTTTCTTGAAGCACTGCAGTCCATGTGGTGTAGGTACACCCACAGTGCTGTTAGGAAGGGAGTTCCAAGATTTTGACCCAATGACAGTAAAGGAACGACGATATATTTCCAAGTCAGGATGGTGATTGGCTTGGAGGGGAACTTCCAGGTGGTGGTGTTCCTATCCATCTGCTGCCCTTGCCCTTCTGGATGGCAGTGGTCTTGTGTTTGGAAGGAGCCTTGGTGAGTTCCTGTTTCTAATCTAATGCTTGTGAATGGGGTGCCAATCAAGCAGGCTGCTAGGCCACATTTTACGAGCTGAGTTCTTGATGCTGTCATCATTTCTATGCTGCTGTAGATTAAATTCATAAGACAAATTCTCACTTACTTGCCTGGCTTTGCAGATGTGGCCCACTCTGTCTCGGCACTGAGCTCCTGTTCAGGCCAAAGTTGCTTCTTTATCTTCTCTCTGAAAAATTGACTCTCAGTGCCTCACTTATTTAACCGCTTGGTGCTACATAAATCTTTGGGCAACCCGTTGTCAGGTTTCTTTTAGTAACATCTGGACTGGGGCTACATCAAGCTCTCTGATCTCCTTTAATTTGGTTAATGCTGAAGGTAGTGTTTTTGCAGAACTCTCTTGACAATGGAGATTGAAACTCCTCAGCCGTCATTCTAAATTGGTATAGCTTTGACGTGACTCAGACAGTGTACGAATAATACACGAATGATGAAGGTATCACGTGCAATCACAGAATTGTTTAAGGTGCAGAAGGAGGCCATTCGGCCCATCATGTCTGCGCTGGCTCTTCGAATGAGGAATTCATCTACTGCCACTCCCCAGCCTTCCCCTGTAACCCTGCATTTTCTTCCTTTTTAGATAACAGTCTAATTCCCTCTTGAATGCCTCATATGAACCTGCCTCCACCACATTCTGAGGCAGTGCATTCCAGATCTTAACCTCTCACCGCGTGAAAATGTTTCTCCCCATGTTTCCATTGCTTCATTTGCCAATTACCTTAAACTTTGTCCTCATGTTCTCAATCCTTACAGCAATGGGAACAGTTTTCCCCTATCTACTCTGTCTTCCTTGTTACAATAATTCTTTAGATCACGGGGTATTATTTTATCTAATATCTTCCAAACTTCCCATCAAACTTTGCTAGGTTTGTTTTGGCAATGGTTGAGGATTTAAAGATGGATTTTAAAGGGATATTAGTTATAGGGAAAAAATGTGCCAGTTTCTATGATGCACCTTCTGGTCTTTGGTTTCCCAAGAATTGACAAAAATTTCAGCAAGTTCTTACATTGTGTAAAGGATGAATTCAAGTGATGTAATGTTTTGTGCTGTGATTCAGTGCTGTAGTGAACTGGGTGGAAGCTGTCCATTTCACCTGAATCGACAGAGAAGGGAGATTTTATTCCAAAGCTCTCGACTGAATTCTAAGCAACAATCCCAGAAGTGTGAGGACGTGTATACTTACTGCTTTTAGAAAAAACAAAGGAGATTATACATAAACTGTTTCAGAAAAGAACTGCTTCATGTTTACCACATGTATGGCGATTGTATTAAAATGAATCTCGCATCAAGCTGATGTTTTAAAAAGGTGAATATATATGTGTTTGCTTATCCATTGTAGATTCTGAAAATATTTGTTGACAACCCATTTGCCATTGTGCTTCTTAAGCAAGCCACCTCTATACGCTGTTTGGACATGAGTACATCACGCAACAAACTGGCTGTGGTGGATGAACACAACACTTGCCTGGTATATGACATAAGTACCAAAGAACTCCTTTTCCAGGTAAGTTGGACACAGTCAAGGTGTAAATATTCAATGAAGAAGTCCCTTCTATATGTTGCAATAATTAAATTTAACACAACAGTTATCTGTTTAGATATTGTTTTGCATTAATATTCATTTTTACAGTGATTTATTCAGTCACATGTCCTCACCACCCTCCAGCTACTTGTGAAACCTTTAATGTTAGACAGAAGCTAACAGCAGGCAGCACTTGTCTAATATTAGAAACATAAAGGCAATACATCTCAGTTCTTAGTTTTCATTTTAAAATTTGGAAAGTTGGTTTAGTGCTCAAGTTATACTGCAACTGATGTGAAGCTGAACTTGTGAGAGACTGTTTCCTTAAAGCCTCACATCCAACACAAGCTTTCAATCTCACATTGGTTTGCCTGCAGTTTAAACTTCAATTCTTGCAAATCAAATATCAAAATTATGCGAAAACATTCAGCTTGGAACACTCACTTTTCTTTTATTAGACTTATAATCCTGAAAGTTAGGTACAGGTGGGATATAGAAAGGTGGCAATTTTGACCATTTAATTTGTTTTATGTGATCTTCAGTCAGCCTGCCAATGATCCATTACTGGACGTTAATTTATAAGTTCATTAGAGAAGCTGTTGCATTAATTGCTGATGATGGTCTCTGTCTGACCCCGCCCCCCCTCCCCGCCTTGTCTTGTCATAGCCAATAGCTATCCCCAACATTTCTCCTGATTCTGCTCTCCAGTGCCTATGGTAATAAGTGTCATAATTATTGGAAAATGGTATTTTCTTAAATTAATACTGACGAATGATAACCTCTCAAACATTCCTCCTTTCAATGTCTTCTGTAGGAGCCAAACGCTAACAGTGTGGCTTGGAACACCCAGTGCGAAGATATGCTTTGTTTTTCTGGTGGCGGTTTTCTCAACATCAAAGCCAGTAATTTTCCAGTGCACCAGCAGAAGCTCCAAGGCTTTGTGGTGGGATATAATGGCTCCAAAATTTTCTGCTTGCATGTGTACGCTATGTCTGCAGTCGAGGTCCCACAGGTATGGCTCATTGTATAGACTGATGCATGTTTGATCAGTGGGAATACAGTTTTATTGATGCTTTAATGAATAACTGAAGTATGGTACTGAGACCAGAGATGTCTCTGGTTATAGTTAGCTAAGCTCAGCCAGAGCAGTAGCTGGGGCTGTCCATTTGACTTCAGCATCACTGACACTTGCTGAAAATGTAAGATGGAGACAGAATTAGAAATAAAAAGAGAAAATGCTGGAAATACTCTGCAGGTCAGGCAGCATCTGTGGAAGGAGAGACATTATTAACATTTCAGGTCGATGACTTTTCATCAGAACTTTGAAAAGTTAAAGATTTAGGATTTGAGCAAGGGGTGGGTGGGAGAAGAACATAAGTAAGGCCTGTGATTGGAAGACAGGAGAGATTGAATAACAGAAGAGTTAGTCTTCCAGGACCAAAGGGAATCGAAGTGGGGCAAGTAAAGAAACAAAAGGTATGCTTAGAATGAGTGTGCTGCCGTCAGAAAGTGAAAATAAGAGAAAAACTGAAACATGCAAAGAAAAAACAAAATAGGGGAACAGAGTTTATGGTCTGAAATTGTTGAACTCAGTGTTGAGTCTGAAAAGCTGTTCAGTGCCTAATCAAAAAATGAGGTGCTGTTTTTAAGCTTACATTGAGCTTCACTGGAACAGAGCAGCAGACCAAGGACAGAGATGTCAATGTAAGAGCAAGGTGGAGAATTAAAATGACAGATCACCAGTAACTTGGGTCATGCATGCTGAATTAACAGAGGTGCTCCGCCAAGCAGCCACCCATAGCGTCTGCATTTGGTCTCTCCAATGTACATGAATGTGCAGGAATGCTGAAAAGGGAGGCGAGGAGAAGATGTGTTTGGTGGTGGCATCTTCGACCTAAAATTATCAACTCTGTTTTTCTCTCCACAGATGCTGCTGAGTATTTCCAGCACTTTCTATTTTTATTTCAGATTTCCATCATTCCCAGTATTCTGCTTTTAGAGACAGAATTGGGCCTGGCTGTGTTGCCTGTGTGTTGTCTTCAGTCACTTTGCTGCCTAGCTCAGCATAAAGAGGCAGTAGGCAAGTTATGAGAGGGCTCCTGATGCCCATGGAAAGCAACTTCAGAAAAAAATGAGCAAAACAATCGGATTCTTTTAAAACTGGAGATCTTGGATGATTTGATAGGGTGGTTAAAATGTTGATTACTGATTGGTTAAAATTTTGATCTCAATTAAACTGCAGGGTGTATGTGGGTTAGGAGGAAACCTGGCATTGATTAAAGACTTTAACTGATTACAGAGAAATAATGGCAAGAGTGAGAGCAGTTTGCCTGCCTATTTTCTCCATGGAACATTCTAGATGCTATGATATAAAGTAGGATAAAACATTTATGACAAAGTGAAATATGGAAAGTTGGATGGTGTCATTTGTTTTTAGTATTCGGGCAAGAGACTGGACTAGATACTGGCTCAAATCCACCTCAAGCCAATTGGATGAAAGGTACCATGTCTGCTGCTTGAGGTTTCCATATAAAATGAGTTTGGGTAGCCTCAGTTGAATTCCTGATAGGCAGGGGTCTGTAGCACAAAACTGCTTTTAATTTACCACTAAACTGCTGAACTGGCAATCTCCCAATAAGATGATCAACAACAGAAAATGGAGCAGTTAAAAGACTTCTGTTCTGAATTCAGGCTGAGACCCATTGCTGGGGAAGAGCAGAGAACTTTCCACTGTATTTACTGTTTAACCGGCTCTGCTAGCGCATGATAAATTGTTCCATTCCTCATCACACAAGTGCAGAAATTAACATAAAACAAGCATTAAAACTGCTTTCAGCTTGATAAGGTAGCATTGTTAGAACATGATCAAAGGGAAAGGTGCAGCTGACTTCCCATAATTAGAATCTTATTAATGGATATTACAGGATCTGAACCACAATGGTTAATATACCCCATCCCATACCACACACACCCACCACCTAATGACTCATCCTAAGGGTAGCATTGACCGGATGTGTGCACTTCTTGATGGGTTATCTTTCTCAGTCCCAAATTGGAAGATGGGAATGTGCTAATTTGATAAGAAAAACAAATTAAAAATTGTTCTGTTTAACAGATGCTATTTGATTTAATCATAATTAACAGGCAACTCTTTTGTTTTAAAAAATAAGTCTGCACCCATGTACCAGTACTTGGAAAAGAAGATGTATAAGGAAGCCTATCAAATTGCTTGCTTGGGAGTAACAGAGAATGACTGGAGGGACCTGGCGATAGAGGCCTTGGAAGGGATGGACTTCGACACTGCTAAAAAGGTATCAGTAGCTCATAAACTCCTCCATACATACGTAGGTAGGGGGAGAAAGATGACAGCTCCTTAAAGAGACTAATCAAATAGCAGAGAAAGGAGACCCATCCTCTCTCTGAGCAAAATTCAGGTGAAGAAGGCATGGTCTCAATTACTGCACCACACGGTCCCTGAATATAACGGTCACTTCATTTTTTTTTCTACTTTGAGGCACCTATCCACAAATAAAACAACAAGTATAATCTGACCCTTGGTACTGCCCTTAACACCTACTTCTTTCCTATTGGAGTCATAGAAGTCTACAGCACAGAAAAAGGCCCTTCAGCCCATTGAGTCTGCGCCGGTCAAAACAAGTACCTAACTATTCTAATCCCATTTTTCACTCATTTCCTTGTATGCCATGGCATCGCAAGTGCACATCCAAATACTCCTTAAATGTTATGAGGGTTTCTGCCTCTACCACCATTTCAGGCAGAGTTCCAGATTCCCACCACCCTCTGGGTGAAAAAATTCTTCCTCACATCCCCTCTAAACCTCCTGCCCCTTACCTTAAATCTATGCCCTCTGGTTATTGATCCCCCCACCAAGGTGAAAAGTTCCTATGCCCCTCATAATTTATTGCAGAGCAAGCTAAGTAGGTTTATCCATGTGTCTATCAGCCTGCCAGCATACCCTTGTGTCTCTGTGCTAAGACTGTGATTGTAGAAATTGTCCCTAATCACTGATTGCTCTGTGCTGGCCATGTGACAAATGAGAATCAGTGTTGCAAAAGTACTGAAGGAACCCAGGACATTTACCACTCTGGGTCAGAATTGATCTCACTGCTCATCTCTGTGAACAACTCCCTTTATTCTTTATTTTCACTGCCTCACTATCTACCTTATTTTTATGCTGTTCCTTTGTGATTTTTTATTTCCATACATATTCCTCCTGTCAACAGCTTGCTTTTGATCTCTCTCTCCATCTGCCGTGCTGCCACCAAAACGTATGTCTCACTTAGTCTTTTTCTCTTTCTTCACCTCCGTGCTCTCTTTAAGCCCAAAGAGACGATGGCCATGTTTCTTTCTGCCTGGCTGGTGAGCTAGTGCTAAAAGCTTTTGTTACCCATGGGTGCTGTGGTAAAATGAAGGCATACTGAGCATGCTGTAAAGTACCAACTAAAGGTTGACTAAGGTGAGTAGTCTACAGTGAGAAGTAGGCCTGATGAAGATGGGTATGCTGTATTGATGAGCAGGGCTGGAGAGGGTGCTTATTCTACATTGAGGCTGGAGAGTACCTGTCTCCTATACTGAGGGGCAGGGCTGGAGAGGGTATGCCTTCTATATTGAGGCGCAGGGCTGGAGAGGGTGAGTATCCGACACTGAAGGACAGGGAGAGTGAGAGTGTCCGACAATGAGGGACTGGACTGTGGAAACACTGAGGGATAAGACTAGAGAGGATGAATGTCCTATACTGAGGGATGCGGAGAGGATGTGTGTCCGACACTGAGTGATAGGATTGGAGAGCAAGAGTGTCCGACACTAAGACGCAGTGAACAGGAAAAGAGTGAGTGTACATCACTGAGGGACAGGGAAAGGGAGAGTGTCTGACACTGAGGGACAGGACTGAAGAGGGTGAGTGTCCGACAGAGAGGGACAGGGAGGGGGTGAGTGTCCAAAACTGAGGTACAGGGAGAGAGGGAGAGGACGTGTGTCTGACACTGAGAATCAGGACTGGAGATGGTTATTGTCCAACACTATGGGGCAGGACTGAAGAGGGTGAGTGTTCGATACTGTGGGAGAGTGTGCGCGTCCGACACTATGGGACAGGGAGATGGTGAGTGTCTGACACTATGGCACAGGAAGAGGGTGAATCTCTGACACTGAGGGACAGGGAGAGAGTGAGTGTCCGACACTGAGGGACAGGACGAGAGAGAGTGAGCATCCAACACTGGGAGACAGGGAGAGCGTGAGTCGCTGACACCGAGGGACATCATTGGAGAGAGTGAGTGTCGGACAATGAGGTTCAAGAATGGAGAGGGTGAGTGTCTGTCATTAAGGGTTAGGGAGAGGATGAGTGCCTGATACAGAGGCACAAGGAGAGGGTGTGTCCAACACTGAGAGACAGGGAAAAGGTGAGTGTCCGACACTGAGGGATAAGGAGAGGGTGTGTGTCTGAAACTGAGGGCCAGGAATGGAGAGGGTGAGTGTCTGACACTGAGGCACAGGGAGAGGGTGCGTCCAACACTGAGAGACAGGGAAAAGGTGAGTGTCTGACATTGAGGGACAGGGAGAGGGTGCGTGTCCGAAACTGAGGGCCAGGAATGGAGATGGTGAGTGTCTGACACTGAGGGCCAGGAATGGGGAGGGTGTGGGTGCGACACTGAGTATTGGGGAGGGTGAGTGTCCAACACTGAGGGACAGGAATGGAAAGGGAGTGTGTCTGATACTGAGGGGTGGGGAGGGTGTGAGTGTCCAACAATGTGAGACAAGGAGAGGTTGAGTGTCCAACACTGAGAGACAGGCAGAGGGTGAGTGTCTGATACTGAGGGAGAGGGTGCGCGTCCGACACTATGGGACAGGGAGAGGGTGAGTATCTGACACTGTGGGACAGGGAGAGAGTGAGTGTCCGACTCTGAGGGACAGGACGAGAGAGGGCAAGCATCCGACATCCAACACTGGGAGACAGGGAGAGCGTGAGTTGCTGACACGAAAGGACATCATTGGAGAGAGTGAGTGTCGGACATGAGACACAGGGAGAGGGTGAGTGTCTTACATTGAGGGCAGGGAAAAGGTGAGCGTCTGACATGAGGGACAGGGATAAAGGGAGACAACATGTGTCTGACACAGGATCAGGATTGGAGATGGCTATTGTCCGACACTGAGGGGCAGGACTGAAGAGGGTGAGTGTCCGGTACTGAGGGACAGGGAGAGGGTGCGTGTCCGAAACTGAGGGCCAGGAATGGAGAGGGTGAGGGTGCGACACTGAAGGTCAGTATTGGAGAGGGTGAGTGTCCAACACTGAGGGACAGGACTGGAAAGGGAGTGTGTCTGAGGGGTGGGGAGGGTGTGAGTGTCCAACACTGAGAGACAGGGAGAGTTGAGTGTCCAACACTGAGAGACAGGCAGAGGGTGAGTGTCCGACACTGAGAGACAGGGAGAGATTGAGTATCCAACACTGAGAGACAGGTAGAGGGTGAGTGTCTGGTACTGAGGGAGAGGGTGCGCGTCCGACACTATGGGACAGGGAGAGGGTGAGTATCTGACACTGAGGGACAGGGAGAGAGTGAGTGTCCGACACTGAGGGACAGGATGAGAGAGAGTGAGCATCCGACATTGGGAGACAGGGAGAGCGTGAGTCGCTGACACCAAAGGACATCATTGGAGAGAGTGAATGTCGGACAATGAGGTACAAGAATGGAGAGGATGAGTGTCCATCATTGAGGGTTAGGGAGAGGGTGAGTGTTCATCATTGAGGGTTAGGGAAAGGGTGAGTGTCCGACACTAAGGGACAGTGAGAGGGTGAGTGTCCGATACTGGGAGATTGGGAGAGGGTGAGTGTCCGACACTAAGAGAGAGGACTGGAGAGGGTGAGTGTCCGAAACTGAGCAACAGGGAGAGTGAGTGTGTCGGACATGAGACGCAGGGAGGGGGTGAGTGTCTTACATTGAGGGACAGGGAAAAGGTGAGCATCCGACATGAGGGACAGGGAGAAAGGGAGAGGATGTGTGTCTGACACAGGATCAGGATTGGAGATGGCTATTGTCCGACACTGAGGGGCAGGACTGAAGAGGGTGAGTGTCCGGTACCGAGGGAGAGGGTGCGTGTCCGAAACTGAGGGCTAGGATTGGAGAAGATGAATGGCTGACACTGAGGGACACGACTGGAAAAGGTGAGTGTCTGACACCGAGAGACAGGGAGAGGGTGAGTGTCTAACACTAAGAGACAGGGAGAAGGTGAGTGTCCGACACTGAAACAGGGAGAGGGTGAGTCCCTGCCACCGAGGGACATCATTGGAGAGAGTGAGTGTCGGACAATGAGGTACAAGAAAGGAGAGTGTGAGTATCCGTCATTGAGGGTTAGGGAGAGGGTGAGTGTCTGACACTGAGGGACAGTGAGAGGGTGAGTGTCCGATACTGAGAGATTGGGAGAGGGTGAGTATCCGACGCTGAGGGACAAGGTGAGGGTCAGTGTCCGACACTAAGGGACAGGACTGGAGAGTGTGAGTGTCCGAAACTGAGGGACAGGGAGAGTGAGAGTGTCGGACACTGAGACACAAGGAGAGGGTGAGTGTCTGACATTGAGGGATAGGGAGAAGGTGTGTCCTACACTGAGGGCAGGACTGGAGAGGGTGAGTGTCCGACACTGAGGGACAGGGAGAGGGTGAGTGTCTGACACTGAGGGACAGGGAACGGGTGAGTGTCCCAACACTGAGGGACAGGGAAGGGGTGAATGTCAACAAAAGACAGAAAGGGGAATAAGAAAAATTAGAGGCGGAGAAATCAAGTGCAATAATCAAACAGGGCCTCAGTGAAAAATAGTGGGAATGGGACAAGTAATGTTAAAAAGACAAGACTTAAGGCTTTGTGCCTTAACACAAGGAGCATTCGCAATAAAGTGGATGAATTAAGCATGCAAGTAGATGTAAACAGGTATGATATAGTTGGGATTACGGAGACATGGCTGCAGGGTGACCAGGGATGGGAACTGCACATCAATGGGTATTCAGTATTTAAGGACAGACAAAAAAGGAAAAGGCGGTGGAGTTGCATTGCTGGTTAAAGAGGAAATTAACGCGATAGTGAGGAAAGATATTAGCTCCGATGATGTGGAATCTGTATGGGTAGAGCTGAGAAACACCAAAGGGCAAAAACCTTAGTGGGGGTTGTATATAGACCCCCAAACCGTAGTGTGATGTTGTGAATGGCATTAAACAGGAAATTAGAGGCGCATGCAATGAAGGAACATCTGTAATTATGGGTGACTTTAATCTGCATATAGATTGGGCAAATCAAATTAGTAAGAATACTATAGAGGAGGAATTCCTGGAGTGTATACGGGATGTTTTTCTGAACCAATACGTTGAGGAACTAACTAGAGAACAGGCCATCCTAGACTGGGTATTGTGTAATGAGAAAGGAATAATTGGCAATCTAGTTGGGCCTCCCCTTGGGTATGAGCGACCATAATATAGAATTCTTCATCAAGATGGAGAGTGACGTAGTTGATTCTGAGACTAGGGTCCTGAATCTTAATAAAAGAAACTACGATGGTATGAGGCGCGAGTTGGCTATGATGGATTGGGAAATGTTACTTAAAGGGATGACGGTGGATAGGCAATGGCAAACGTTCAGAGAGTGCATGGGTGAACTGCAACAATTGTTTATTCCTGACTGGCGCAAAAGTCAAACAGGAAAGGTGGCCACCATGGCTTACAAGGGAAATTAGAGATGGTATTAGATCCAAAAATGAGGCATACAAATTGGGCAGAAAAAAACAACAGACCTGAGGAATTTAGCAAAGGAGGACTAAGGGATTGATTAAGAATGGGAAAATAGAGTACGAGAGGAAGATTGTGGGGAACATAAAAACTGACTGTAAAAGTTTCTGTTGGTATGTGAAGAGGAAAAGATTGGTGAAGACAAATGTAGGTCCCTTGCAGTCAGAAACAGGGGAATTTATAATGGGGAATAAAGAAATGGCTGACCAGCTAAATACATACTTTGGTTCTGTCTTCACAAAGGAGGACACAAATAACATACCAGAAATATTGGGTAACAGTGTTCAGTGAGAGGGAGGAACTGAAAGAAATCAGTATTAGTAGGGAAATGGTGTTGGAGAAATTGATGGCATTGAAGGACGATAAATCCCCAGGGCCTGATAATCTACATCCCAGAGCACTTAAGGAAGTGGCCCTAGAAATAGTGGATGCATTGGCATTCATATTCCGAGATTCTATAGGCTCTGGAACAGTTCCTACATATTGGAGGGTAGCTAATGTAACCCCACGCTTTAAAAAGGGAGGTAGAGAGAAAACGGAATTATAGACCAGTCAGCCTGACATCAGTAGTGGGGAAAATTCTAGAGTCCATTATAAAAGATTTAATAGCTGAGCGCTTGGAAAACAGTGGCGGAACCGGACAGAGTCAGCATAGATTCATGAAAGGGAAATCATGCTTGACAAATCTACTGGAATTTTTCAAGAATGTAACTAGTAGAGTTGATGAGGAGGAGCCAGTGGATATGGTTTATTTGGACTTTCAAAATGCTTTCGACAAAGTACCACATAAGAGATTAGCTTGTAAAGTTAAAGCACATGAGATTGGGGGTAGTGTACTGAGATAGATAGAAAACTGGTTGGCAGACAGGAAACAAAGAATAGGAATAAATGGGTCTTTTTCTGAATGGCAGGCAGTGACTAGTGGGGTACCACAGGGATTGGTGCTGTGACCCCAGCTATTCACAATATATATTAATGATTTAGATGAGGAATCTAAATGTAATATTTCCAAATTTGCAGATGACACAAAGCTGGGTGGGAGGGTGAGCTGTGAGGAGGATGCAGAGATGCTTCAGTGTGATTTGGACAAGCTGAGTGAGTGTGTAAATGCATGACAGATGCAGTATAATGTGGATAAATGTGAGCTTATCCACTTTGGTAGCAAAAACAGGAAGGCAGATTATTATCTGAATGGCTATAAATTGAGAGAGGGGAATGTGTAACGAGACCTGGGTGTCCTCGTACACCAGTCGTTGAAGGTAAGCATGCAGGTGCAGCAGGCAGCAAAGAAGGCAAATGGTTTGTTGGCCTTCATAGCCAAAGGATTCTAGTACAAGAGCAGGGAGAGCTTGGCCTAAATAGCCAAGTGGTTATGGTACTGGGTTTGTAACCCCAAGATCAAGAGTTCAAATCTCACAATGGCAAACAATGTAACTTCATCTGAAACAGATGGAAACGTGTTTGTACTCGAAAGAGTTACAAGAGCAGGGATATCTTGCTGCAATTATACAGGCCCTTGGTGAGACCACACCTGGAATATTGTGTGCAGTTTTGGTCTCCTTATCTGAGGAAGGATGTTATTGCTATAGAGGGAGTGCAGCGAAGGTTTACCAGACTGATTTCTGGGATGGCGGGACTGAAATATGAGGAGAGGTTGAGTTGGTTAGGATTATATTCGCTGGAGTTCAGAAGAACGAGGGAGGATCTCATAGAAACCTATAAAATTCTAATAGGACTAGACAGGGTAGATGCAGGAAGGATGTTCCCGATGGTGAGGGAGTCCAGAACCAAGCGTCACAGTCTGAGGATACGGGGTAGATCATTTAGGACTGAGATGAGGAAAAGGTGAGTGTCCGACACTGAGGGTCAGGGAATTGGTGAGTGTCCGACATTGAGGGTCAGGGAAATGGTGAGTGTCCGATGTTGAGGGTCAGGGAAATGGTGAGTGTCCGACATTGAGGGTCAGGGAAGTGGTGAATGTCCGACACTGAGGGTCAGGGAAAGGGTAAGTTTCCAACAGTGAGGGTCAGGGAAAGGATGAGTGTCCGACACTGAGGGTCAGGGAGAGGGTGAATGTCCGACACTGAGGGTCAGGAAGGGGGTGAGTGTCCGACATTGAGGGTCAGGGAAATGGTGAGTGTCTGACACTGACAGGGAGAGGGTGAGTGTCCGACACTGAGGGACAGGGCAATGGTGCGTGTTCGACACTGAGAGACAAGGAAAGGGTGAGTGTCTGACACTGAGAGACAGGTTTGGAGGGGGTGAGTGTCCGACGCTGAGGGACATGACTGGAGAGGGTGAGTATCTGATACTGTGGGACAGAGTGAGCATATATGTCTGATGCTAAGGGCAGGACTGGGGGGTGCGTGTCTGACATTGAGGGACAGGGCTGGAGTGGGTGAGTGATACTGAGGGAGAGAGTGAGTATGTGTGTCTGATGCTAAGGGCAGGACTGGGGGTGCGTGTCTGACATTGAGGGACAGGACTGGAGAGGGTGCATGTCCAACATTGTTGGTCAGGGAGAGGTGTCATGTCCAACACTGAGGATCAGGACTGGAGATGTTGGGTAACCTACAGTGTCTTGAAGGAAGTTTTGGTGAGTGCAAGCACAGAAAAAGATGTTGACAGGGGATGGTTACTGGAGGGTACTTGTTAATAGAACTATTTGTTCATCTGGGAGGTGAATGCCAACCAGGACTCGTTGGCCAGAATGGCCAGTTTAATTGTTGATCAGACTTCCAGTTCTCTCTCTCTACACCCCTATTGAAATCATTGTACAAATTTTTGTAAATATTCAAGTCACGTATTTCTCATCTGTCTTAAGTAGTTTAAATATTATTATGCTGAACTTGTGATTAAGGGTTGAATGGGTTCATTATGGAGGTTACTATCTTGAGCTGTCCATGGGAAAACTAGAGCAAATCTGCTTTTTGTGGATCTAGAATAGGCATCACCAGTGCATACAGCAGAGAGAAGAGGCTGCAATAAGTTCTTATTTTAGCCATTTGGGCTTAGCATTGATCTCAGTAGAATATAAGAACATAAGATATAGGACCAGGATTTTAGTATTTTCCTCTGTGAAGACAGACACAAAGTATTTGTTTAGTTTCTCTGCCATTTCCTTCTTCTCCTTTATTCCTGACTTCACTTGTAATGGACCCATATTAGTTTTTGCTAATCTCTTCATTTTTACATACCCATAGAAGCTTTTACAGTCCGTTTTTATGTTTCTGGCTAGTTTATATTCTGCTTTCCCTTTCTTAATCTTTCTCTTGGTCTTTCCTTTGCAGAATTCTAAAATGCTTCCAACCTTCAGGCTTACCATTTTTCTGGCAACTTGATATACCTCTTCCTTTGATCTAATACAATCCCTGATTACTTTCTTGCTGAGTTTTTGTACATTAAAGGAATGGTTAGGACACCAATTTCTCATGGTACCAACAGTTCGTGGCCTGGGTAACCACTTGTCTGGAATCAAACAAATTCTTTCAGTGGAACAAAGCCTCCTCTCAGATATTGATGGATTAGGATATAACACAGATGCAGAAACTCTGAGTTGCCACTGGATGGCAATCACCAGTAGAAGTTCCTATCACAGAATCAGAAACACAGATTTGTTTAAAGCACAGAAGGAGGCCATTTGGTCTATTCTGTCTGCATCGGCTTGCCGAATGAGCAATCCACTTAGTATCCTTCTCCTACCTTCTCCCTGTAATCCTGCACATTCTTTCTTTTCAGGTAACAGTCTAATTGCTTTTGAATGCTTCAATTGAACCTGGCTCCGCCAAACTCTCAGGCAGTGCATTTTTAACCATGCTGTGAACCTGTCCCGCCACCTTCAATGACTTATGCCAGGTCTCTCAGTTTTAACATGTAGCCTTGTGTGTTCTGTGTGTTCAGGAGGATATTGATTGCTGGAAAAAATTGATCTAACGAGTGATTTGCTTTTTTAGTAATAGTTCTTAAATCCACGTGCTAAGTTTATCTGTGACAGGATGCTCACACAATACAATCACTAGAGCCAGAGGACAAGACCTCCAGGAGCCAGTTGTACTCTTTACTGTATGTGGGCATAGACAGGAGATTAAATGTAGCTTTCTTTTGAAATTCAGATATTACATTTCTTTCCCAATATTTATTTTGATAAAACCCCACAATTTTTTTCTTATTAAACTGAAACATTAGCTTTTTATTTCGACATTTTGACAAATTAAGTTCAAATTCTCAAACCACGATTTGTAATCATGTTCTCTGGATGATTAGACTAGTAACATAACCAGTACGCTACCCAGATATGTGTGTGAGGAAGGTGGTGTGTGAGGGGAGTGCATGTGCAGTGCCCCTTTCTGGTGGTAAGTTATGAGTATCCACAGTCACATGGAGTTTGTTGATTTTTTTGACTTAGGGAGTCAGGGAGGAATTTCTAAGTCCTAGAATTTACTGCAGGCAGTTTTCTGGTTTCAAAAATATTGTGCTGTATCTGAGAAAATCTTTTCAAACTGTTTTCAAAATTCTTCCAGAGTAGGACAGTATCTTCTTTGTAACCTCTTGACTCACCATTCATAATATCAGTGACTTTCTGCTAGAATTACAAGTATCATACTCATGCTGGCATTGAGAGGTCATGTTCTAACTTGCCCTCAAGCCCAGCTGATACTATCTTGTAACCGGGTGTGTTCATAATAGCAGTTGGGATGATTTTTATCACACCTACCTCCAGGAAAAGCTTTGTCTGCATTTGATGTCTCTTCTTTGGGATTCAGTGGAATGAGCAAGATTAGACCTACATCCCACTCCTCTGTGGAGCTGCATGTTGGAGCTCTAGCAGGTAGCAGTGCAATATATTGTAACTTGAAAAACACTTCATCTGTGCTTCACTAAAGTTCAAAAGAGAAAAGTAAAGACTTGCATTTATATTGCACCTTTCACGACCTCGAGATGTCCTAAAGCACGTTACAACCAATTAAGTACTTTTGAAGTATGGTCATTTTTTGAATTTAGGAAAGGAGCAAACAATTTACAGATAGAAAGCTCTCACAAGCAGCATTTAGTGATGTAAGATAAATATTGGCCAGGACATTGGGGAGAACTCCCTTGCTGTTCTTCAAATAGTGCCACAGGATATCTTATATCCACCTGAGATGGGGCTGGATTTAATCTGAAAGACTTGCACCTCCAACTGTGCAGCACTCCATCAGTACAGTACTGGAGTGTCAGCCTGAATTATGTGCTCAAGTGGAGTAGGATTTACATGTATGTTTTAACTTAATGTTTTATTTTGTTGGCAGGCATTTATAAGAGTGCGAGACCTCCGCTATCTGGAGCTTATTAGCAACATTGAGGTAAGGACATTATTTTGTAAACCATTTAATTGTCTTATCATTATTGAGATGTTATACTGTACGTACTTAGCATCAGTAAAACATATCATAGTTGCCCATATCATAGTTGAAACTGATGGTGCTTTCACACTGCAACTTTAGCATGAACAGCTTCCCACCAACTCTAAAGTTGTGCTGTAAATCCAAAGTCATGGTCCTCCAGACTCAGGAGGGGAATGGCACAATACTTCTCGCAGGATGTAGTCTCGCATAATTTCCATTAGAGACTGTATGGAATGTAAATGCAATGTGGTGTCAAGTCAGCTATAAAGAGTCCGTGGGGTACTGTGTACTAGCTGGCACTTTTTACAGTCACCTGCTGTATATTTTCTATGTTTTACAGTGCAGATGCAGCCACCTGATACTTACATATAGACTAATCGGGAATTCACAAATTGCACTGCAGTTGGTGCTTGTCGCATTTTCAGATTTCTAATTATGTTGCTAAAGAGGAACTTTGATGTAACGCATGTTAAATTCATAGGGCAGCAGGTCTAGGCAATGTAGGTTCAGATTCAGATCGAGTAATTGGGGATTTGATATCCAGGGGGACAGACAGGCAGTTCTACTGCCATCACTGTGAGACCCATATGACATGTTCCTTCCCTGATGCCTGGATAAGTTATATCATGGAGAGGATGCAGAACACTTTGCAGGGGGAAGGGGAAAAGCCAGAAGTCATAGTCCATAGAAAGGAAGAGTGCCCTGCTTTCAGTGTTTAAGGAGCTAGGGCGCAAGTTAAAAAGCAGAACCTCAAAGGTTACTCCCAGTGTCACATGCTAGTGAGAGGAGAAATAGAAGGATGTGGCAGGATAATTCATGTCTAGAGACATCCTGCAGAAGGGAGAGCTTCATATTCATAAGAACATATAAATAGGAGCAGGAGGAGGCCATTTAGCTCCTCGAGCCTGCTCCACCATTCAGTGAGATCATGGCTGATCTTCTACTTCAACGCCATTTTCCTGCACTATTCCCATATTCCTAGATGTTTTTAATATGTAGAAAACTATTGATTTCTGTCTTGAACATACTCAACAACTGAGCCTTCACAGCTCTCTGGACAGAGAATTCTAAAGATTCACCACCC
Organism: Carcharodon carcharias; assembly: GCF_017639515.1. Taxonomy (NCBI): domain Eukaryota; kingdom Metazoa; phylum Chordata; class Chondrichthyes; order Lamniformes; family Lamnidae; genus Carcharodon; species Carcharodon carcharias. The sequence continues at coordinate 87,601,224 of NC_054473.1, forward strand.
TCTGAGTGAAGAAATTCCACCTCATCTCAGTCCTAAATGACCTGCCACTTATTCTGAGACTGTGTCCCCGGTTCTAAACATCCCCAGGCAAGAGAAACATCCTTCCCGTATCTACCCTGTCGAGCCCTGCAAAAATTTTCTACGTTTAAATGAGATCACCTCTCATCCTTCTAAACTCCAGAGAATAAAGACCCAGTCTATTTAATCTTTCCCCACAGGAAAATCCCTCCATCTCAGGAATTAGTTTGGTGAACTTTCATTGCACTCCCTCTGTGGCAAATATATCTTTCCTTAAGTAAGGAGACCAAAACTGCACACAATACTCCAGATGTGTGTGTCCATAATCTCTGAAGCCCGAGGGGCATGTTAGTGGGGTGGTGAAAAAGGCATATGGGACACTTGCCTTTATCAATCAAGACATAGATTACAAAAGTAGGGAGGTCATGTTGGAGTTGTATAGAACCTTGGTGTGGCCACAGCTGGAGTCGTGTGTGCAGTTCTGGTTGGCGCATTATAGGAAGGATGTGATTGCACTGGAGAGGGTGCAGAGGAGATTCTCCAGAATGTTGCCTGGGATGAAACATTTAAGTTGTGAAGGGAGATTGGATAGACTTGGGTTGTTTTCATTGGAGCAGAGAAGACTGAGGGGTGACCTGATTGAGGTGTACAAGATTATGAGGGGCATGGACAGGGTGGATAGGGAGCAGCTGTTCCCCTTAGTTGAAGGGTCAGTCACAAGGGGACATAAGTTCAAGTTGAGGGGCAGGAGGATTAGGGGGGATGTGAGGAAAAACTTTTTTTCCCAGAGGGTGGTGACGGTCTGGAATGCACTGCCTGGGAGGGTGGTGGAGGCGGATTGCCTCACGTCCTTTAAAAAGTACCTGGATGAGCACTTGACACGTCATAACATTCAAGGCTATGGGCTAAGTGCTGGTAAATGTGGTTAGGTAGGTAGGTCAGGCGTTTCTCACGTGTCGGTGCAGACTCGATAGGCCGAAGGGCCTCTTCTGCACTGTGATGCTGTGATTCAAAATTGGCTGAATGACAGGAAACAGAGAGTAGTGGTGAACAATTGTTCTTCAGACTGGAGGTCCCTAGAATCAAGGTTATGACCCCCAATCTTCCTGATATATATTAATGACCTAGATCTTAGTATATGGGGCACAATTTAAACATTTGTGAATATTACAAAACTTGGAAATATTGTGACTCATGAGGAGGTTAGTGTAGAACTTCAAAAGGACATAGGTTGGTGGAATGGGTGGACAAGTGACATGCAATTTAGTGCAGAGAAATGTAGAGTGATTCATTTTGGTGAGAAAAACACAGAGAGACAGTATTGAATTGAGGGTTAAATTCTAAATGAGATACAGGAGCAGAAGGACCTCGATGTATATGTGCATAAATCATTGAAGGTGGCAGGGCAGGTTGAGAACTTGGTTAATAAAGCGTGCAGCATCCTAGGCTTTATCAATAGGGGCATAGAGGAGGCTGGACGGGCCAACAAGTGGGAGGGAATTGGGAGGGCTGCCATGTGGGTGGGTGTTTTGGGAGGGCTGGTGAGCAAGAGGGGATCAGGAGGGCCAGAGAGTGGGAAGGTTGGCGAGCAGGAGTGGGTCGGGAGGGCCAGCGAGCAGGAGAGGATTGGGAAGTCTGGCGAGTGGGAGGGCCAGTGAGTGGAGGGGCAGGGAGGACTGGCGAGTGAGAGAGTGTTGGGAGTGCAAGTGAGCAGAAGGGGTTCGGAAGGACCAGCAAGCGGGAGGGGGTCGGGAGGGTAACTGGTAATGAGTGAAGGAGGTTGGGATAAAAGTGCGAGCAAATTAGCGGGAAGAGTTTAAAGAATATACGGAGCATGCACAGTTACAGTGCGGTTACTGGTGTATGTACAGGATCCACGCTAAAGAGAAAATGGCAGTCGCATTATTCTGGTAAGTTCTATAATTGACATACCAAGCTGAAACAAAAAATGCTATTAGCATGCGCTTTAAATGGGGATATCTGTACAGGGATGACTTTTCTCTCAGTATTTTGAAGTTTTCATTCCCGTCTTTGATTTTTCATGGGCTATTCAGGATCTTTCAAGGGTGAATTCGCCTGCCCCCATACCTTGTCTGTTTTGAGCCCTAAGTCAAACGACATTGCCCACCGATGTGGGGAAATATAGTATGTTCATTATTTTGTATTGTACTATAACGTCTATAGTCTGGAAACACCATGTGTCTGGAAATTTTTTGAGCATTCCCACTGACTTGCCACTCAACTGTCTGGGTGCTGCTATAAATTGGGAAATCATCGGCTCACCTCACACAGTGATTGTGTAGCGCGGGAATGCAGAGTGAGGTAACAAAGCCACTTGATTTCTCTCTCTAAGCTGTCTCTATCTCATTCTCTCTCTGCCAGTTTCTTTCTCTGTCTGTTTCTCCATCTCTCTCTCTCCCCCTCTCTTCCTTCCCTCCCCTGCCCCCTTTACTTTTGTAGCAGAGCTTTTGAGCAGACTCAAGTGTTCTCAGGATATGGTTTGGTTTTTGTAAAACCTTTGCCATTGCACCTAAGAAAATTACAGCAAAATATAAGCATGTTACACTTACAATATTGGAAAAGGTGCAATCATAAAGAAACTAGGTCAGGGTGTTTCAGTGAAAAATTTGTGTGAGGCGTCTGGTGCGGGTGTGTCAACAAGTTGTGACATTTGGAAGCAGTGTGAAAACATGGATGATACAGTATTTAGATAAGTAAAACAATTTTTATAACATTGTTTTGCTGTTTTATGTTTCAGGTAAATATTTACATCTGAAGTGGCTTCTCGTTCACATGCTTGTGATTAAGCATGCTCACATCGTTCTATAATGCAGAAAATTCTGAAATCCAGAAATGACTTGGTCCCAGGCATTCTGGAATGGGGAGGTTCTGGTGTAAAGTTGCTCTGATTGAGCTAAATAAGAGTTGCCTTAATTGTTGTTCTTTTACATGCATCTACTGTGGAGTAAAACAGCTTATTGACTGGTATTTGGCCTCATTTTAAAAGTTTGAAGGAGTATGAGTGATGATGTTAAAAAGTCATAAATTCTAGCTCTGTGGGGATGCATTTTCACACTTCTGAATTATCTTACATGTTGGCATTGGCCAGTGAGAGCGAACTCTGGAAAATGTGAAGGGCTTGAGTTCTGCTTACAGGAATGATTGCTGCCACTGAACCTTAGAGGATATTATATCTACCATAATTTATACGGATCTCGACTGTTCCCTTTAATACATAATTAGCTCAGCTGTAAGCTATTTGTGTTTTAAGTTATTACAAGTGGGATTTTTTTCCTCTACAGGAGCGTAAAAAACATGGTGAGAGTGACAATGAGCTGTTTCTAGCAGACGTGCATGCCTACCAGGCCAAGTTCCACGAGGCAGCTAAGCTCTACAAGAAGACAGGAAATAATAGTCGAGCCTTAAATATGTATACTGACCTATGCATGTTTGATTATGCCAAGGTACTGTCCTACTAATAACATGCAGGAAGGTTCTTAAACCTCATTTTTAAATTGGTTCAATTACAATTTTAAATTTTAACTTCCATCAGCATGTATATAAAGGAGCTAGAGCAGCTTTTCTCCCTAATTTGCACTTCTTTGTATTTGCCTGTATTTTCTTGGTTTTATTTGCTCTCATTAGGATCTCTTTCGCACTTCAGACATTTTTAAATAAGAGAAACAAAAAAGCAATCAGCTTACTTTCCAATAAAAAACCCAGTGTAAAATGACTTAGAGGAGTAATTTGATTTTAATGTTCTGTACCTGTTACACATTCTGGCTTTGCACAGACAGCTTGGGTGCCTGGGAGTTGGAGAGGGACAAGGTGGAGTTAGACATGACATGCAGTAATAAAAATCACTAATTTTGGAACACAAGAGTGCAGTGCGTTAGAGCAGTGTGAGGCTGGCACATTCCCTGGATCTGATGAGGTCCTGATTTCTGTTGAGCAGAGCTGAGGCCTGGTCATTCCTAACAGGAAGGGAAAGGAAACAAGAGAAAATTGTCACCAGACCAATTTTGCATGTTTTATTTTCACTTAAAAACATCATTGTTGGAGGACAGCAAACTTGGGTTCAGTGGCTTCATGATTCTGGGACTGCACTAGCCACTAAGAGGTCTTAAATTCAAATCCCATTTTTAGCAAGTTGTGAAATTTAATTCAGTAACATTGGACTGTCACCAAAAAAAACCCATGAAAGCTTCAGGTCTGTTGTAAACCCTACTTGTTTAATGATATCCTTCAGGGAAGAGAGTTGATGCCCTATCTGCTCTGGTCTACATAACCATTCACACACCATATTTGAATCATAATGATCTCAGGGCAATTAAAGTAGGGCAATTAATATGACCTTGCCAATGTCATCAACACCCCAAAACAAATTTAAAAAGGAAAAGGATGATCAGATTAAGAAACTTATTAAAGGAAGCCTGATTATTTTAAACAAAAACCCCTTAGCCTAGATGGGGTTAATGAAATACTATACATAAATCAATATCTATATTTGTTTGACCTTACTCTTGATATTTACCAGAGGAAATGGTAATGATTCATTTTATCACAACTTCCTCAGGATTTCCTTGCCTCAGGCGATCCCAAGGACACTAAGATGTTGATTACTAAACAAGCAGACTGGGCCAGGAACATCAATGAACCAAAAGCAGCAGCAGAAATGTATCTCTCTGCGGGGGAACATCTAAAAGCGATTGAGATCATCGGGGACCATGGTTGGGTTGATATGTAAGTCTGCGACATGGAATGAAATAGTCATTTGTAAACCTGGAAGAGAAAAGAAAGATATTATTGCATCCCCCCTATATTCCTGGCCTTCAAGTGCAATTATATAAAATTGTTGATCTTGGAGCATCCACGACATGTTTACAAACTTTACGCACTGTTGTCATGTCATAATGTTTTTGTCAGTGTTTACCAGCTTAAATTGCTACGTCAGCATTTTCCATTCCATTTTCCTATGACCTCTGTCATTTTGTTGCACTTCTGGCCATTTAGCAGTACTGTATAACAGAACACAAAAATTAGGAAGAGTAGACCATTTGGCCTCTCACGCCTGCTCTGCCATTTGATAAGATCGTGACTGATCTGATTGTGGCCTCAATTCCGCTCTCCTGCCTGCTCCCCACAATCCTTGATTCCCTTGTTGATCAAAAACCTATTTAGCTCAGCCTTGAATATATTTAATGACCCAGCCTCCACTGCTGTCTAGGAAAAATAATTCCACACACTAACGACACTCAGAGAAAACAAATTCTCCTCATCTCAGTCTTAAGTGGGAAACTGTGTCCTCTAGTTCTGGACTTCCCCACAAGGGGAAACATCTCAGCATTCATCATGTCAGGTCCCCTCAGGATCTGATATGTTTCAATAAGATCACCTCTCATGCTTCTAAAGTCCAATGTGTATAAGCTCAATCTTTCCTTCTGAGATAATCCCTTCATCCCAGGAGCCAGTTGAGTGAACTTTCTCTAAACTGCTTCCAAAGCAGTTACATCCTATCTATACCAAAACTGTACATAGTACAGATGTGGTCTCACTAGGGACCTGTACAGCTGCAGTAACACTCCCCTACTTTTATACTCGATTCCCCTTACAATAAACGCCAACATTCCATTTGCCTTCTTAATCACTTGCTGTACCTGCATACTAACTTTTTGTGATTCATTTCACCTAGATCCCTCTGTGCAGTAGAGTTCTGCAGTCTCTATTCATGTAAATAATATGCTGCTGTTCTATTCTTCCTGCCAAAGTGGACTTTGCAAGCAATCTAACTCTTAAATTTTGGGTGTTTTCTCTAATTTTTAAATTTCTAAAATTAGTTTTCAGATCTTTCCTTCAACAAAGTAGGGTGGTTGGGTCTCTATTACCATATTGCAGGTCACTCCTTATCATTGGCCCAGGCTTATCGACTTCGGCCTGCCAAATCCATTTTTCCCTTGTGGAACAATTACTTTGCTGATAAAATAGCTGGCTTCGGGGCCTTGGGCTACGTGTCCTCTCACATCACAGTCTGTAACCTAGATCTCTCCAAGCTTGTTAGTATCTAGGAATTCCTGATCTAACACCATGTTGGAGGACCATCAGAACTGCAGATGTTCCAGGTGAACCCACATCATGAGTTCTCAGGGTAACTTGGCATGAGCAGTAAATGCTGTTTCACCAGAGTGACCCTGAGAACAAATAGAAAACATATATATACCACATTATCCTTGTCCATTCTCTGTTACTTTTTAAAAGAAAGAAAGGTTTGCATTTATATAGTGCCTTCTATAACTATATGATATTTCAAACTGCTTTACAGCCAACAAAATACTTTGGAAATGTAGTCACTGTTGGAAATGTGGCAACTAATTCACACACAGCAAACTCCCACAAACAGCAATATGACAATGAGCAGATAATCTGCTTTTGTGATGTTGATTGAGAGAGAAATATTGACCAGGTCACTGGGGATATCTCCCCTGCTCTTCGACAAAATAATGCCATGGAATGTTTTATGAAAGATGGCACCTCTGACAGTGTAGCATTCCCTCAGTAATGCACTAGAATGTCAGCCTTGAACTTTGTGCTCAAGCCCAGCTACTTAAACCTACAAACTTCAGGTTCTGAAACGAGACTACTAACTACTGAACCATGGTTATATTTTTGGATTCCAGATATATTTCTATTGTATCTTGAGCAAAGATACCATTATTTTTGCAGCCACCCAAGTTAAGCTGATTTGTCTATAATTCTGTGAACTTGATTTATCTGCCCTCATGGGGGAATCTAGAACTGGGGGCAGATAAGGGGTCTCCCATTTAAAATGGAGACGAAGAGGAATTTCTTCTCTGAGGGTGGTTAATCTTTGGAAGTCTCTTCTCCAAAGAGCAGCGGAGGGTGGGTCACTGAATGTATTTATTAAGATCAATTTTTGATTTACAAAGGAGTCAAGGGTTATGGGAGGCAGGTAGGCAAGTAGAGTTGGAACCACAAACAGACTGCCCATGACCTTATTGAATGATGGAGCAGGCTGGAAAGGCTGAATGGCCTACTCCTTCTCCTTTGTAGTTTGCTCCCTTTTTTGAATTAGATCAGCAGATCTCTGGCCTTATTCTGTTTTCTAATGAATACAGTATGTAATAGTGCCTATTCCCTAACTTCTTATAATATGCACACATTCAGAATATTCTGAGCAAGGGTTTTATCCTCTTATTAATGGTATTTTTATATTCCTTGATAATTTAAGTTTGTAGTATCTCTTTGCTTTTCAAGTTCCTTTATTGACTTCTTCCTTAACTTCTTTGTATTCCAGTTATTGACCATGTACTCAGTATGTGCCTTTTTCTTCAGTTTCAATTTTACCTTTGTCTTCTTAATCACTCACTGGTTCTTTTTAGCAAAGTATACATCTCCTGAAATCTGTTGATTTTATATATTTTCCATCGTTGTCCTGTTTAACTGCAATTTTTTTTTGTTTTCCTTCCCTCATTTCATTCTCGTTCTCAAAATTAGCTTTTTTCCAGTCTATTTCTTTGATCTTTGTCTTGTATATGTCTTTCTAAGTCTTTTGTCATTGATCTTATTCATTGGTGGTGTACTATTATTCTGTGAATTTCATTCGTCCCTGCTGTTCCATTAAGTAACTGATATGTTGCTGTTCTGCTGCCACATTAATCCACTAAATGCCCGCACTCCATTAATTTATTTGTTGATGTGCCAATTATATTACTTCCTGGCTGCCCATGTATCCATTTCATGTTTTGGTTCTTGCTCCTGTACAAATTTGTTACTAATTAGGACACACTGCTGTTTTAGTTTATTAATTTATTGAGGGTAAGTCTATAAATCTTTAATTCACTGGTGCCTTCTGTTCCACTAATATATTAATTCACTGGTATCTTCTGTTCCAGTAATGTCTTAATTCACTGGTGCCTTCTGTTCCACTAATGTATTTATTCACTGGTGCCTTCTGTTCCACTAGTGTATTTATTCACTGGTGTCTTCTGTTCCAGCATTGTCTTAATTCACTGGTGCCTTTTGTTCCACTAACGCACTTATTCACTGGAGCCTTCTGTTCTAGTAATGTATTATGCATGAAATCGGATGGACCGCTCGGCATTGACCTGAGCACCGGAAATGACAAAAGCACACCCTGGCAAATCGACCTGCAAAGTCCCCCTTGCTAACAGCTGAGGACATGTACCAAAATTGGGAGAGCTGTCCCACAGAGAATCAAACAACTTGACATTGTCGCACTCACTGAATCACACCTCACAGCCAATGCCCCAGAATTCTCCATCCCATTCCCATCAGAGGTGGCAGCAAAGTGGTACATAGGAAGCAGTGGATTTGGGAATCCTCAACATTGACTCCAGATCCCATGAAGTCGAATGGCATCAAGTCACGCATGGGCCAAGATTTTCCAATCCTGTCCACAGTCAATGGACCTTTGGCTGATCTGTCAAAATTTCTGTCCTGCCCGCAGCAATTTCTGCTGCGGATGGGACTGGAAAGTCCCAGTCATGGTCAAGGAACCTCCTGCTGGTAACCACCTACTGCCATCAGCTGATAAATCAGTGCCTCTCCATGTTGAACACCACTTGAAAGAAGCACTGAGAGTAGCAAGGGTGTTCTAGGTAGGGCACTTCAATGTCCATCACCAAGAGTGACTGCTGACCGAGTCTTGAAGGAGATAGCTCCTTGACTGAGCCTGCGGCAGGTGGTGAGAGAACCAACAAGGAAAAGCCTACATAAGACCGTCTTCACCAGTCTACCAGTTGCAGATGCATTTGTCCGTGACAGTATTGGAAGGAGTGACTACCGCACATTCCTTGTGGAGACAAAGCCTGTCTTCACACTGCAGAAACCCTCCATTGTGTTGTGTGGCACTATCACAGTGCTAAATGGGATAGATTCAGAACAGATTAAGCAGCTCAAAATTGGGCATCCATAAGACACTGTGGGCCATCAGCAGCAGTAGAATTGTATTCAACCACAATCTGTAACCTCATGGCTTGGCATATCCCCCACTCCACCATTACCAGCAAGCCAGGCGATCCTCCCTGGTTCAATAAAGAGTACAGGAGGACATACCAGGAGCAGTATCAGACATACCTAAAAATGAGGTCGCAACTGGGTGAATCCAAAACAGGACTGCATGCATGTTAAAGAGCAGAAGCAGCATGCCTGTAGAGCTAAATGAACCCACAACCAATGGACCAGATCTATACTCTGCAGCCCTGCCATATCTAGTGGTGAATGGTGGTGGACAACTCACTGGAGGTGGAGGCTCCACAAATATCCCCAAAGATGGGGGACGCCAGCACAGCAGTGCAAAAGATAAGGCTGAAGCATTTGCTACAATCTTTAGCCAGAAGTGCCGAGTGGCTGATCCATCTCGGCCTTCTCTGGAAGTCCCCAGCATCACAGATGCCAGTCTTCAGCCAATTTGATTCACTCCACATGAAGTCGAGAAATGGCTGAAGGCACTGGATACTGCAAAGGCTATGGGCCCTGACAGCATTCCAACAATATTACTGAAGACTTGTGCTCCAGAACTAGCCGTGTCCCTAGCCAAGCTGTTCTAGTACAGCTACAACACTGGCATCTACCCAGTAATGTGGAAAATTGCCTAGGTATGTCTAGTCCACAAAAAGCAGGACAAACCCAATCCAACCAGTTATCACCAGCCAGTCTACTCTCAACATCACCAAAGTGATGGAAGGTATTGTTGACAGTATTATCAAACAGCTCTTATTCATCAATAACCTCAGTGTGGGTTAAGACCTCATTACAACCATGGTGAAAACATTTACAGAAGAGCTGAATTCAAAAGCTAAGGTGACGGTCCATGACATCAAGGCATCATTTGATCAAGTGTGGCATCAAGGACCCTTGGCAAAACTCTAGTCGGTCGGAATCAAGGGAAAACTCTCCACTGGTTGGAGTCATACCTAACACAAAGGAAGATGGTTGTGGTTGTTGGAGGTCATTCGTCTTAGTCCCAGGACATCACTGCAGGAATTCCTCAGGGTAGTGTCCTAGGTCCAACCATCTTCAGCTGCTTCAACAGTGACCTTCCCACCATCATAAGATCAGAAGTGGAGATGTTCACTGATGATTACACAATGCTCGGTACAACTCGTCAAGCACTGAAGTATTCATGCAGCAAGGCCTGGACAATATCTAGGCCTGGACTGACAAGTGGTAAGTAACATTCATGCCACACAAATGCCAGACAATGACCATCTCCAACAAGAGAGAATCTAACCATCTCCCCTTGATGTTCAAAGCATTACCATCGCTGAATCTCCTGCTACCAACATCCTGGGAATTACTATTGACCAGAAACTGAACTCGACTAGCCATATAACTACTGTAACTATAAGACGAGGTCAGAGGCTGGGAATTCTGCAACACACCTCACCTCCTGACTTCCCAAAGCCTGTCCACCATCTACAAGACACAAGTCAGTTGTGTGATGGAATACTCTCCACTTGCTTGGATGAGTGCAGCTCCAACGCTCAAGAAGCTCAACTGCATCCAGGACAAAGCAACCTGTTTGATCAGCACCCATCCATCACCTTAAACATTTGTTCCCTCTATCACTGATGCACAGTAGCAGCAGTGTGTACCATCCACAAGATGTACTTTCAGCAACTCACCAAGGCTCCTTCAACAGCGCCTTCCAAGCTCACGACTTCCACCACCTAGAAGGACAAGGACAGCATATGCATGAGAGCACCACCACCTTCAAGTTCTCTTCCAAGTCACAATTCTTTTTGCCATTCCTTTACCATTGCTGCGTCAAAATCCTGGAACTTAACCTCCCTCCCCCAACAACTCTGTGTGTGTACCTACAGCACATGGTGCCTTCTGCTCCACTAATGCCTTAATCTACTGGCACTTCTACTCCATTACTGTATTAGTTCACTGGTGCCTTCTGCTTCAGTTACCCTTTAATTCACTGGTGCCTTCTACTCCACTAATCTGTTAATTTACTGGTGCCTTCTACTCCAGAAACACTTTAATTTATTGTTGCCTACTCAGTTGTGTTGCAGAGTTCATTGGTGTCCTTTTGTAGTTGTGAGTGAGTTATGATGCGTGTGGTTTCTTCTTTGAATATTTGTTCATGGGATTTGGGTGTCACTGATTAGGCCAGCATTTATTGCCCATCCCTAATTGCCCTTGTTCAGAGGGCATTTAAGAGTCAACCACTTAGCTGTGGGTCTGGAATCACAGGTAAGCCAGACCAGGTAAGGACAGCAGATTTCCTTCTCTAAAGGGGATTAGTCAACCCGATCGGGTTTTATGACAATCAGCAATGGTTTTGTGGTCATCAGCAGACTTCTAATTCCATATTTTTATTGAATTGAAATCTGCTGTGGTAGGATTCGAACTCATGTCCCCAGAGCATTACCCTGTGTCTCTAGATTACTAGTCCAGTGACTATGATGCCGCCGCATCATACAGTATCAGAAAAAGACACAGACACATTTAATTCAAATTTAAGTTGCCTAGTTATATTTTGATCTCTGTGTTTTTGGTGCCAGCCAATTCAGTTATATCCACTGTTTCAGCATGCAATGTCATCATATTGTTTGGGATCGCTGAGGTAAAACTTTACAACACTGTAAACAACTTTGCTGATGGCTATACAATGTCCAGTACCATTTGTAGCTCCTGTTATGCTCCTTGACCAGACCTCCACGTTATTAGCACAATCGGTATGGACCAGTAATCTTTTGTTTAATGTCGACAAAGTTTGAGATTCAAGACTCTTTTTCAGTGAATAAAATCACAAGATTCCATTGGTTTTGAACAAATAAAAATAAACTTTACAAGGTCAGAAAGATAAAACAATTCACAATACCTATCTTATACTTTAACGTTCAGGATTAATATGAGGTACATGTGAATTAAGAGGCAGATTGTGGTTGAACACACCACACTACACAATAAATAGCAGACGCGACCAAGACAGAGTCCATGGATTTCTCAACAACCCACCCAGACATCAGGGACACCGAGTCAATTAATCTCACTGAAACTCTGTCTCTCTCATGAGGGATTCCAGTTCTTCACCTTCGAAGATCTAACCTGGAAATTATTTCCAAAAGTCGCTCCAGCTTGGACAGTATCAACAACAACCCACCTTGCAGGGTTTCAATCTCGCCTCCTGAGATTCTATTCCCCTGGATCCCTGACTATGCACTCAAGCACCACCTCCCAAGCACACCTTCAGCCCTTTGGCTGCGTCAAGCGAACACTGCTGACCCAAAGGAGTACCTTTGCCTCACCTTAGCATGGAGTCACCAACTTTCAGTTGCCTTCTTCACTTGGCCTGCTCCCCACGGCCTTTTTTCTGTTTGGAGCCTGTTTCTCTGCTCCTGTCTTTTTAGCTGAACTGGGACTTTTCCTGTCCGTTCCCTCCCTGGGACCCTTCTTTTGGGAATTCCCCTGCCCCCTCTCCCCTTTGGGACCTCTCCCTGTCCCCTGCATGGGACACTAGTCTTCCATGGTGCTCCAATCTCGGTCACCTGCCCATGTTATTGTCCTGTTTTTCTTCCTGCACAGGCATGATGGGCCCAATGAATGTAAAAAGTGTAAAACTGTGCATGTGCAGCCAACTCCTGGTCTATGCATGTGCAAAAACTGCAAGGTCTGTCAGGAGTTGAAGCTCCCGACCTCCGCGCTCAACAAGGTATGTGTCGTTTTCATACCAGTCCTCAGCTAATGAAACAGTCTGTGCCCACATGCAGCAAGACCTGGACAACATTCAGCTTTGGGCTGATAAGTGGCAAGTAACATTTGCAATACACAAGTGCAGGCAATGACCATCGCCAACAGTAGAATCTTAACATTTGCCCTTGATGTTCAATGGTATTAGTATCACTGAATACCCCACCATCAACATCCTAGGGGTAATCATTGACCAGAAAATTAACTGGACTAGCCATATAAATAAATCCTTGTGCCTGCATGGGTGCCTTTTTCCATAGTTATAAATTGCTAACTGCACTGGGCTGCTGCATCTATATTCTCTCTGCTGCCCAATCAGTACATGTTCTCCCTGTAGAATAACCCCAGAAACCAAAGCACCAATCAACAAAGGAATACATGGACCAAATCACGAAGCAGTACAGAAACACATGGACCAAATTTTAAACCGACACACATACTGACCAAACCATGACCAAACACAGATACACATACTGATGAAACCATGAGCAAACACAGACACACACTGACCAAACCATGTGCAAACAAAGACACAAATACTGACCAAACCACGAGCACACTCAGAGACACACATTGACCATACAATGAGCAAATATAGATACACACACTGACCAATCTACCAGCCAACACAGGCACGCACACTGACCAATCCACCAGCCAACACAGCACGCACACTGACCAAGCCACCAGCCAACACAGACAAGCACACTGACCAATCCACCAGCCAACACAGGTATGCACACTGAGCAACCCACCAGCTAACACAGGCACGCACACTGACAAATCCACCAGCCAACACAGCACGCACACTGACCAATCCACCAGCCAACACAGCACGCACACTGACCAATCCACCAGCCAACACAGCACGCACACTGACCAAGCCACCAGCCAACACAGACAAGCACACTGACCAATCCACTAGCCAACACAGGCATGCACACTGAGCAAACCACCAGCCAACACAGGCATGCACACTGAGCAAACCACCAGCCAACACAGCACGCACACTGACCAATCCACCAGCCAACACAGCACGCACACTGACCAATCCACCAGCCAACACAGACAAGCACACTGACCAATCCACCAGCCAACACAGGTATGCACACTGAGCAACCCACCAGCTAACACAGGGACGCACACTGACCAATCCACCAGCCAACACAGCACGCACACTGACCAATCCACCAGCCAACACAGCACGCACACTGACCAAACCACCAGCCAACACAGGCACTTGCATTGACCAAACACAAACACACACACTGACCTAACCACAAACCAACACTAACCAAACATAACAATAGAGAAAATTGTGGACCAAACGATGAAAGAACACAGGCACATATGCTTAAATTTTCCTAAGTTTGTACCAAAACACTGTTGAATTATAATGAGAATCTATTTGTTTACTTGCACAGGTTAATTGATGTAGCTCGAAAACTAGACAAGGCTGAGCGGGAACCCCTATCAAGATGTGCCTATTTTTTAAAGAAGCTGCAGCATCCTGGATATGCGGCGGAAACATATATGAAAATGGGAGACCTGGAGGCTCAGGTCCTGCTGCATGTGGAGACCAGGCACTGGGAGGAGGTGAGGATGTTTTCCAACAGGTCATGTTGAGAAATAATTGCATGATTAGGCACAATGGTGATTAAACAGTTTCCCCTCAAGGCAGACCTGTGTGTGTGTAGTAAAGATGATATGATTTTTCTGATTGTTATTGGATTACCAGCTACTAGTGCTATTTCTTTTATTCATTCAAGGGATTTTGGCATCGCTGGCAAGGCCAGCATTTCTTGCCCATCCCTAATTGCCCTTGAGAAGGTGGTGGTGAGCTGCTTTCTTGAATCGCTGCAGTCCATGTGGTGTAGGTGCACCCACAGTGTTTTTAGGGAAGGAGTTCTTGGATTTTGACCCAGTGAAGGAACAGTGATTTAGTTCCAAGTCAGTGACTTGGAGGGGAATTTTCAGGTGGTTGTGTTCCCAAGAGTCTGCTGCCCTTCTAGGTGGTAGCCATGGGTTTGGAAGCTGCGTCTGGGGACCCTTGGTTATTTCTTGCAGTGCATCTTGTAGTTGGTACACCCTGCTACTACTGTGCATTGGTGGTGAAGGGAGTGAAAGTTTGTGAATGGGGTGCCAATCAAATGGGCTGCTTTGTCCTGGATAGTGTCAAAGTTCTTGAGTGTTTTTGGAGCTGCACTCATTCAGGCAAGTAGAGAGTATTCCATCACACTCCTGACTTCTGCCTTGTAGATTGTGGACAGGCCTTGAGGAGACAGGAGGTGAGTTATTCGCCACAGGATCCCTAGCCTCTGACTTGGATGTTCATAGTGGAGAATTCAACGAGGGTATTGTCATTGAATGTCAAAGGGTGATGGTTAGATTCTCTCTTTTTGGAGATAGTCATTGCTTGGTACTTGTGTGGTTTGAATGTTACTTGCTGCTTGTCAGCCTAATCCTGGTTATTGTCCAGGTCTTACTGCATTTGGACATGGGCTGCTTTAGTATCTGAGGTGTTGCAAATGGTGCTGAACGTTTTGCAGTCATCAGTGAACATCCTCACTTCTGACCTTATGATGGAGGGAAGGTCATTGATGAAGCAGCTGAAGATGGTTGGACCTAGGACACTACCCTGAGGAACTGCTGCAGCAATGTCCTGGAACTGAGAAGATTGACTTCTAACAACCACAACCGTCTTCCTTTGTGCTAGGCATGACTCCAACCAATGGAGAGTTTCCTGATTCCCATTGACTCCAGTTTTGCTAGGGCTCCTTGATGCCATCAAGCTATTACCAGTACTCACCACTGACTTTGTTCATACTGTAGTGAAAAGAGATGACATTAATAACAAAATAATAGGGATCCTATAATCTTAAGAAAATCAAAAGTTGTGAGAGAGTCTCGACAGTCCTATACTAGTTCTGCAAAGTTTTGGGCATAAAACAAAATTACTTATCAGTTTGATCTGAATCAGACAACTTAATGTTGGCTGGTGCAAGGAATGGCAATTTCACACAATTTCTATAGGGAGGCCTCTTCTGAGATTGAAATTAAGGAACTTCGAGAGTAGAATTGCTCTGGTCATTTGGTATAGTGACATTATAAATGGGCTTCAGGAAGATCAGGAAGATTTACTCTGTTCAATTTTTTAGTGAAATCATGCACATATTATAAGTAAAAGATCACAGGAAAGCTTCATAGTTACAATGTAGCTGCAGACAACTCCATCCCCCAAAGCAACGTTTTCCATATTGTTGGGACATTGACTCACTTCTCCACCTTTATTAGTATTGCTGATCCACAATTGTTCAGGGTCTCAGCAGGTCAGATAAGATGAGTGGCTTCAGTTTATCTTCTTTCCATTAAGTGAGGACAGATTTTGTATGTGCTACAGCCCTACTGGTTCCCTGGCTCAGAAACCCCTTTGTTTATCCATTCTTGTGCTGCTTCAACTTTCCCCAAGTCACTGATCTAGGCAGTACCATGCAATGACCAACTCCTGATTAGCATCCCGGTGTGTGCTGTTGGACCATTTTGTACAGTGCCTAATGATGGATAATGCCACTCTGCTTCTGATGTTTTTGGCTTTTCCTTTTTTTTCTGTTCAGGCCTTTACTTTAGTGGCTCAGCACCCAGAATTCAAGGACACTGTGTATGTGCCATATGCACAGTGGCTGGCAGAAAATGACCAGTTTGAAGAAGCTCAAAAAGGTGAGAATTAGTTAGGTTTGGCTGGGTAAAGTCAGGGCTCAGCCATGTTCAGGTAAGAAAAGAGATAATATATTATCCAAATCTGATTCTCTGATGCTGGCTTTTTCTGCTGTGAGTAAAATAACAATTTATGAGCATATTCTTTGATTTTCTGTGAAAGTCTGCAAGTGGGAAATTATTTCACTGCTTGCCAAGGAAATAATAAAGGTTTACCAGACTGATACCTGGAATGGGCGGGTTGTCTTATGAGGAAATGGTGGACAGACTAGACTTGTATTTGCTGGAGTTTAGAAGGTTAAGAGGCAATTTGAAACATTCAAGATCCTGAGGATTCTTGACAGGGTAGATGTGGAGAGGATGTTTCCTCTTGGGGGAGAATCTAGAACTAGGGGGTCACTGTTTAAAAATAAGAGGTCACCCATTTAAAACAGAGATGAGGCCAATTTTTTTTCACTCAGGATGGTGAGTCTTTGGAGCTCTCGTACTGAAAAGGTGGTGGAAGCAGAGCCTTTGAATATTTTTAAGGCAGAGGTGGATAGATTCTTGGTAAGCTTGGGGGTGGTAGATTATCGGAGGTAGGTGGGATGCAGATTTGAGGTTACTTTCAGATCAGCCATGATCTTATTAAATGACAGAGCAGGCTTGAGGGGCTGAATGGCCTACCCCTGCTCCTTGTTTGTATGTAATAAAGAAAAAGCAGCGTATAGTCGGTGTCTGATTTAACATGTTTTGACATTGGCTCTGAAGTTCCTTGGGTGTGCTGTCGGTGTCCAATGGACCTGGCTGTAAATGGGCAGGTATATTATCCTGAAAGGTCCCCACTAACAGTAAGATTTTCCTGTCAGTCAAATGAGGGGTGGAACTTCTGTTCACTCAGGTATGTTGTTGCAAACTCCTTTTTTTCACCCTTTACAGCAAGGATGATGTCTCAGGATAAAAACAAAAAAACTGCGGATGCTGGAAATCCAAAACAAAAACAGAATTACCTGGAAAAACTCAGCAGGTCTGGCAGCATCGGCGGAGAAGAAAAGAGTTTCGAGTCCTCATGACCCTTCGACAGAACTTGAGTTCGAGTCCAGGAAAGGACTCGAACTCAAGTTCTGTCGAAGGGTCATGAGGACTCGAAACTCTTTTCTTCTCCGCCGATGCTGCCAGACCTGCTGAGTTTTTCCAGGTAATTCTGTTTTTGTTTTATGATGTCTCAGGATCAGCCTGTGATTAGAGGCTTGGGGTAGAACCACCTACTCTGGTAGTTCTCGTATTCCTGGTTCAGTTGGAATCACACAGGAATGGAAACTGGTATGCTGAGAGAGATAAAGCATTGTCATGACTCACTGGGAGAGTGCACTGTAATATCAGCCCCATGTTCCCCGAGCCACGACAAATGTGAAAAGTTTGACCAAACCACCTGGTTGCCCCAATTCTACCGAACTGTTTAATTTAGGTTAACAGAATACGAGCACCAGGTTTGTAAACTTCATAAGTAAATAACTGTTTATTGAACAAATTGTCTTTAGCTAGTGGCAAAAGAAAGAAACATGAGCTGCTAACTTCTAACTTAATAACTTAAACTCTAGAACAAAAACAAAAATACCTGGAAAAACTCAGCAGGTCTGACAGCATCTGTGGAGAGGAACACAGTTAACGTTTCGAGTCTGAATGACTCTTCATCAGAATTAAGGAAAAATAGAAAAGAGGTGAAATATAAGATGGTTTAAGGGGGTGGGGGGGGTGGGACAGGTAGAGCTGGATAGAAGGCCAGTGATAGGTGGAGATTGCCAAAAGATGTCATAGACAGTAGGACAAAGAGGTGTTGACGGTGGTGATATTAGATAAGAAATGTGCTAATGGGGACATTAAGGGTAGAAAGCAGGACGAGCAAGGGACAGATAGCCCTAGTGGGGGTGGGGGGGAATCGAAATAGGCTGAAAAGTAGAGATAAAACAATGGATGGAAATACATTTAAAAATAATGGAAATAGGTGGGAAAAGAAAAATATATATAAATTATTGGAAAAAGGGGGATCGGAAAGGGGGTGGGGAAGGAGGAGAGAGTTCATGATCTAAAGTCGTTGAACTCAATATTCAGTCTGGAAGGCTCTACCCCTTCTTAAACCCCTATACACAAACACACCTACACACACAGAAGACACACAAAACATGGATTTTAAGGGTGGGATAAAACAGTTCAGTAGCACCAATCTGGAGTACAGGATTAGATGGGTTGATTTTGATTGATGCCTTCCAAATTCCTTGCAGTTTGTTGTTGATGACACGAGGTGGTCTCCCAGCACTTTCAGTCTGTGGTTCACTGGTTGAACAACTTGCTTTTCAGTGTCTCTACTGGTGATTTTTCCCCTTTTCCTCTTGACAGGGCTTTTCAGAGAAAGCAGGTTACAGAGATGTGCGGAATAGCCAGCTAGCTATCATGGCAGAATTGCTGGAATCTTACAAACACAGGACAGAGAGGTTTAAGGTCTTCCTTCTTTGCAGGCTAGGAGCTGTTCTTCCTGCACTGTTACCAAACAAAAACCTGGTCACCTGGTCAGGAGCCAATTAAAATGCTGTTGTCAGGCAGTCTCCTTTAGTCCAGAACCCCTTTCCGGCACCATCCTCTTCTCTATGGCACTCTTGTGTTCCAGGATAGCAACATTGTCCCTAGGGAGGAGGAACAGAGAAGTGAAGTGGCCTGACGACTGAAGCCCTTCCCACCCAATAATGGGGAGGTACCAAATTTCATGATTAAATAGGAAAATGTGTGCTGAAGATGCACCTCTGTTATCATGCCTACCTGCTGGCCCAATCCTAATGTAGCGCCAAAATTCTAACCGGGTCACAACTGCAGGACATCGATAGGTTTGTTGCAGCATGACAATTTTCAGTGCAGCAGTGACCAGCTTGCTTTTTACATGTACGTTATGAAAGATTTCTAAAAGTTTGCTTTGATTTCTCATGATGTTTTGGGTTCCTTTGCTATTGCTCCCAGCATTTCACAAGGCTGGCCGGCAAGGTGAGGCAGTCAAGGTTCTGGAACAGCTGACTCATAATGCAGTTTTGGAAAGTCGGTTCAATGACGCTGCCTATTATTATTGGATGTTGTCTATGCAGTGCCTGGATATAGCTCGAGGTAAGACCACTATTATTATTGGGTGTTGTCTATGCAGTGCCTGGATATAGCTCGAGGTAAGACCACTATTATTATTGGATGTTGTCTATGCAGTGCCTGGATATAACTCAAGATAAGGCCACTATTATTATTGGATGTTGTCTATGCACTGCCTGGATATAGCTTGAGATAAGACCACTATTATTATTGGATGTTGTCTATGCACTGTCTGGATATAGCTTGAGATAAGACCACTATTATTATTGAATATTGTTTATGAACTCCAAGGCCCAGCAGTTAGTCCCTGGTAGCAATGCTCCATAGAACTGCACACAAAATTGACCCTGACTGCTATCCCCTGCCATGTATGTTGCATTGCTGAACAACCTACCTCACTTAGTAGCACCGTTAAACAGCTGTTTAGGATCACTTGTTCACAGACCCTGTTTCTTGCTTCTGCCTTTCTTTTGACGCCTATTGTTTTATAAGTGGCTGCATTATTGACTTTTGTTTGAAAGCCTTGAAATGCTGTGAGCTCATGTAAATATTCACTGAGGGCTTGTCCCTCAGGATACCTATCTGTTTCTAATTTTTGTGAAAACAAAGCTCAATATATGGGTCACACAGCCTCTGCATTAGGATCAGAACATTTATCAGAAGTTAACTAGATTTGAGAAATAATTAGATACATTTCTGGGAAGAGAGTAGATTGATAGGTAATTGGATGATTGCTTTTACATATCAAACAGAGATAAGCTTATTTGACGTATTGGTCATTTCTTGATAATTCTGATGCAAATTTTAACAGTTAACATCTGGATGAAATTTAGTTTATTTTTATTTAATTAGGCAATATAATTAAAAAAAACCATTTGCAAATATTTAACAGAAAATGCAGAGAAGCAACTCGAGATGCTTAAAATGTTTCACCATTTCCAGCACCTGGCAGAACTCTACCATGCATACCACTCAATCCAGAGATACACGGTAAGAAACTGTTCAGAAGGACTTTCCATAAATAAGATTCTCTCTGAAATCTGCTTTCTAAGATTTATTGTGTGTCAGCCTGTGGATTGCTAACCTTTGAGTAAATTTTAGCCCAGAATGATAATCAGATGTATGGTTTGTTTTTTTAGGATAAATAAAAGAAAATTGTCAAACTCCATTAAAAGATTATATTTGATTTCTTCATGTAAAATAAATCAGGTTGTTGGTTTGCAGTTGGCTTCATCTCATCAGAATGTCTTTCAGTATACTTTCTAAGAAGTTATGATCATAGAACCCTGTACACACAAGG
This sequence comes from Carcharodon carcharias, assembly GCF_017639515.1. Taxonomy (NCBI): domain Eukaryota; kingdom Metazoa; phylum Chordata; class Chondrichthyes; order Lamniformes; family Lamnidae; genus Carcharodon; species Carcharodon carcharias. The sequence goes on from NC_054473.1 coordinate 87,622,102, forward strand.
TACTTTGCTAAATTTGAAATAGATATTGGGCAACTAAGGTATTATCTGGATCACTGCAAGGTCTGCTTAGTGGGTGTCCAGTGATGCAGAACATGAATGAATATATCATCTAGAGCTGGAACTTGTACCATTTGGTGGCAGTAACATTAAGCACCTCAATTTTTATCACCCTTTAATCTCCCCTAAAAGGCAATACAAACCTAGTCCATGTAGCCTATCCTCATAATTTAACCCTTTTAGCCTCAGTATCATTTTGGTGAATCTCTGCTGCATCCCCTCCAAGATGAATATATCTTTTGTCTGGGAACTGGGGATAGTGCACTGTAATATCAGCCCCACTGTTCCCCGAGCCATGACAAATGTGAAAAGTTTGACCAAACCACCAGACAGCCCCAATTCTACCTAACTGTTTAATTTAAGTTAACAGAATACGAGCACCAGGTTTGTAAACTTATAAGTAAATAATTTTTATTGAACAAATTTTGTTAATCAGTGGCAAAAGCAAGAAATATGAACTGCTAATTTCTTATTCTGTAACCTAAACTCTGCCCTTCCTTAAATCCCTATACACACATACAAGACACGTAAGACACACAAAACCGTGGATTTTAATGGTAGGATAAAACAGTTCAGTAGCACCAATTCTGGAGTACAGGAATTGATATGTTGATTTTCATCGTTGTCTTCCAAATACTTTTCAGTTCTTGTTGATGACATGAGGTGGTCTTCCAGCACTTACAGTATTTATTTCACTGGTTGAGCGCCTGCGTCTCAATGTCCCTAACAGTGGTTCACCCCTTTTGCCTCTTGACAGGGGTTTTCAGAGAGAGAGCAGGTTATAGAGATGTGAGGAGAAAAAGCCAGCTAGCTGTTATTGTGGAATTACTGGAATCTTTCACACACAGGAGAAAGAGGTTTTAGGTCTTGTTCCTTTCAGGCTAGGGGCTATTCTGCTGCATTGCCCTCACACAAAACCTGGTCACCTGGTCAGGAGCCAATTAAAACATTATTGCCAGGCAGCTCCCTTGGTTTAGGACTCCTTTCTGGCACAATCCTGTCTTTCATGGCACACTCTGTCCCAGGACTGCAACATTGTTTATATCTCTCTTCCTGTTCCAGTGGACATGCCTTTCAAACTGCAGCCATTGTAATTTTAATCCATAGTCCAACAGAAATAAAAAGATATGTTCCTATCAGTTTTATGAAGTGCATGCCCAAAAGTGAAAGCAGAACTGAACATCAACAAGAAGTTGTATTTATATAGCACCTTTAATATAATAAAACCTCCCAAGGTGCTTTACATGGGCAAATGAAAAAACAAAATGTTGACACTGGACAGATGACCAAAGGCTTAGTCAAAGAGGTAGATTTTAAGAAGCCTCTTAGAAGAGGAAAGTGAGATAGATAGGCAGAGAGGAGTAGGAAGGGAATTCCAGAGCTTAGGCCCTAAAGCAACTGAAGGCATAACCACCAGTGGTAGAGTGATTAAAATCGAGGCCAGAATTAGATGAGCGCTGGTATCTCGGAGTGTAGGGGCTGGAGGAGATTACAGAGTTCGGGGGTGGGGGAGGTGGGGGATATGGTGGTAAGGCCATGGAGGGATTTGAAAACAAGGATGAAAATTTTAAAATCAAGATGTTCAAGATCATGATGCATGATTGGGAGTAAATGTACAGCAGTAACGGGGGTGATAGGTAAATGAGATTTGGTCCAAGTTAAGACACGGGCAGCAGAGTTTTGAGTTGCCTCAAGTTTATGGAGGGTAGAATGTGGGAGATCAGCCAAGGAGTACAATGGAATAATCAAGACTAGAGGTAACAAAGGCATGAATGAGTTTTCAGCCAATGAGCAGAGACAGGAGTAAAGTCAGGTGGTGACTGCCTTAGTGATGGCACAGGTGTGTGGTTGGAAGGTCATCTCAGGGTCAAATATACACCGAGCTTGCAAACAGACTGGCTTAGTTTCAGACTGTTAACAGAGAGAGGGATGAATTGGTTGCTCGGCATTGAGCTTGGAATGAGGCTGAAAACAATGGCTTCAGTCTTCTCGATATTTAATTGGAGGAAATTTCTGCTCATTCAGTGCCGGATGTCGAATAATTTAGCAAAAGTGGAGGAGTCGGGAGGAGTGGTGGTGAGGTAGAGCTGAGTGTCATCAGCATATATGTGAAAACTAACGCTGTGCTTTCGGAAGATTTTGCCAAGGTGCAGCATGTGGATGCAAAATAGGAGGAGGGCCATAGTTGTTGCAGGTGAGGTTGAAGGAGACAGGGAAGAGGGGTTTAAGAAGACTATTTGTAGTAGTGAAAAGAAGCTGAAGCTTATTTTTGCATTCCAGGAGTCGGCCTCAATTTTTCAGCTTTAAAATACGTGTGTAAGGTTATAATGGTGCATGGAATCAAGCAGGCAATATGGACCGTGTTATCAAGAAGATGCACTTGAGTTTAAGACACAGTCGCACAGTGCTAACCAAGCATGGCGACCAACAAACAAAAATGGAATTTGAAGCCCTCCACCTAGCACCCAATGTCACCATTTCTCCAGCACACGTTAACTTATTTTACTTTACAGTTCCTGCACTCACTAGAATTCAGAGATTACTACCCTCTGATGTCCTTTACCCTAGCAAGTTTTTCTCTCACTTCTTAATTTATTCAAGCTGCTGTATTTTGATCAGTTACTTAGTTATTATTTTCTTTTCTGAACCTCAAGTATTTGTTATCTTTGATGCTATTTTGCATCCCAAAAATATAACCTACTACATAAATCTTTGTTATCCAGAGCTAAGGGATGGACTTTGAGAGATAGTTCCATAACGTTACTTAGAATCATAGAACAGTTACAGCATACAAGGAGGCAGTTCAGTTCATCTTGTCCATGCCAGCACTCTAAGAGGAACTCAACTAGACCCACTCCCTGGCCTTTTTCTGTAGCTCTACATTTTTTTTCTATTCACATAATTATCCAATTTCCTTTTGAAAACCACAATTGAATTTGCCTCCACCACACTCTCAGCAGTGCATTCCAGATCCTAACCAGTCATTTTTGTTATAAAAGCAAAGTACTGCGGATGCTATAAATCTGAAATAAGAACAGAAAATGCTGGAAAATTACTCTTCTTCAGAGCTAAAGAGCCCATCCCTTAGCTCCCTTTAGCTCTGAAGAGGAATCGTACGGACTCGAAATGTTAACTCTGTTTCTCTCTCTACAGATGCTGCCAGACCTGCTGATTTTTTTCAGCACTTTCTGTTTTTATTTACTCATTTTTCTTATTTGGTTCTTACTTGCCTTTGGTTCTTTCCCCATTGATCTTAAATTAGACCCCTTTGCTTCTCAACCCTTCTGCCAATAAAAGTTTCTTCTTATCAAGTCTCTCCAGGCCCCTCATGATTTTGAACACCCCTATCAAATCTCCTGTCAACCTTCTCTTACCTAAGGAAAATAGCCCCACATAACTGAAGACCCTCATCCCTAGAATCATTCCTGTAAATCTTTTCTGCATTGTCCCTAATGCCTTCACGTCTTTCCTAAAGTGTATTGCCCAGAATTGGACACAGCACTCTGGTTCAGGCTGAACCATTGTTTCATAAAGGTTCACCATAAGAACGTAAGAAGAACATAAGAACTAGGAGCAGGAGTAGGCAATTCAGCCCCTTGAGCCTGCCCCGACATTCCATACGATCATGACTGATCTCATTTCGGCCTCAACTCCAATTTCCCGCCCTCTCCCCAGAACTTTTCAACCCATTACTAATTAAAAACCTGTCTATCTCCTCCTTAAATTTATTCAGCGTTCCGGCATCCACTGCACTCTGAGGTAGTGAATTCCACAGATTCACGACCCTTTGAGAAAAGTAATTCCTCCTCATCTCCGATTTAAATCTACCATCCCTTAGCCTAAAGCTATGGCCTCTCGTTCTAGAATGCCCCAGAAGGGGAAACATCTGCTCCACATCCACTTTATTTATTCCCTTTAGCACCTTATAAACCTCAATTAGATCTCCTCTCATCCTTCTAAACTCCAGCGAGTATAGGCCTAAACTCAATCTCTCCTCATAAGACAAGCCCCACATCTCTGGAATCAATCTAGTGAACCTCCTCTGAACCTCCTCCAGTGCAACTACATCCTTCCTCAAGTAAGGGGACCAAATCTATGTACAGTACTCCAGGTGCGGTCTCACCAATGCCTTGTACCATTACAACAACACTTCCCTATTTTTATACTCTATTCCTTTAGCAATAAATGCCAAGATTCCATTTGCCTACCTTATTACCTGCTGTACTTGCATACTAGCTTTAAGCGAATCATGCTCGAGGACACCCAGATCCCTCTGCACTGAAGCATTCTGAAATTTCTCTCCATTTAAATAATAAGTCACCTTTTTATTCTTCCGACCAAAATGGATAACCTCGCACTTATTCATATTAAACTTCATCTGCCAAATTTTGGTCCATTCACCATATCCATTTGTAAATTTCTTATTTCTTCATTGCAACTCACTTTCCCACCTATTTTGGTGTCATCTGCAAATTTAGCTATAGTACCTTCTATCCCTGAATCTACGTCATTAATATAGATTGTAAATAGTTGGGGCCCAAGGACCGAACCCTGTGACACCCCACTAGTTACAGTTTGCCATCCAGAATAAGACCCATTTGTCCCGACTCTCTGCTTTCTGTTGGTTAGCCAATCCTCTATCCAAGCTAATATATTATCCCTAACTCCATGTGATCTTATCTAGTGTATTAATCTTTTATGCGGCACCTTATCAAAGACCTTCTGGAAGTCCAGATATACTACATCTACAGGATCCCCATTATCCACTTTGCTTGTCACATCTTCAAAGAACTCTAGCAAATTAGTCAAACACGATTTACTCTTCATAAAACCATGCTGACTCTGATGGATTGTATTTTGACTTTCCAAATGCCCCATTACTACTTGCTTAATAATGGATTCCAACAATTTCCCAACAACAGACGTTAAACTAACTGGTCTATAGAGACACCCTGGTCCGCTCCTCAAACCCCTCCCACGGCACCTTCCCATGCAACCGCAGAAGGTGCAACACCTGCCCCTTTACTTGCCCCCTCCTCACCGTCCAAGAGCCCAAACACTCCTTTCAAATGAAGCAGCATTTCACTTGCACTTCCCTCAATTTAGTCTACTGCATTCGCTGCTCCCAATGTGGTTTCCTCTACATTGGAGAAACCAAACGCAGATTGGGTGATCGCTTTGCAGAACACCTTCGGTCTGTCTGCAAGCATGATCCAGACCTCCCTGTTGCTTGCCATTTCAACACACCACCCTGCTCTCATGCCCACATGTCCGTCCTTGGCCTGCTGCAATGTTCCAGTGAAGCTGAATGCAAACTGGAGGAACAGCACCTCATCTTCCGACTAGGCACTTTACAGCCTTCTGGATTTAATATTGAGTTCAACAACTTTAGATCATGAACTATCTCCTCCTTCCCCACCCCCTTTCCGATCCCCCTTTTTCCAATAATTTATGTATATTTTTCTTTTCCCACCTATTTCCATTATTTTTAAATAATCCATTGTTTTATCTCTACCTTTTAGCCTATTTCGATTCCCCCCCACCCCACCCCCACTAGTGCTATCTGTTCCTTGCTCGTCCTGCTTTCCACCCTTAATGTCCCCATTAGCACATTTCTTAGCTAATATCACCACTGTCAACACCTCTTTGTCCTTTTGTCTATGACATCTTTTGGCAATCTCCACCTATCACTGGCCCTTTATCCAGCCCTACCTGTCCCAGCACCCCCCCTTAAACCAGCTTATATTTCACCTCTTTTCTATTTTTCCTTAGTTCTGATGAAGAGTCATTCAGACTTGAAACGTTAACTGTGTTCCTCTTCGCAGATGCTGTCAGACCTGCTGAATTTTTCCAGGTATTTTTGTTTTTGGTCTATAGTTTCCTACTTTCTGTCTCCCCACCTTTTTGAATAAGGGCGTTATATTAGCATTTTTCCAATCCAATGGAACTTTTCTAGAATCCAGGGAATTTTGGAATATTATAGCCAATGCATCCACTATCTCCGCTGCCACTTCCTTTAAGACCCTGGGATGTAGGCCATCAGGTCCTGGGGACTTGTCATCCTTTAATACCAATAGTTTGCTCAGTACCTTTTCTCTAGTGATGGTGATTGTTCCTCCTTCTCTATACCCTCTGCACTACCTGTTACTAATGGGGTGGTACTAGTGTCCTCCACCGTAAAAACTGAGGTAAAATATTGGTTAAGCAAATCTGCCATTTCTGCATTCCCCACTATTAACTCCCCAGTCTCGTCCTCCAAGTGACCAATGTTCACTTTAGCTACTCTCTTTCCTTTTATATACTTGTAGAAGCTTTTGCTATCAGTTTTTACATTTTGCGCTAGTTTTCTTTCATAATTTACCTTTGCTCTTTTTATTATTTTTAGTAACACTTTGTTGATCTTTAAAAGTTTCCCAATCTTCCAACCTGCCACTGACCTTTGCAATTTGGTGTGTCTTAGTTTTTGCCTTTATGTGATCTTTAACTTCCTTGCTTAACCATGGATGCTTTTTCCCCCTCTTACCATCTTTCTTCCTTTTTGGAATATATTTTACTTGGGAGGAATTGAATATCTCCTTAAATATCTGCCACTGTTCATCAACTGTCCTACTTTGTAGTCTTCCTGCCCAGTTCACTAGGGCTAAATCTGCCCTCATACCTATGTAGTTACCTTTGTTTAAATCCAGAACACTAATGTGGGACTTAAGTTTCTCGCTCTCAAACTGAACTTGAAATTCTATCGTGCTATGATCACTCTTCCCTAGAGAATCCTTTACTGTGAGATTATTAATTAATCCCATCCCATTACAAAAACCCAAATCCAGAATAACTTCCTTGCTTTTGTACTCTGACTTTATTTATGAAGCCCAGAATCCAAATACCTAATTAAGCACTTTCTCAATCTGCTCTGCCACCTTCAAAGATTTGTGCACATATACCTGGTCATTTCACACTACTTTGCATTAAATTTCATCTGCCATGTCTGCCCATTCCACCACCCTGTCTCTGTCATCTTGAAGTCTATCACCATGCTCCTCACAGATCAAAATGCTTCCAAGTTTTGTGTCATAAATTTTCAAATTCTATCCTGTGCACCCAAATCTAGGTCATTGATATATATCAGGAAAAGTGGTGGTCCTAATACCTAGGGAACCCAACTATATACCTTACTCCAATTGGAAAACCAATCATTCACTGTTATTCTCTGTTTCCTGTTACTCAGCCACTTTGTATCTCTGCTGCTACTGATCCTTTTATTTCAAGGGCTTCAACTTTGCTGACAAGTTTGTCATGTGGCATTTTATCAAATCCCTTTTGGAAATCCATGTACACCAGATCAACCACAATACCCTCATCAACCTTCTATGTCATGTCATCAAAAAACTCAATAAAGCTAGTTAAACACAATTTGTCCTTAACAAATCTGTTCGCTTTCTGTCAGTTATCCACAACTGCCTAACTGTCTTAAGTTTGTCCCAAATTATCATTTGTAAAAGCTTTCCCACCATCAAGGTTAAACTGAGTTGCCTATAATTGTTGGGTTTATCGCTATACCTTTTTTGATCAAGGGTGTAATGTTTGCAATTCTCCAGTCCTCTGACACCACCCCTGCATCTGAGGAGGATTGGCAGATTAAGGCCATTGCCTAAGCAATTTCCACCCTTACTTCCCTCAGTATCCTTGGATGTATCTGATCCGGTCCTGGTGACTTATCAACTTTTATTCTGGCCAGTCTCTCTAATACTTCTTGTTTATTAATTTTTAGCCCATTCAGTGTCTCAACTACTCCTCTTTTATGATGAGTTCTGCAGTAAAATTTTCCTTGGTAAAGACAGAGGCAGAGTACTCATTTAGTACTCCAGCCATGTCCTCAGCCTCCATGCATAAATTCCCTTCTTGGTTCCTAATCAACCCCTCCTCTTACTACTCATTTACTATTTACAAGTCTACAGACACTTGTTGATTCCCGTTTATGTTAGCTGTCAGTCTCTTATATTCCCTCTTTGCTTCTTTTATTTCTTTTTTCCGCTTCCTGTCTGAACTTTCTATATTCAGCCTGGTTTTCACTTGTATTGTCAACATCATCTATCATGCACACCCTTTTTATCTTCATCTTATTCTCACTCTTTCTTTAATCAAGGGAGCTCTGGCTTTCTTTGTCCTATCTTTCCTCCTTGTGGAATTGTACCTTGACTGTTCCAGAATTATATCCTCTTTAAAGACAGCCCATTGTTTCCTTACAGCTTTGTCTGACGATCTTTGATTTCAGTTTATCTGGGCCAGGTCCTTTCTCACCCCGTTGAAACTGGCCCTCATCCAATTAATTATTTTTACTCTGGATTGCTCTTGAGAGTAAAATAGCAAGAAATAAAAATACAGAAAATAAGAGCTCTACAAATATACAAAAAGGAAGAGAGTAGATAAAGTAAACAATGATCTGTTAGAAAATGATACTAAGGAATTAATAATGGGAAACAAGGAAATGGCAGAGACTTTGAACAAGTATTTTGTATTTATTTTCATGGGAGAAGACACTGAAAGCATCCCAATAACAGAAAATTAGGAGGCAAAAGGGAGGGAAGAACTTAAATCGGTCATTATCATTGGAGAAAATGTACTAGGCAAACTAATGTAACTAGAGGCTAACAAGTCCTTTAGACCTGATGGCCTGCATCCTAGAGTCATAAAGGAAATGGCTGTAGAGATAGTGGGTGTATGGGTTTTAATCTTCCAAAATTCCCTAGATTCTGGAAATGTTCCAGAGGATTGGAAAATGCAGATATATTGCCCCTATTCAAGAAAGGAGGGAGATAGAGAGCAGCAAACTATAGGGCAGTTTGCCTTACATCTGTTATGGGAAAAATGCTAGAATCTATTATTAAAGAGGCAGTTGCAGGACATTTAAAAAGTAATACAATCAAGCAGAGTCAACAGGGTTTTATGAAATGGAAATCGTGTTTGACAAGTTTGAAGATTCTTTGATAAAGCAGGGAAGATAAAGGTGAAATAGTAGATGTGTATTTTAATTTTCAAATGATATTCGATAAGGTCTCACATAAAAGATGACTGCAGAAGATAAGAGTTCATGGTGTCAGGGAGAATAAATTAGCATGGACAGAGGATTGACTAACAGAAAACAGAAGGAGATAGGATAAATGGATCATTTTCAGGTTGGCATACTGTAACTAGTGGGGTGCCACAGGGATTAGTGCCGGGGCGCCACAGGGCTTAGTGCTAGGGCATCAACTATTTATAATCTATATCAATGACTTGAATGAAAGTGTTGACTATATTGTAGCCAAATTTGCTGATGGTACAAAGACAGGTGGAAAAGCAAGTTGTGAGGAGGACATAAAGGCACGGATTTCAGCCATGGCGGAGAGGCTCTCCGTCATGGCGAAAATCCCCGAAATGGCAGAAAATTTTGAGTCCCACCTTTGAACCCAGCATTTCCTATCCTCATGGGAGCAAGGCCCGAGTTGGGCCAAGGTTCACGCATGCGCGATTCGTGGAGGCAGCTGGCCGTTTAAATCACCAACTACCTCCACTGAAGTGGGATTTTGGAAGAACAGGAGTGTGGAATTCTGAGTGTGCAGATTAGAACAAGTAAGAGGAGGTCTGAACTTGGTGGAAGTGTTTGGATAACCAGGGTAGCCCTTTGGAAGAGGTAAGGCACCCTTTAGGATTGTTAAAAGTGAACATGATTAGCACTTTTTGTGCACAAAATTGTTGGAATTGTCAATCAGTCAAAGAGCTGTCCAGCTGTCAAGGAACTATCCAGCTGTCAAGGAAATGTTAAGGAGCTGTCCAGCTGTCAAAGCTGTCAGACCTATCCAGGAAGTGTCAAGGCTTTCAGAGCTATCCAGGAAGTGTCAAAACTATCAAGGAACTGCCCAACAATACTAGGATACTAGGTGAGTTGGCATGGAGGGGGTAAGGGCAAAAGGTGATGTGTGGGAGGGGCATGGGTTGGTATGAGTTGGCACTAAGTTGACATTGGGGTACGGGGCTATGGGGGGTGGGTGGGAGAACATGGGTTGACATGGGGGTATGGAGGCCATGAGGATTGGGTGGGGGGCATGGCCTTGCACCCAGCCCGCTTCCGCACCTGTGTGCGCATTCATTTCCGGATTGCCCACCCTGACTCCTGTTGCAGCTCCCTCACCCCCTGACCAAATATCCAACCTGTGGGCGGATGTTTTTAAAAGTTGGGTTCGCCAAGCTGGGAAATCTCCTGCTTCTGCGAACCCGACCCCAAGACGAACATCTAGGCCAAAGAGTCTGCTAAGGGATATTGATAGGTTCAATGAATGGCAAAAATTTAGCAAATGAACTGTAACATTTATCCTCTTTGGTAGGAGGAATACAAGAGCAAGATATATAAATAGAGAGAGACCACAGAACATTGCGGTGGAGAGGGTTCTGAAGGTCCTTGTACTTGAAATGTAAAATGTTAGCGTTCAGGTGCAGCAAACAACTAGGTCAGTAAATGGAATGCTGCCGTTTATTACAATGGGAATGAGTATAAAAGTAGGGAAGGTGGATTCTGAGGAGACTTGACAGGGTAAATGCTGTTAGACGGCATGGCTTCTGAATGAGGGGCTGCCTATTTAAGATACCCCCTCATCAGAAGGAATTTCTTATTTCAGTGGGTAGTGAATATGGAATTCTCTATCCCCGAGAACTGAGGGCTGAGTCCTTGTTAGCAAATTTGGATACATTATTCTTGGCCTCCCTCTAAGTCAATAATATAAATTGTAAATAGCTGAACCCTCAGCACTGATCCTTGCGGCACTTCATTAACTACAGCCTGCAAACTTGTCCAATTTATCCCTACTTCTGCTTCCTGTCCAGTAACCATTCCTCCATCCATGCTAATATATTAACACCAACTCTGTAAGCTTTATCTTACGTATTAATCTTTTAAGTGGCACCTTTTGGAAATCCAAGCTTACTATAGCTACTGGTTCCACTTTATCTACCCTACTTGTTGCACCCTGAAAAGCTCTAAGAACTTTGTCAAACACGATTTCTCTTTTGTAAAACCATATTGACTTTGTCTAATTGTGCTATGTTTTTCTATGTGCATAGTTAAAACTTCCTAAGTAATACTGTAGATTCCAGCATTTTTCCAACAACTGATGTCAGGCTAACTGGCCTGTATTTCCTGTCTTTTCTCTCTCTCTCTCTTTCTCTCTCTCCTTTCTTGAACAGCAGAATTACACTTGTTAACTTTCAATCCCTGGGACCATTCTTGAATCTAGAGAATTTTGGAAAATCATAATCAATGCATCCAACTATCTCTGCCATTCTCTTATAGAACCCTAGGATGTAGGCCATCAGGTCCCAGGGATTTGTTAGCTTTTGGTCCCTTAAGTTTCTCCAGCACTTTTTCTCTGCTTATATTAATTACTTTGATTTCTTTTTTAGCCCCTTGCTTACCCTTTATTTCTAATAAGTAATTTGTGTCTTCAACTTTGAAGACAGCCACAAATTTTTTGTTCAATGCCTCTGCTGTTTTGTCATTCCCCGTGATACTTTCTCCTGTTTCTGCTTCTAAGGTTAGCTACTCTTCTCTTGTTTATATACTTGTAGAAGCTCTTACAGTCTTTTTATATTCCTGGCTTGTTTACCCTCACATTCTATTTCCTGATCTTTTGAGCCGCGATCCTTCCTCACTAATCTCACTAAGGAAAGTGGAATTGAGGCCAAGATCAGGCCAATCATGATCCTATTGAGTGGCCACATAGCCAACTCCTATGTTCTTGTCCTTTTTCCAGAGCTAAGCTATATCTTATGAAACAATGATCACTAGCCCTTAAATTTTCTGCTGCTGACACCTGATCCACTTGACCCGCATCATTCCCCAGAACCAACTGCAACAAAGCTTCCTTCCTCGTTGGACTAGAAACATGCTGATCTAGAAAATTCTCCTAAATACACCAGAAGCTGCCCTTTATATAATTGCTATCCCAGTGTACATTAGGATAATTAATGCCCCACATTACAACTACTCTTTGTTTTTGTACCTCTTTGTAATTTCCTCGCAAGTTTGTTCCTTTATATATTTCCAAATAGTTGATGGCCTATAGACTACAGCCACTAGTATAATGCTATCTATTGTTTCTTGGCTCTAACCAAATAGATTCTGTCCTTGGTCCCACCAGGACATCTGCTCTCTGCAGCACTGTAACATTATCATGGCTCAATCTAACCACCCCATCTCTTTCCTTTCCTTCCCTATCCTTCCTGAACAGCTTGCATCCCAGAAATATTTAGTACCGAGTCCTGCCCTTGAGCCAGGCCTTCATCACTGCAACAAAATCACATTCCCACCTAGTTCTTTGTGCCTGCAGCTCACTAACCTTATTTACCACATTCACATGCACGCACTGTAAACCTAATTTAGACTTTATGGGACTGAACTTCTGTGGAGTGACAATAAGAGTCGGATTGCCACTCTGCTCCTATGTTTTTACTTTAAAATTCTTTTGATCCTTTCTCTCCCGACCTTCCAACTCAGGCAGGGTGAGAACTGTGCAGGGTGGTGCGTTACTGGAGCCTTCTGTAGAGCGCTGCAGAATTGGAGGGAAGGAGGCTAAGCCCCTTTTTTAGCTGCCATAACCCAAGTAGGTTTAAAGGTCCAGCCAGTGAGAAGATAGGTTTGTCAGGTAAGTAATTACAATTGGGAGGTGAGGGGGAGCATGGACAGTCGTGGGAGGGGGGCCAGACCGGTGGGGGGGGAGGGTTGGGCAGTTGCGGGGGGGCTGGGGGTCAGATCAGGTTGGGTCTGGGGCAGGGGTTGGAGGAAGTCTTGTGGGGTCAGGTGGGGGCGGGGGTGGGGGGTGTGATCTGTGTCACCTGGGGATTTGGGTGTTGGCGGGAGTAGTCTCATGGAGGTCGGGGAGCTGGGGAACTCGTGAGGGGGATAGTGAGGGGGTGATGTGGGGGATTCCCATGGTGGAGGGGAGGTAGTTAGGGGTGTGGGAGAGTCCTGTGGAGAGGGGGGTGGGGTAGTCTGGGTGATGGGGGAGTCCTGTGGAAGGAGGTGTCAGGCAGATGGAGGGAGTTTCCTGATGTTTTGGGGTGGTGGGGGTCAGTGTGGATCTGTATAATAGTTACTCAGAAGCTAGAAGTGCTTTTAACTCTTCTAACTTCTTCTGGGTAGCTATTACTGTAAGACAGTAGGAACCATCCAAAGTTTAGGATTTATATCATACTTTTGGATGGTTCCCAGTGCAAGGCAATTGCCCATCGGAAGTTTCCCAGGCAATTGCCGTGCAAACCTTATCTGGGAATTTCCAGAGGTGGTTCCCCAGTGCATCTTTGGGATACCCCCCCAGAAACACTGCCCTGGAGCTTGGAAGCTACAGCCCTAAGCATTCCATCTTACTCTTACCTCACTTAAGACTTAATTATTTATTACTCTAGTGCTGTCTATCACTCCTATTTTTTTTTTTGCACCTTGCTTTTCCTCTAAGGTTATATCCTGATTCTCATCCCTCTGCCGAGTTTGCTTAAAACCTCTCCAATAGCAGTAGCAAACTGCCCCCATGAGTATTCATTCTTGCTCTGTTCAAGTACAACCCAGCCGCTGTGCAGAAATCCAATTTTTTTTTCACGAGAACTGCTTCCGATGTCCCAGGAATCTAAAGACTGCCCTCCTGCACCATCTCCCCAGTCATGCACTTATTTGCTCTATCCTCCTATTTCTATACTCACTAGTATGTGGCACCAGAAGTAATCCAGAGATTACTACCCTTGAGATGCTGCTTGCCAGTTTCTTTCCTAACTCCCTAAAATCTACCTGCTGGACCCTAGTGCTTCTTTATACCTATCTCACTGGTAGCGAGATGAACCATGACCACTGGTTGTTCACCTTTTCCACTCAATACTCTACAGCTGCTCAGTGACATCCTTTATTTTGTCACAGGGAGGCAACATACCATCCTGGACTCTCATCTGCAGAAATGCTTGTCTGTTCATTAGGACTGTAAAATTCTCAAGCAGCTAGATGAGCTTGGCAATCATTTTGTGGCTGTGCAAGCATTGGTGTACTCTAAAATAAAGCAAAATGCTGCAGATGCTGGAATTCTGAAACAAAAACAAAAATAGCTGGAAAAACTCAGCAGTCTGACAGCATCTGCGGTCTCCTTTACATTGGAGAGACCAAATGCAGACTGGGTGACCGTTTTGCGGAACACCTTCGGTCTGTCTGCTAGCATGACCCAGACCTCCCTGTTGCTTGCCGTTTCAACACACCACCCTGCTCTCATGCCCACATGTCCGTCCTTGGCCTGCTGCAATGTTCCAGTGAAGCTCAACGCAAACTGGAGGAACAGCGCCTCATCATCCGACTAGGCACTTTACAGCCTTCCGGACTTAATATTGAGTTCAACAACTTCAGATCATGAACTCTCTCCTCCATCCCCACCCCCTTTCCGATCCCCCTTTCTCCAATAATTTTTTAAAAAAGTATATTTTTTCTTCTCCCACCTATTTTAAAATCTGCCTTTTAGCCCATTTTGATCCCTTCCCTCCCCACCCCACCCCCACTAAGGCCATCTGCCACTTGCTTGTCCTGCTTGCTACCCTTAGTGTCCCCATTAGCACATTCCTTAGATAATATCACCACTGTCAACACCCCTTTGTCTTTTTGTCTATGACATCTTTGGCAATCTCTTCTTTGCCCCCACCTATCCAGCTCTACCTGTCCCACCCCCTTCTACCAGTTTATGTTTCACCTCATTTCTCTATTTCCTTAGTCCTGATGAGTCATTTGGACTCGAAATGTCAACTGTGTTCCTCTCTGCAGATGCTGTCAGACCTGCTGAGTTTTTCTATTTTTGTTTTTGTTGGTATACTCTAATGTGGTAATGTACAACAATAGGAACAAGTTGCATGTATATAACACTTTTAATGTAGAAAAACAGGCAAAATCAGAAGAATGGCACCAGACCATAGAAGAAAGTATTCAAAGGGATGACCAAAGACCAAAGTCCAAGTTAGGAAGGCAAAAGCAAGGGGAAAATAAGACTAAAACTGAAAGCTGCAAAGAGAAAAGGAAACAAAATGGGAGCAGAGATTACAGTCTGAAATTGTTGGACTCAATGCTGAGTCCGGAAGGTTGTAAAGTGCTTAAGTGCTTAATTGAAAGATGAGGTGCTTTTTATTGAGTTTACGTTAGGCTTCATTGGAACAGTACAGCAAGCTGAGGACAGGGATGTCAGCGTGAGAGCAAGGTGGGGAATTAAAATGACAGGCAACTGGAAGCTCGGGGTCATGATTACAGACTGAACAGAGATTTTCTGCAAAGCGGTCACTGGCTGGGCCAGCATTTATTGCCCATTCCTAATTGCCCTTGAGAAGGTGGTGGTGAGCTGCCTGGTAATCTGAATGTGGTCTCCCAAGTGTAGAGCAAACTGCATTGAGAGCAGTGAATACATTATACATTGAAAAAAGTACATATAAATTGCTTTTTCACCTGGAATGATTGTTTGGGTCCTTGGATGGTGAGGAGGGAGGAGATAAAAGGTCAGGTGTTGCATGTCCATTGGAACAATGGCATGTGAAGGAGAGGGTGTGATGGGAGTGATTGAGGAGTGGATCAGAAGATCGTGGAGGGAACGATCCCTTTGGAATGGGGCGGAGCTGGTCAAGGGCTTGGAGGATCCTTGGTTGAAGAAAAAGGAAAATATGCAGAAGCATTGGCATGGAAGGTTACATCAACAAAACAGATGCAGCAGAGATGGGAAAATGGAATGGAGTCCTTACAGGAAGCAGGGTGTGAGGAAGTGCAGCTGAGGTAGCTGTGGGAGGTCTAGTCACTCTAGTCACTTCCAATATGCTTTATGACCTTTTGTGTTCTGCACCATATTATTAGTCTACTTCCGGGAGGAAAGAAGTGGGAGCATTATCTTTGCTTAAAAATCATTTTTGTTTAGGATTAACTGGACTGAATTAGAAACATATTAAATGTACATTCTGATGTAATGCTTTAAATCTCATGTTACTCTGCTGCAATTTACATTAATTCTGATTTTTTTCCTTCACCTCTGTGACCCATTGTTTGCAAAGAGCGACAGCAAATATAGTGAATCCAGAATATAAACCCAAAATTTATCTCATTCTATCTTTTTTGCAGGATGAACCTTTTAGTTCCCACTTACCTGAAGCGCTCTTCAACATTTCCAGATTTTTACTTCACAATCTTACAAAAGAAACTCCTTTGGGCATCTCCAAGGTGTATCCTTTTGTCACCTGAGCTATTTCATATGCCAGAAATAAAAACAGAAAATGCTGGAAATACACAGCAGGTGAGGCAGCATCTGTGGAGGGAGAAACAGCATTAATGGGCTGGATTTTACCGGTGTTGGGGGGTGGGGGGAGGGGGCAGACTGCTCGTCCTCCCAGAAGGAAAGTCAGCCAGCAGCCGACACACTGGCAAGAAGCCTGCCTGGCAGCTATAACATGCTGAAGGTGGGCTAAACTAGCTGACATTCGGACTTCCTCTCCTCAGTGGGAGGAAATCCCGCCCTTGAGAGTTGCCAGTCAATCAAATTGGCCAGCAACTCCAGCAGTCCCTGAGCGCTAGAGCTCAGTGGTGGGCGCTGCTTGGACTTCAGGAGGGAGCATGAAGGAGAGTGATGGCTACCACAAAAAGGTAAGTCCCAGGCTTTTAGGGTGAAGAGCAATCTGGGAACCTGGGAGTGGGGAGAGTGGGGTGCGGCACCTTGATTTTGGAGGGCAGGCGAAAAGAAGGAACTGGGGGTGACATCTTAGGGAGGACGCCCCAATGTACATGGGGCATGCCTCCAAATGAAGTGTCACCTTCCCGCCATTTCTCATCTAAGCCACAATAAACAGCCTGCCCACTCCCAGCTGCCTGCCCATGCCAACCTTATTATGGCGTGGGCAGTGTATTATCTCAATTAATAGGCTTGTTGACAAGCCTAATTGATTTTTAATTATTCATTTAAATATGTTGGGTGGGCTGCCAATTATGACACCTGCTCACCTAGTGTATTATGGGGCTCAGCTCAAGGGTGGGCAGGTAAGGTGGTGGGCTAGCCAACCCCCTTGCGAAAAATACTCCGAGTAGCGGGACTGTAAAATCCAGCACAATGTTTCAGATCAATGACCTCTCATCAGAATTGGAAAAAGTTCAGCTGATGTTTGCCAGGATCAGAAAGTATTGGTTGTTTTAATGTGACCTACTCAATATGGTTTTGATACAGTTGGCATCATCATAGGAGAGATAATGGAAAGACAGATACTGTTGATTTATTTGTAACCTGGGTGCTACTATATAGTATTCCTGCTAAGCTGCACGGTTATGTGGCAATGCTTCAACTACCCAAATTTTGTTCCGTGATAACTGATAAGTGTGCAAAGCCATGCAAAAATATTTAAAGGGACGTCACACTGAAAAATATTGGTCACATGCATCTAAATTTTAAAGGGAGATTACTACTTGCTATACAGCAACATTGAATTTTATGCAAGCCTCCTCGCATGTGACAATTGCTACCAATTCTAAATGTCCAATTTGGGCATTAATTTTAATAATGCAAATTAATTAAAAGGAGGAGTTGACCTGAGGCTAAGTGGTTGTTGGAGCTGAGACTTTCACTGTAAGTACTGCTTGTGTTTGACTTCTGAAATTTTTCAAAATGTTCAGCAATGTACATGCACAAAAAGTTAGCATTTGGTGCTACAGTGCACCATGACACATAGGGTGTAAAATATGGGCTTACAGGCTACGATTCCCTCACATAGTGGCTTTCCCACCTCACTCTTGTTGTAAAAGCTACTAAAAGTGGCTAGATATTTACTTGGGAAGAAAGGAAGGCTGGTCATGGGGGGGGCAGTGACACAGGTGTTCACAATCATGCTAAAACGTTAGTGGAGAGCTGGGAGTAGGGTATCTGAGTGCCCTCAAAGCTAGGATAAGCTACTAAAGAACTGCTGGTGCCAGTGGAACTGTACCCTAGCACGTCACTGCCTTCAGCAGAGGAGGGAAAACTGAGTTTGAGCCCAAATATGACCTGTGGATGGTGGGTCATTGTGCAGCGTACAGGGATGGCTAGAGTAAAGATAGAGAGCTGTATGCCAGGATGGACTATATCACAAACAAAATATTAGTTGGGTTCAACATCTAGCTCAGTGTTGAAACGAGGAGAGCAGAAATTCCATGCCCACCAGCCTTACTTCAATCCATGTCAGTTTGAGCATTGTAGTGCATATAATGAACCAGAACGGGACCAATGAATAAAACATTCAAATATAAAAATGGAATAACTTCAAACTTCATTTTAAGCCTGCAAAACTGGCACTTCTGAGGCAAGTTTTTGTGAGCCATCCCTGAATTTTAAGTTTATCCCAATGATCTTTAGCCTGTACATGGCAATGAGGCTCTAACAATATGGAACATAATTCCTGAGCTGATCATCATAGCAGGCAGGCAGATTATCATCCCACCCATTAAAGGAGTGAACAATGCAGGTGCAGCTGGTTGCTGTAGACAAATCCCTATTAAAGTTTATGCATTCAGTGTACCTTAGCATGTCTTGCATTGTTGCATTGACTTGCATTGTTTATGTACTGCGGAACCCACTTCTATATCTCGCAGTTATGCAATGTGTTCTGGACAAGGTTATTCTTTATTCTTTCATGGGATGTGGGAATGGCTGGCAAGACCAGCGTTTATTATCTATTCCTATTTGCCCTTGAGAAGATGGTGGTGTCAATTTTTTGATGCAACTGATTTGGCTTGCTAGGCCATTTCAGAGGGCAATTAAGAGTCAACAATGTTGCTGTGGGTCTGGAGTCACATGTAGACCAGACCAGGTAAGGATGGCAGATTTCCTTCCCTAAAGAATATTCATGAATTAGGTAAGTTTTTACAACAAACCACCTGCTAGATTACTAATACTGGCTTTTTATTCCGGTTGCAGTCAACTTGTATTTGCTTTGACATTGCTTCTATCCAGTTTTCACCCCTGTTTGCTGTAAACAATATATCTCAAAAACTAATGGACATATTTCAGTGACTCTTTGTACATGGATAGGGCATGGCAAGAAGAAGAACTGATTAGCTTTTGGTGAAGATATGGATCCGGACCCTTGAATTTTTGTAAAGGATCCATCCATTAACATTGGGAGATGGGGTGAATTGACTTTTTCTTTTAGAATATTGTGAGTTGTTTGATTTAGAATGCTATTGATTGTTTTAGAATATTGTGGATTGTCTCATCTCCTGCATTGGAATTTGTCATAGCTGTCAAAATGAAAACAGAATTTTCAGAGCAGGTTGTTGCATGTGGATTGGCATGAAGCCTCCTCACTGAGATGGAATCTCTTATTAAAAAGATTTATTTTCTCAGCTTTGTAGTTGCAGCGCATTAAGTAGACAGGGAAAAATCTCAAGGAAGAGCTGCTTAATTGTATTAATGTTGAGTGAACACAGCGTGGCAGAGGCATGCACTTTACTGAGTACCCTGTTCACTTGTTGAGTTTGTTCTAATCTTGACAATATCACAAACTTACTCCTAGAGATTAATTTTGTCGATTTTTCCCTTCCTTCTGAATCCTTCAAAATCTGATTTTTCCTGGGCTACATTTCCATGGGCATTTGCGGCATCAAGCCCACTCTTGTGTGAGATTACATAATGAGTGTCAGCAGAATATCAACTGAGGAGGTTGACAGCTGAGCCAAATTCTACCTTCACTCAGCATTCTCACATGTACTACTTTATAATATCGGTTACTAGATAGTGATCAGGAGCAATATGCCTAGCAGGTTTTTGTCTCTTTGCTGGGCTCTGAGGCCAATTTGTTATGGCAGGTAGATGGTAAATGCCAAGCCACCCAAAGCCCAGAGGGAAATTTGAAGTAGTTGTCACAATTATTTGCAATGTGTACTTATTTCAAGATGTGGGCTTTGAATTCATTAAAAAGAAGCCCCCAAATCTTATAGGTTTCTTATAAAACTAAATTAAACCTTTATTAATAGAAGAAATGATTTTAAGCACAAACATACATCTACAAGTTACTACTATGATAACTTCCAAATTCCCTAATTAACCTAAACCTCAATTACACCTCCATTAAGGCAACAGTGAGATATGTAGGCCGGGATTTTCTGGCGCGAGCGGCCGCGGGCGAGGCGGCACCCCAGCCAGAAGTCCATTGACTTGCGGTGGGACTGGACGATCCTGGTGGTGGGTGGGTATAGAAAATCCCTCCCATTAGTTTTTAAAAGACCTAGGCAAAGTAACACACAATACCCTGAGCAGTTGAATTCAAAGTGAGTTTTTCTTAGCTTCAATTCCTTGTAGACAGCAGCTTGAGGCTTAGATGCTGGAGGCTTTTCACACTTGTTAGATCTTAGAATTCCTTTCCCTTGCACACAGCCTTTTCTTCTTTATACAAATTCTCCCCTTTGAATGCAAATTTGCATTGTTTCACTGTGTCTTTGGACTTTATCTCTCTAATAATAAAAATCCATCAAAGTACCAATTTTACCAGTAATCTTTGGGAAGAATAAACACACTGGGCAGAATTTTGCCCTTGATGAGCGGGTGGGCCCCAGCGGCAGGCGGGCAGCTGATCGCCGCTGCCAAAATGGGCCCTGCCACCATTTTGAGTGGGCGGGCCAATTAAGGCCTGCCCAGCGGGCTGCCCGACGGGAAGCGCCATGCGCTTCCTGTGCAGCTCCCTGAGACTAAGTACTGTCTCAGGGAGAGCGCTGACAGTTTTTGTAACTTGAAAAATAGAAAAATAAAAAAATTATTAACATGTCCCCCTCATGTGACAATGTCATACATTCGGGCAGCCTCAGGCAGCTTAAGATTTTTAAAATGAAAAATAAAGATTTCACAAATAATATAAACAAGTTCCCATATGTAACTCAGTCACATGAAGAGGGACACGTTAAAAATGAGTTTTAAAATTTTTTTATTTTTTTATTCATTGTTGGAAACCTCGTCCCGTCATGGATGGGGTTTCACAAAAAATGCAAAGGCTGTCTGGCTTATTTGCCCGTCCACCAACTGTAAGGTTGGACGGGCAGTGGAAAATTTTACTTAATTAGCTTTTTAAGAACCTTAATAGGCCCCTTAATTGTCGGCGTGCGTGCTCGCCGACCGAAATAGCGAGTGAATGCGCGATGACGTCTGGACGCTCGCCCGATGTCATCGTGCATTATTTCACGCTCAGGCGTGCACCCGCACACTGAACTGAAAATCCTGGCCTATTTCTTCCTGACGAATTGGAGAACCCCAGTTGAAATCAGCCAATTCAGCATGATTCCTAGTCCATGCTGAATCAAACATGGGACTTTTTATACGGCTTTGTGCTCTACCAGGTGGTACCATTACGCATAAGGCTATTAATTGGACATCTACTTGTGTGGGTTGAAATCACACTGTATGGTATTAGTAATGAAGATGTCATGAAAGCCAACTTTAATATCCTTTTGAAACAGTAGGCAAAGAATGACAGTATTGCAGTGTGCAATACAGATGTGTTAATTCTTCAATGACTGATATTATGCAATGTGATTAATTTCAGTTCCATTGGAATTCTGAAGAGAAATGACTGTGCCTTTTATTCCTTAACTATTAGCAGTAATACTTTATATGCTCTTGCCAAACAAAGTAAGGCGCTGGGTGCGTACAAACTGGCTCGGCATGCCTACGACAAACTACAGGGCCTGCGCATTCCTACCAGGTTTCAGGAGTCCATCGAACTAGGTAGCTTGACGATTCGATCCAAGCCATTCCATGATAGTGAGGTGAGGAGCTTCATCAGCTACTGGCTGCAAGTGTAGCTGAGCATTAAAAATAGTACTTTGTATTGAATGTAATTTAAGATTTTTTTTGTCTCAGAGAAAAGGGGAATGTTGTTAAACTGGGGTGCAGTGTTATGAGCTGTGAGTCACTCATAGGGGGATTTCCTGTAGCCACGGTATGTAGCAGGACTCATCCTTTTTGAACAGCAATAGAATAAAGAATAGAGCAGAAATAATGCAATTGATTTTCCAAAAAAATTTAATAAAGTACGACATAATGGACTTATTAACAAAATTGAAGCCTATCGGATTGAAGGGGCAGTGGCTGCATGGATATGAAATTGGCTAAGGGAAATTAGCATTGGGAACACAACTTTTGTTACATATCAATCACCTGGACTTGCGTATGTAGGGCATACTTGCAGCTGGCAGGAAACTCATAAATGTAGTTAGCAGTGACGAGGATAGTGACAGACTTCAAGAGGACAGATGGAATGTAAAGCAGTGAAGTGATTCATTTTGGCAGGAAGAATGAGGTGAGGCATCAAAAATAATACAATTTTAAAAGAAGTGCAGGAACAGGACCTGGGGGGATGTATGTACAAAAGTGTTTGAAGGTGGCACAACAAGTTGAGAAGCCTCTTAAAAAGGAATACAAAATTCTCAGCTTTATAAATGGATGTATGGAGTACAAAAGCAAGGGAGTTAAAAAGAGCTGGTTAGGCCCCAGCTGGAATATTAAGTCCAATTCTGGGCACCACACATCGGGAAAGATGTCAAGACCTTAGCAAGGGTGGAGAGAAGATTTACAAGAATGGTATCAGGGATGAAAGACTTCATTTTCTATGAGAGACCGGAGAAATGGTTTATTCCCCTTAGAGCAAGGAAAGTTAAAGGGAGATTTTATGGAGGTGTTCAAAGTCTTGAAGGGTTTTGATAGCATAAATAGGAGAAACTGTTTCAGTGGCAGAAAGGTCAGTAACCACAGGAGACAGATTTTAATTGGAGGTCACATGTGGAAACATTTTTTATGCAGCGAGTGTTATGTTCTGTAATGCATTGCCTAATTAGGGTGGTGAAACAGATTCAGTAATAAATTTCAAAAGGGAATTGAATAAATTCTTGAAGGGTAAAAAAATTGCTTGACTATGGGGAGTGGAATTAATTGGATAGCCTTTTCAAATAACCAACACAAGCATGATGGATTGAATGACCTCTTTCTGTGCTGAATCATTCTTTGGCTTTATGGAATATTGTCCTGTAAGCATCATCTGCTCTACTATATAGAGATATCACAAATATATAAATGCATTCTTCATTCTTTTAAAGAGAATAAGTAATTTCAACAAGCAAATTATAATTTAAGAGTAACATCTTTACATTGATACAGGTAGATTTACTGATTCCATACTGTCAAGCAGGAGCCATACTGAACAGAAGACTGATCCAGCGATAGGGCTACAACAAAGTGGCTTTACTACAAACTGAAATTCCTTTGAGCACAAATTGCAGCTGGAAATGTAGAATCAGTAAAGTCAGCCTATAAATTAGACTCACCTGGAATGATGAATGACTAAATTCGAACACTATAAAGGAACTGGAAAAAGTCTAATGAGCAGAGTGGATATGGCTTTAATAGGCCTGAAAATTCATCTGCCTACCTAGCCAAAAAGAGAAACTTTACAGGCTGGGAGTGGCATCAGTGTCATTTTTCTCAGCTGTTCCATTCCTTTGCTTATTTCTCTTGTGCTTTTCTTGTCTTTAACGTTTCTGAGGCCTAATTTTAACTCTTCCTCACCACAGAGGATCTCTCATCTTTATTTTGTTAATATTTAAAGGACTATGTTCTCTGAGTAAAGTTCAAGGAGCTGTCACAGATGAAGGAATAAGAAATATTAATGGGTTTCAAAAAGGAACTGGGCAGGTCTTTGCCAACAAATAGGTTTAAGGATTATTGCACAATGGGAATGCTGACGAAATGTGGGCTAGATGGGCTGAAGGGCGTTCCCCTGCCCAAAGTTATGCTAATAACAAGTCAAAATAAGTTCTAATTGCCAAGTAGCCAAGTCATCCTTAAGAACCTTTGTCCAGCATTGTTACTGTTGTTTTTGTAAAATTTGCTTCAATCTTCCTGACTCTCCTTGCTTTAAGTGTCTCTGTGTATGTGTGTTTGTGTAACTGCCTGCTATATTTGTACACAGGACTTTGTACCTATGTGCTATAGGTGTTCAACTAACAACCCACTACTCAACAACCAGGGAAACGTGTGCATCAACTGTCGGCAGCCCTTTGTGTTCTCTGCTTCCTCCTATGGTGAGTTTATTGTATGCTGACGGTAGCATAGTTTGCTTGTATTTACTGCTCTAAAGTTAGGTTGTAGTTAGCTTATATACTTTTGTTTCATTGTGGAGCTTTTAAAATTCGATACAATTCTACCCTAAGGCTGGAAATAAAACCTCTCAGTAACATAAGTTTCCCTTGGGGAAGAGGGGGTAATTGGAGTTTGCGCACATAGATACATGAAATGGTAGCAAAAGCTGACCAGCAGCTTTAGGAAAGATGATGCAACCCCTCAGATTTGACAACTCAAAAATAGAAGCTTGTATGACCACTGACCAGTGAAGAGTGCTGAAGCAGCTCAGCTCTCCTCTGCCGCTTGTTTGCAGACTGATCTTGCACCTTCACTTTAAGTTTCAACCACACTGATCAGTCTCCCACACTGCCATATAGCCATTGCAACCGTTGGGAACTCTGCTTTATTTTTGAATCTTTAAAACACTTTCCTTTTGAGTCCTTTCAGCATCTTATCAAAATTTGAAACACAAGCAAAGATCGAAAATGCTGGAGTAACTCAACAGGTCAGACAGTATTTGTGGAGAGAACAGAGAAGTCAATGTTTCAGGTACAGAGACTTCAGCAAAACTGAATGATGTTATAGATGAACAGCATTTACAAAGGAATGGGGCAGGTGGGAGGGGGAGAAATATCAACCCACAGAAGAAAACAAATAGAATGACTTGTAAATGGAGAACAGCAGATGACTGAACAGTAGAAATTATATCAGCATGAGACAATATTAGACATAATGAGAAAAATCATTGATATAATAGCCACATATGAGAAATAGTGTATGAGAATAGCTAAAGGGGTAGGGGATAGGCAGGCAAAAGGGAAGCACAAAAAACTGGCAAAATGGAAGCGGCAGCAGTGGTCCAGTTTCCTGATAGCTTCCATTGGAAGACTTCTGCCGATCTGTTGTTGACCTGTTTTCTTCTACTAGCTAATCTTGTTTTGCAATCCTATTGAAGCTGAAAGTTAACCTCTCTGTTCCCAAAAAAGCAATGAGTAAACCTATAATGTATAAATTCACGCAGCACTTTTTAACGTATGGCAGGCTAGTTTTGTCAATGCTGACTGCTCAAGTATAAAAATTCTGAAATATTTAAGGACTGTTCTATTGGCTTTAGATTGTGTCTGGCCCAAGTGTTTCTAGCCAAACACCTTGCACAGGTTGCAATGCATCAAACATGCCATACTAGCCCTGAAATAGTGTTGCTTCTTGTGGCAGTGGTTTGAAAGTGCTCCAAAGTTGTTGAAGTTGGGGCAGGCAAGAAAGTACAAATGCGTTTAGTGATGCGCTACTTCAGGATTGTCTGTAACTGGTCACTAAACCCTTGAAGCCAGAAGAAAGGACAGCCCTTGCCTCTATGGCAGTAGTTTCTGCATCCGTGGAAGAAAGAGACATTACCCTCTTTGGAGCTTCAATGTAGATGCCCTTGGAATAGCAATGTATGGCGGGCTACAGTGCTGTAAAACCATCTTTCAATGCATTTCATTGGCAGCATTTTATCTTAAGTCGTCCTTAAGGCCTGCTCCAAGGCTGGATACTCTTTTCAAAACAGAGCCCACAAGCCCTACTTCTTCAGCTGAGACCTGAGTCTCTAGTGAATGACATCTTTCTTCTTCTGCCTCCACCAGCTAGCCCGGCTCAATTGTACTCTTTTCTGTGTCACCCAGCATGCCCCAGTGCAGCTTACTGAAGAATTATATTGCCATTTCTTCACTGTCGCTGTGTCAAAATCATGCAACTCCCTCCCAATGCATTTAATGATGCCATTACCCATATAACAAATTTCTCTGGCCATGTACTTTCTGAAAGCGAAGAGTTTGCTCTTGCGCACGGTTTCAATTTTGGTGTGCCTTCATCCCAAACGAAACGGGAAGAGGTATTTGCTGAGTTCAAACTTCTCCACTCCCAACCATCCTGTCACAAACCAGCGTCCACTGAAGACGCTGAATCCTTGAAAGGGCGCCTAGCTGATCTAACGCACACATATTGTTTTGACTTTCACACGCAACGCTAATGTCTTACAGCATTGTGAGGCCTTAAGACCAATCCTGACGTACACATCAGTAAACCTGACGAAGGGACGGAAATAGTCATCCTTAAAAAGCATGTCTAAAACAACAAAATGCACACCATTCTTAATGATAGGTCCAAATTCATATCCATTGGACCTGCGCTCAACATGACTGGACAGTCTTGCTCGAAAGTAAGATTAAAAAAATGCTTGCTGGACTTGGTGTAAGAGCGATGAGTTAACGCCTGGTATATATGACAGGGTTTGTCCTCACGGTTTGCTCTGTCTGCAGATGTATGGGCAGCCCAAGACACACAAAAGTGATGTCCCTTTAAGCCCTATTTTATCTATGACCGGTTCTACACAACATGAATTGGCCAAATGGTTGGATGAATTGTTGCAACCAGTTTTGACCAAGTTTTCCACACGCATGGTGAAGGATTCCTTCACAATTCCAAAGGCCATACAGGACTTGCATATTGATAGCAATGCTGTGTCCATGTGCTCATTTGACATTGTTAGCTTATTCACCAATATTCCACTTAAGGAAGCCATTGATATTTACGCTGCAGCACTATATCATGGTGACCTAGACCTGGCACCATTATGTGAATCAGTATTCATTGAACTTATGAACTCGGCAACTCGCGCAGTTGAGTTCAGTTTTAATGATACCATGTTTGCCCGAGTAGATGGTATTGCTATGGGATCCCCTCTAGGCCCTTTGCTGGGTTCCATGAGAAACGAGTTTTCAATGGAAAGACACTTAACCTTCTGCCCCTTGCACATTTCCGACATGTGGATGATATGTTTGCTATATTTAACTCTGCAGCTGCATGTAACAATTTGCTTACATGTCTTAATGAGCTCCATCCTGCGCTCAAATTCACCTTCGAAATGGAGCAGTCAAATGAACTCCCTTGATGTACTAGTTGAGAAATCTGCCAGGGGATTCTATACCACGGTCTACCTAAAGCCCACCTTCACTGGTCAATAAACGTGTTGGGATTCTTACAGTTCCACACACTATAAGATTGCTCTTATCGGCAACCTTGTAAATAGGGTCTGAGCGATTTGCTCCCCATCCAAGCTTGATGCTGAAATAGGGCACATCAAAGGCACCTTGCAGGATAATGGTTACCCTGATCAGATCACTTCGTGCTGTATATCACGCAAATTCATGAACGGGCCTAAGGCCGTCACTTTCAGCCCTGAAAGTTGCCCAGTCTACCTCAGATTACCATGGAAGGGTAAGGTATCTCAAAAATTTAAGCAACAGGTGAAGCTCGCTGTTTCACGCTGTTACTATGCAGTAGCAACACAAGTGGTATTCGCCACTAACAGGATGCTGCTGTCAAGCCAAAAAGACATTCTCCCTATCGCAGAAATGAGTAATGTGGTATATGAATTTCAGTGCCAGTGTGATACTAGGTATGTAGCTGTACGTCCCAAAGACTGGCGGATCATATCAAACAGCATGTCCCAGCTGCTGGTCACAACAGGTGAGGTACAGATCGTAGCCAACCAGCCTGTGCTTGCAAAACTCAAAACACAGTGTCCAACATTAGATGTGATTCTGCGATTGGACAACACTTGCTAAATAATCCTCAGCGTGCTAAAAGTTACACTGACAACCAATTTAAGATTGTCAGTTGGGCTCGCGGAGTGGCGCATTGAAAGCTACATATATTAATACACAGGGCCCTGTTCTTTGCGTCAGAAAGAACATGTACACATATTGCACCAGTTTCAGCTAAACAAAACAAGTGACAGCCATTTGCTGACTCATTGTTCAGGGCAATGCCTTGACCAATCGGGGTCAAGCTGCCTGGTTTAAATTTCAAACAATGCTTGGCAGTTAACTGTCAGCTGCCATCACTGGTGCATTCCCCATGGCAACGCCTCTACTAATCAGAGTTCACTTGCCAATCAATCAGCGCTCTCTTCACAAAGAGTATAAATTGTTGTTTCCCCCCTATGTTGGTGTTCTTGTGAAGTGCCTTAATGAGTGCAAGACAAAAACCTTAAACATGTCTCTTTTTTCAGTAATACTCAAGTTCTGCACTACCAAACGACTATTCGTAGCATTGTGGGTGTACCTACATCACATGGACTGCAGCGGATCAAGAAGGCAACTCACCACCATCTTCTCACGGGCAGTTAGGGATGGGCAATAAATGCTGGCCTAGCCAGCAATACCTGCGTCCTGTGAAATAATTTTAAAAACTGTCAGATCTGGCTGCAGAGAGGCCTGTGAGTTCTTTGTTCAGCACATTTATAGGAGGGAGAGAGGTTAAATTGGTTCCTTGCCACTTTCAGTAGATGATATAAGAGCTTCATGGTATGATCAGAGATGGTTAATAGAAAGTATAATAAGAAGAGAGATGGGATACAGTCTCGAACTCTGAGCCACTTTTCCTGCATCCCTGTCTGACATCCTCTACTGCTTCCCTCACTAAGGGATAGAACGCTCTCTCCATTCAGGTTTGGGAGCAGCCGCCTGTTGCAGATTAGGAGTTATATCCTTCCACAGAATGTGCTCAAAATGTGGAACTCACTGGCTCAGGCAGTGGTTGAAGCAGATAGCATTGATGTATTTAAAGAAAGGCTTGATGCTCACATGAGGATGAAGGCAATAGAGGGATTTAGGGACATGCTGGGAAGAGGTTAGAGTACGAGGGGGCTTATGTAGAATATTAAAAAAATGCCCTTGTAAAGCAGTTGGTCCACGTGGCCTGTTTCAGTGCTGTAGATTCTATGTAATTGCAGCTATTATGCCAAAGAAAGCAGACAGAACCAAAAGATCTTTTGTTACTATGACATGCAGCAGTATACCATTTTTCACATCGAGCCCAAGCATGCAGTAGGCATCCATATGCCATCTGAGGCTTTTTGTGGTGTGTAAGATGGTAGACGAAGGAACACTTGCAGATGAAATAAAAACAGGAAATGCTGGAAAAACTCAGCAAGACTGTTACCATCTGTGGAGAGGGAAAGAGAGTTAACGTTTCAGGTCAAGTTGACCTTTTATCAGAACTTTCTGCCATGCTGTTGACTCCACAATTGCTTACTTGCTGATTTAATGGTCTGTGGGAAGCTCTCTTGCTTAAAAGAAGCTTTGTAACATAATCTAAACCCACTGTTTATGAAGCATTTCAGCTCTCGTATTTGCCAATGTCTTTTTTTATTTTCCCCATGCTTTTTGGGGCATTTTTATATTTGCTCCCAACCTTCACCGATATACATTTTCACAGGCCGTTCTTCCGTACCTTGCCCAAGTGGCCATTCAGTGTGAGGCTACATAGTTAGTGTTAGCAAATTACCCAGCTTCACAGTCAGACCCCATCGTGCCCTCAGGCTCACTGCACAAATATAATTCCAGCAGGAACCTGCTGAAACAGGCTGCTGTACTCTTAGTAATAGGACCTGAGTTCCGTTGTGATGAATCTGCTAAAGATCAGAACGACTGGCTATGACCCTGAGATCTATCTGGTCTGTGACGCTACTACTCACTGCTTTAACCAGTTCAGCCATGAAGGAAGCCCCATTTTATATCATTTATTTTGATCTGGAAGACAAAGCATCTATATTTTTGTGAATTTTCAGTTATTCCTTCACTGTAGCGTTAATTTTGTCCACATCCTAATGCAACATTTTACAGCTCCTACCATTTATTCAGTTTTATTGATACAAATGTAATGCCAACTTGGCTGAGTGATCACTCTCCAGCCTCTGAGTCAAGCATTTGTGGGTTTATGCTCCACTCCAGGATTACAGCACATCATCCAGGCTGATACTTCAGTGCAGCACTGAGGAAATGTTCTTGAGAAGAATAATAGGTCTGTTAACACCCACAGCGCAGAAACATCAAACCGAGGCTCCATCTACCAGGTGAACATGAAAATCCCATGGTGCTATTCGAAATATGACAGAAATTCTCCTGGTGTCCTGGCTGATACTTATCTCCTTGCTGCTTGTGGATTCTTGCTGTATGCAATTTAGCTGCTGCACTTTCCTAAAAGATAACTGTAGGTGCCTTAGTACATCCTGAGGTTGTGAAAGGTACCATATTAATACAAGTTCAATTAATGTATCCTGTTTATTTAGCCCAATTTATTGAAAGTTTTTGTTGCTGCGAACACACATCTCAGACTGTTTCCTTCTTCAGTACAGAAAAGTGTAGTGACACATATAATCTTATTCCACATATCCTCTATTAGCCAGTACTAAGCAGTTAATGGGATCATCACAGATTATAGACTCTATTCCAGGTTACATTGACATTGGGTTTTCCCTTTTATGCTTAAACTATGTTTTTTTTTCCCAGTCCCATCATTTTTTAAACATTTATTCATTCATGGGATGAGTGTGTCACTGGCTAGGCAAGCATTTATTGTCCATACCTAACTGCCCTTGAGAAGATGGTGGTGAGTTGCCTTCTTGAACGCTACAGTCTATATGGTGTAGGTACACCCACAGTGCTGTTAAGAAGGGAGTTCCAGGATTTTGACCCAGTGACAGTGAAGGAACGGTGATATATTTCCAAGTCAGGATGATGTGTGACTTGGAGGGGAACTTGCAGATGGTGTTAGGAAAAAAATATGGAAGATTGAATTAGATTGTAATGTTGGCTTGTCTGAGTGGTTTTAGTCACTCTATTTAAATTCTCCACCTATGAAGAAAGGCTGAAGCGAAGTCCTTCCCAAGTTTGAACATACGTTTGTTTCTTTGTTCTCATTTCACCCCACAATATGGCCTCAGTCCAAGGTGATTATTCAGATTTATCCTTATGTAATTGATCTTAAGTAATACAGAACCTCCCTTGTTGTCGAGTAGTAAATATTCAAACAGCTTAAAAAGTGAAACAACAAATCCATTTTCCCCAATTTCATTTATATTTGAGTCTAGCGAAAGCAAGGACTTGATAGTCACATAACTCTTAACTATTATTTACTTTTATTCTAAGGCTTCTTGTTTTATCATTT
Organism: Carcharodon carcharias; assembly: GCF_017639515.1. Lineage (NCBI taxonomy): Eukaryota > Metazoa > Chordata > Chondrichthyes > Lamniformes > Lamnidae > Carcharodon > Carcharodon carcharias. The sequence goes on from NC_054473.1 coordinate 87,653,298, forward strand.
TTATTTTTATATTTGGTAAGGATTTTAATAGCCTTGTGTCATTGTGAAATTCTGCAGAATCAGGAGCCCTTCATGTAATTCACCTTAGACTTAAGAGCAGTAAATCCTGTTAGTTGCCAGGATACAGATCTTCTAACAAGATAAGCAGATCTGGTATTGTTTTTAGCTGATCTGCTTCACCATTTGAAGAGTATGACATATATGTAACCAGGATTTGTTCTGTAAATGCATACAGGCAATTCATTCTAACATACATTTCAAATCATAATCTGTACTTAAAACACAAATTACAGGGAGAGAAATCACTCTGCATTATAAAGATTTTATACATTTCAGCATTTATCTCATAGACTCAGTCAGCCTCCAGTCAGGCTGTGTTCTGGCGTAACCTAGATTGCATGATTTTTTAAAGTAAAGTATAATGTATCTTTCTCTTGCTGTGATTTTTGTTATTACCTCTCTTTGATCCATTTGCACTTTGTGATTGAGATTTATAACCTAAGATTAACTTTGGACCATCCAAAAGAGGATATAGATGAGAAGGGATGGAAAACAAGCTAGCTAGTGAGACAAATGTGCAGTCTTCTAAATGACAATGGAACCTGTTTTATAATTGTTGCCTTTCTTAAGGAACTTTCACAGAGCTGTTGGAGAACCTGCCCAAGGCATCATGCATGAATTAGGCCACCACTGAGACTTTGAAACATCCTGTATCACACGACAGCTATCATCACAACCAAATCAGGTCCTTGCCTTGCACATGGTCCATATGCAAATGAGTGGGGCCACTGGGTTAGGTGAAGAAGTGGGTTGCAGCTTTTCCCTCCCTTTCTCAACCCAGGAATGTGAAGGCCAGTTATGGCAGCCCCTGAGAACTTTCTTTTCTTGGTAACATAGGATCCTATCTTGCATGATTTAATGTGTGTTAACAATGCACATCATGTGGCACAGCCCTTGGGTAGACAGTGGCAGATGCAATTTAATGTGGGTAAGTGGAGGAAATGTATCTTGGGAGGAATGGTGTGTATATCCAATATACAGTCACTGAAGGGTGTGAATGCACAGAGAGATCCAGGGTCCAAAGACTTAACTCCCTTAAAGTGGGATTGCAGGCAGATATAGTCTGTAAAAAGACCAATCACATTTTGGTTTTATAAGTAGGGGCAGAGAGTACTAGGGTAAAAAGTAAATGATAAATTTGTGTAAATATGGGTTAAGCCATTCGGAGTACTGTGTGCAGTTTTGGGAGCCCCTTTAAAGAAAGGACATTAAAGCCATAGAGAGCATTCAATGTAGATTCCATAGTATGTTGTAAAGGATTAAAAACTGTAGTTATAAGGAACCGTTTCCATGGAAGAAGAGAAGGCTAAGAGGACATTTAATAGAGAGTTTTAAAATTGTGAAGGACTTTCAAAGTGTGCATCAGGGAAAGATTATTTCTACAGGTTAGGGAGTCAGTGATGTTGGCTTATCAATTTATAATAATCAGTAAAAATGTGAGGAGAATTTAAGAGAAATTTCTTTACAGAAAGGGTTGTTAGGTCATGGAATGCTTTGCTATGGGGAGCAGATAAGTCAGAGACTATTTCCTCTTTCAGCATATCATTATAAGGCCAGCCCACCAGACTCAAATCCCAAACCAACCCCGCCCCCCCCCCCGCCCACCCACTGAATTGTCTGCCCATGTCAGCGGGAAAACACATCCGGACACAACACATCTTGTCAGGTGTGAAGTAGGAACTTACTAACATGACCTTGCTCACATTGTGGACATCCGAGGAGCAGAAAATGCTAGAGCCCAACAGCAACGGCACACTGGAGGAACGTCAATGGCATATTGGGTGGACTCCCATGGACTTGACTCTGCTGCAAAGCAGCTCACAGAAGTCGGAAAGTCACCGTTGATGCTCACAATGGATGATGGTTGAGGGGTGGGGAGAGGAAGCTCTAGAGTCGACTGGGAAAGGAAGAGGTGTCGGCGGGGTGAAGTAGGGAGGGGCGAATGAAGGTGTCAAGGGAGTGAGGTTGTGGGGGATAATGAAGGTGTCAGAGAAGGAGTATGAGTGGAGGAGGGGGTAACGGGAGGAGATGGAAACTGAGGAGGTAGGCTTAAGTCTGGGGGAGAAAGGAGTGCGGAGAGGGAAGGGAGTCCAGGGGGAGGAAGGAGTGTGGGGAAGGGAGGGAGTCCAGGGGGAGGAAGGAGTGCAGAGAGGGGAAGGGAGCAAGGGTGGGGGAAGGAGTAAAGCTGGAGGAAGAAGTAAGGGTGTCTGAGGGAGTCAGGAAGGGGGGAGGAGTAAGGATGGAGAAAGAAGTGAAGCTGGACAAAGAGGAAAGAGTCGGAAGAGGGAAAGGACTAAGAATGGCGTAAGAAGTAAGGGTGTCCGAGGGAGTCAGGAATGGAGAGGGACTAAGTGGGGGTGGGAGGACAAAGGAGGGAAGAGGTCCTGAGTTAGGGGAAGGGGTTCTGGGAGGGTATGGGTCATGAAGGGGGATGTCCAGGTAAACTTACAAGGGAGGGGTCTGATGGGTCCAAGATTGCCTCCTGGGGAGCGAACTGAGGGTGGGTATGGCATGAGAGAATGGTGAGGATGATCGAGGGCAGAGTGAGGTGGCAGGGTGGGAGGATGAGGGTGTGACGGTCGTGGTGGAAGGAACGGGTGAGGGTGGTTGGTGGGAACTTGGATGCAGACATGGACCCTGGGGATGGGAAGGAGGAGGTCGGAGATGTTAATGGGGGTGGGATTTTCGAGAAGGAAGGGAACATGCAAATTCATCTGTACATCCCTGAAGGAAAAGGATTGTGGCTGGTAGGTCACGGAGGGGAGGTGGAAGGTGATCCTGGGGTGGGGGCAGCGGGGGGGGGAGTAACTGTGATGGGGAAAGGAAATGGGTGACTGGGGGAAAGTCAAACCGAATAGCACCATGCTGTCCAAATTGAAAGTGAAACGAGAGTTGTGATGGGCAAGATCAGGTGCTGCATGGGAGTGTCATCAGTGGGTGAGTGGAGATGCAGGTCGGTTCAGATGGACAACTGAGCGTGAACCCCAGCAGGCAGCATTCAAAATGCTCAGGACATTGAGACGAGTGTTTATGGGAAGGGTCTCTGTGCGTGGGAGAATGCATGCGTGAGACTCCGAAAGGCCCTGCCACACACATCCTTCTCTTTCCAGACTCACTTGTGAGCTGGCTGTACCCTCTGTGGTGACAGAGGACGAGGTTGAAGGGCTCACAAGCAAAGGGGACTCTGAGGGGGTGGACAGCCTCTGAGATTCCTGAGTGGTTGACCTAGGGGTGTCCAGTTGCTGCTGCTCCTCAGATCGGGTGCCCAAGAGCCCCAGTCTGACTTGTTGAATGTAAGGATCACCTGGAGGGACGTTGAGGTGCCCTGTTTCCCTCTTGCGTCGCCACTGCAGGAACTCACCTATGGCTCCTTCGATGGGAGTGCAGGTCTGCGTGCATCTCCATGTTCTGCTGGACCAGGGCCTCCTTCGCATCCGCCACCTCCCCATGAGACCTCCATATGCGCACGTGTTGCCACCACTTCATCAGAGAGCAGGTGGACACAATCCTCCGACTCGCATGCCAGTCTGTTGAGGGCTTCCAACAGCTCTGCGTGATGTTCCCCTGCCTTCTGCTAACTCCCCACGATGAGTTGGAAGACTAAATCCAGAGGCTCGTCACCTGACTCGGACCTCATAAATGCTTCTTTCTCAGCAGTACTCCGAATGCTGGGGAGCTCGGCTGAACCTGCCTCCTCCTGCTGTGGACACGTATCCGTGCGGTGACCACCAGATTGTGAACCCGAGCCTGCTCTAGATCTAGATCCCACCGAGGCGTGTGTCTCTGCACTGGTGAAGGGTGTGGGTAGACAGGGTGATGGGTCTTCTAGGCTGCTCATTTCCAGCTCTTCAGTGGAGGAGGTGTCCTCTTGGCCGGAGATGAGGACGTGGATGGAGCTGAGGGACTGCCTGGCTGAGGATGTCGGTTGCTTAGCAGAGCTCCCTGTGAACCAAAGTAGAGATAATTAGTACACGACAGCAGAGTCAAAAGTAGGAGAGAGAGCACTGACAAATGCATTGAGAGAGGGATGATGTGATGCAGGATCCTCACGCGGGTGTTCGCCATCGATCTCACCGTCACCACAGGCACGGTCCACATCCTCACCAGCCAGCATGATGGCCACTCCTCAATGTGAGTGAGGGGCCTAATGTGGGCCAATCCGCCCCTGGTCTGAGACCTCTCTCTGCTGAAGTGAGCATGCTTCTCCTGCATGGAAACAGACGGAGGAAGTGTGAGCAGGACACATGGCACTGCTTGGAATGTTTGTGTAGTGAGCAGAGCCATAGACGGGATGAGGACACGAGCTTCAGAGGAATTGAGCCTGATGGTGATGTGAGGGTGTGTGTGAGAGTTAGTGATGTTGTCCCTTGAGGCGTGAGATCCCTGGGGATGTGTGATGGGTTTGTGAGAGTGTGAGTTAAGAGTGATGAGAAGAGTGACTTACCTTGGTGGAACAGATGAAACCATCGTGTAGCGGCAATGGATGACTGTCTTGCTTTGCAGGGCATTGGCGCTGACCACCGCTGCCACCGCCTCCCATGCTGGATTGGTTACGCAGCTGCCTATCCTGTGGTCAGAGCGGGGGTAGAGGACATCACGGCGGGCCTCCATGCGTCACTAAACCCAGAGGCTGCAGTCTCCTTGCCTTTCGGGGTCATGTCTTCTGTGACGCAGTCGTGGGCTAGAAGCACTGAAAAATGTGCGCGCGGCTGGTCTTGAAATATGGAGCCCGCTGCAAAACGGCAGCGAGGTGATGACGCGGTGGGCGAATGATAGCCCGCCCGCCATGGAAATGGTGTGTTTCCTGGGAATGTATAATTAATGGGGTGGGTTTGGGACAATATACGGCGTGAAAATTTGCCATTGTGGTTGCTACCACACTTAGTGCAAATCTGGGATGATTCCGCCCACAGCATTATGAGGAGAGTGAACAGGTCATTGATGTTACTAGTATGTTAATTAAACAATGACTTTCATCAGCGTATCTTAATAATATAAACAATATAATTAAGTAATAAAAACAAAAAAACTGCGGATACTGGAAATCCAAAACAAAAACAAAAACAGAATTACCTGGAAAAACTCAGCAGGTCTGGCAGCATCGGCGGAGAAGAAAAGAGTTGACGTTTCGAGTCCTCATGACCCTTCGACAGAGACAAGTTCTGTCGAAGGGTCATGAGGACTCGAAACGTCAACTCTTTTCTTCTCCGCCGATGCTGCCAGACCTGCTGAGTTTTTCCAGGTAATTCTGTTTTTGTTTTTGTATTATAATTAAGTACTTTGATCACATGTAAACAGGGAACAGCTGAGACATTGGGTGTTGGAATGGGAGGTATGAGACTGAATAAAGTCAATAAACTTACTTAGTAAAGAAAAGCTCTGTGTCTTGGCTTTAACTTCACCGACTGGCTTGGTTTCTATTAACAATTGCGATTAGTTTAGATTAATATGGTGCTTTTAGTGATTACAGTGATTAGTATTGGTTTGACCTAGTGAAAAGTTGACCCAAACATAATTGACCAGTGGACTCTTTCTGTGCTGCAATGCTCTGTGGCTGTATTGGTGGAATTATAAGATTGTTCGATTTATTTATTGCCATAGATTTTGACACTTATTTATTCATTCATGGGATATGGGCATCGCTGGCTAGGCATTCCAAACTGCCCTTGAGAAGGTGGTGGTGAGCTGCCTTCTTGAACCGCTGCAGTCCATGTGTTGTAGGTACACCCACAATGCTGTTAAGGAAGGAGTTACAAGATTTTGACTGAAAGACAGTGAAGGAACGATGATATATTTCGAAGTCAGAACGGTGAGCGGCTTGGGAACTTCCGGGTGGTGGTGTTCCTGTCTGCTACCCTTGTCCTTCTAGATGGTAGTGGTTGTGGGTTTGGAAAGTGATGTCTAAGGAATATTGGTGAATTCCTGCAGTGCATCTTGCAGATGGTACACACTGCTGCCATTGTGCGTGAAGGGAGTGAATATTTGTGGATGGGATACCAATCAAGTGGGCTGCTTTGTCCTGGATGGTGTTGAGCTTCTTGAGTGTTGCTGAAGTTGCACTCATCCAGGCAAGTGGAGAGTATTCCATCACACTCCAGATTTGTGCTTTGTAGATGGTGGACATATTTGGGGAGTCAGGAGGTGAGTTACTTGCCGCAGGATTCTTAGCCTCTGACTCATTCTTGTAGCCACAGTATTTGTATAGGTAGTCCAGTTCAGTTTCTGGACAATGGTAACCTCTAGGATGTTGATAGTGGGGATTCAACAAGGTTATTGCCATTGAATGTCAAAGGGTGATGGTTAGATATTGTGTTTTGGAGATGGTCATTGCCTGGCACTTGTGTGGCATGAATGTTACTTGCCACTTGTCAGATCAAGCCTGGATGTTGTCCAGGTCTTGCTGCATTTGGACATGAACTGCTTCAGTATCTGAGGAGTCACGAATAGTGCTGAATATTGTGAAATCACCAGCAAACATCCCCACTTCTGCCCTTATGCTGGAAGGAAAGTCATCGATGAAACAGCTGAAGATGGTTGGGCCTAGGACACTACCCTGAGGAACTCTTGCAGTGATGTCCTGAAACTGAGATGATTAACCTCCAATAACCACAGCCACCTTCCTTTCTGCTAGGTATGATTCCAACCAGCGGAAAGCTTTCCCTCTGATTCCCATTGACTCCAGTTTTGCTAGGGCCCCTTGATGCCACACTCGGTCAAATGCGGCCTTGATGTCAATGGCAGTCACTCTCACCTCACCTCTGGAGTTCAGCTCTTTTGTCCATGTTTGGACCAAGGCTATAATGAGGTCAGGAGCTTAAGATGTATGAGATCTATAGGTAGCTCGCCATGTTAGGAGGTAAGAGTCAGACTTTGGAAGATGTTTTTCTTTTTCCTCTTCCTTTGATCTCTGATGCCATGCACAAACACTGGCCAGGATTGGAGTTTAGATAAATGCTAAACCTCACTCTTCTCATCTTTCTCCTAAGGTTCTGAGGCAAAGAGGAGCAATCCAAGTTATGGGTGTTAGTAGAACTGGTATTCTCTCAAACTTGGATTCGTTATATTGCATCTCTCCCTAAAACACTGGCCATGTCTCTCTGTAGTAGAATAAAAATTGGAGGCAGTCCAGATTGGGCTCCTTTGAGTCAATTGACACTGGAGAGCTACAATTGACCTTATTGCCTCCAGGCTCAGGTGGGAAAATTGTTCTGGATTCCACATCCGACATTTATTCTTGTCCCATGTTTAAATGGAGTCACACAATTGTTTTGACCGGGTGAGGAGGAGTGAGCTGGCTCCTCTTTTATTCAGCCCCCTAGGTATCTTTTCCAGTCCACATGTATTCAGTTTTTAACAAGGAGCCAATCAAACCAGGTTTTCTTGAGTCAAAGAAAGAGTGAGATTATTAGTTACACACATGCACAAGCACACACATCAGAAGTAAGAAAGAATATATGAGTAAGTCCTTTGCTTGTCCATGAGACGTAGATTGTGGAACGTTGTGGCCGTTGAATTTAGATGGTTTCTTGTAAAATTCTGGAGTTGACTTTGTTCAGGTCTGCATTTTGTTGAAGACACTCTGGCTTCAGAGGTAGAGAGGGAGAAAGAACAAGATCTTTCTTGCTGTTTCTCAGCAGAGTTTCTTAGATGACTGTCATGTTTCTTTTCTTCCTGCCTTTCCATCTTTCTCTGCCTGGCAGAGCGAATTTTAAACTAATTTTTGTATATTCCTGGAAGAGAATTCAATTAATATGTCTTGCATCCATTGTTGTAGTTACCAGGTTTTTGCTCTTTCATCTCAGAAATGTTTTGACACATTTTTGAGATATAAGTCAACATGAGATGGGGTTGTTTTGTCCTCCACTGGGGGTTTTGAGTGTCTGGTGGGGTTTAACTGCTGGGTAGCAGTTAACATTGTCTTCACAGATTTAGAGTGAATTAAAAGTCCAGCACTTTGCATTTTCAGGGCCTTCTTTTCAAGTCCCTGTTTGAAGTGGGCCTTGACACCCCACCTTGGATGTGAATTCCATGTAACATCTTAAAGCAGTTCTACAGTGCAATCCTTATAGGAACTTTCCGGAAAAGTGGTCAACCTACAATATCAGACATCAGTTGACTGCTGGTATTCACCTTTGGTCAGTGTCTTTTCTTGTATTTTTCAAAAAAAGCAGGTCCTCTTTAAACAATTTTACATGTCTTTGGTTAGCAGGTGAAGTTGTAGGTAGTTCTCACTCAGTCACTGTTTCCTTTCAATGTGACACAATGCCTGGTGAATGCAGAATCAAGCTCAGTCATGATGGACCCAGTGACTTTTCAGGATTAGAAAGGGGGAACGGTAATTAAATGAGTTTCTAGGACTCTGCTAGATAGAAGGGAAGGCAAAAGTTGGGGGAAAAATAAGAATAGTTACAATAATGCAGCATTCCCTTAAACTACTTCTTCCTAAAGGTCTATAATGAAACCCAGGGTTTGAATCAGATGAGGTACACACTAGGTTCCACAGGGCTTTCATCTCATGAGCTTTATTGTTGTGTTTACAGAGGTGCTGCCGCTTGTTCAGTTCTATTTGGAAGAAGGGATTACGGATGAGGAAGCAGTGGCCCTGATTGATCGTGAGGTGCCCAGGACAGAACTGAAAAAGGACGGGTGGCAAGAAAAGAACATTGGCGGTATCCATTTTGTAGTATTACCCTGTGTGAAGTGGGCAGCTCATTGAAACACTAACATGTAGTGTAACAGAGTGTTGCCCACCTACCGATTGCCAGGCTTTGTTACACTGCAGTGGGACAGGGCCAAGACTTGGCTGGAAAATAGGAGGGAAAGTCATCTCTGGATCACACTTGTCCATCCCCCATATACTCCTTCAGTCAGAGCTTGGATCACATCGGTCATGGATATATGTTGCTAAGAGAGTGTTGGGGGAGGGGGGGTGTTGGGCGTGGAAATAAAGTATTGAGAAAGAATAATTAGAATATAAATGCCTCGTCAATTATTAACCCTTGGCTTAATTTCTGTACTTTTGGAGTATTAAACAGCGTTGTTACTAATAAGGAAAGTTGTTAGCAGGTGCCAGTGTGGGCTGTGCCTGCTGCTGGTGCAAATCTAACTCCCTGTGCCACCCAGATTAAGGGCATGAAATAAACTAGTTACAACGCAGGCTGTTGATGCTTATTGAGTGGCTCATCAGCCCTAATAATTGAGGTAAACAATGCTGTGGCCACTGAGTTAGTAGAGATTTTCAAGGTTAATGGCAATTGCCAGGAGTTGGAAAGTGGATATCCATAGCCATGCAGTGGCTGTTGTCAAGGAAGATGAGCTAGCTCGTCCACAGCTCACCTTGGGGCTGGTAGATTACATCATCAGCAAGGCTCACCTTAGCACCTACAACACAAATCCTGCTGCAGATTTTAGCTCCAACCCACTGTACCTCACATCCAATTAATTATTTTGGGGTGTGGGTAGGCAAAGCTCGTCTCACAGGCAGCAATGAGTGACATTGACTCTGTTGTAACACTCTAATGCCTGAATCAAAAGGTTGTCAGTTCAAATTCCACTCCAGAGACATTAGCACATAATTCGGTGCAGTACTGAGTATGTGCTGTATCATCAGAGGTGCCATCTTTTAGATGAGACGTCAAACCACATAACAGGTGCTGTGACTGATGTTCAGTTATGCTGCTGAACTAAATTACTTTTGGTTATGAACTTGTATTTTCCAATATGCTTTGAAACATTTACTTGGCACTTTTGTAGATGCACAGACTCTACAGCTTGAAGACAGTATGGCCAAGATTGAGGCAGATCCATTCACTGCAAAACTGAGCTTTGAGGTAACTTGCTGTTAAATTAACATACATATGTATGAATCATTTGAGTAATTTTCATCTGACTTCACAGGAAAGGAAGAAGACAAAATACCATTGGTACAAAAGAAGATAAATCAAGGGGCGGGTGTGGAATCTTATTGAATTTATTAGTTTTTTTAAAACAACTAATAATGGTGAATGTGATGAGACTGTGATCTTTTGACTTGGAATGATCTAGGTAGTTTCACCCCAGGATATTAAATGGTGTAGATAAGGAAATTGCAGATATGTTGGTCATTATATTCTAAAGTTCTCTTGATTGGGGAATTACGCTATTGAATTGGGAAATTGCAAACTTCACTTTATTACTTAAGACAGGATGGAAAAATCTGTCCGTCCAATGTCAGTTGTAGGAAAATAATAGTCATTAAGGACAGAAGAACTGAGTACTTGAATTGGTCAGAATCAGCATGTGTTTGTGAATGGTAGGTCATGTCTGGCTTTCTAGTTGTACTTTTTGAGGAGGCCACTGGCATAGATAAGGGATAGTCTCTGGATGTTATATGTACTTTTAAGAAGCATTTGATCAGATTTTGCACTAGAGATTATCTTAAGAAATGAAATACAACAGAATTGGAGCAAGCCTGCACCATGGGTTGGAAATTGGCTGGAGGTAGGAAACAGAAAATTGGAATGAAGTTTAATTGTCAGGAAGTGACAAGTGGTGTTCCACAGGGATCGGTACTGTGGCCTCAGCTTTTCACCGTATCCAGTGACTTGGATGAGGGAATTGAGAGCTGTGTTTAACAATTTTCAGATAAGGCACAGACCTTCTGACCACAATAGCAGCAAATGAAGAGATGTCCACTGCTGTTGAGGGTCGCAGTGGCATTGGAAGTTGCAGGGAGTAGATTTACACTCGAACTCCACACTTCCATTTTGGCGAAAATACTTCCATGGAAACCGGTAGTGATGGTTCGCCTGTGAACTGTCAGCATGTAAACTTTGCCTATTTGCTCAATGTTACATTGTTTGATAGCCTGAATTATTAGCGCTGTTCCTAGCAAGTGTAAAGCTTGTGACAGATGTGCAGACATTTAAATCAGGAAGTGTGTCAAAGCACTGCAGCATCCCACCACAATTGGACAGTGCTTGCCTCCCGCACCTGACACTACTCACCCTCTCCGCCCAATAGTGCTTGTCCCCTCCCCGACCACCCGACACTGCTCGCCCCCCCTACGCGACACTGCTCGCACCTCCCTAACCGACACTGCTCGCCCCCCTCACCCGACACTGCTCACACCCCCATCATCTGACACTGCTCGCCCCCCCATCACCCGGCCACCTCACCCGACACCACTCGCCCCCTTCACCCGACACTGCTCGACCTCCCCACCCAACACTGCTCGACCTCCCCGCCCAACACTGCTCACCACCCCCCCGACCCGACCACCTCATCCGACACCACTTGCCCCTTCAGCCGACACTGCTCACCCCCCCCCACCCGAAACTGCACGCACCCCCCAACTGGCACTGCTCGCTCCCACCACCCGAGACTGCTCGCCCCCCCCACCCGACACTGCTCGCCCCCTCAACCCAACACCGCTCGACCCCCTACACGACACCGCTCGCCCCCCCCCACCCGACACCGCTCGCCACCTCACCCGACACCGCTCACCCCCCCACCTGACACTGCTCGCACCTCCCCAACCGATAATGCTCGCCCCCCTCACCCGACACTGCTCGCCCCTCCTCACCCGACCACCTCACCCGACACCGCTCGCCCCCCCGACCCGACACTGCTCGCCCCCCCATCTGACACCACTCGCCCCCTCCACCCGACACTGCTCAGTCCCCCATCCGACACCGCTCGCCCCCTCCAGCCGACACTGCTTGCCCCCCGACCCGACACCGCTCACAGCCCTCACCCGAAACTGCACGCCCCCCCCAACTGACACTGCTAGCCCCCCCACCCGACACTGCTCGCCCCCCACCACCTGACACTGCTCGCCCCCCCCCCCACCCGACACCGCTCGTCCCCTCCACCTGACACTGCTCACACCGCCCCCACCCGACACTGCTCGACCTCCCCACCCAACACCACTTGCCCCCCCACCCGACACCACTCACCCCTTCAGCCGACACTGCTCACCCCCCCACCCGAAACTATACGCACTCCCCAACTGACATTGCTCGCTCCTTCCACCCGACACTGCTCGCTCCCTCCACCCGACACTGCTTGACCTCTGACCCGACACCGCTCGCCCCCCCACCCGACACCGCTCGCCCCCCCCCACCCGACACCGCTCGCCCTCCCCCACCCGACACCGCTCGCCCCCTCACCCGACACCGCTCACCCCCCCCACCCGACACTTTTCGCTCCCTCCACCCGACACTGCTCACTCCCTCCACCCGACACTGCTTGACCCCTGACCCGACACCGCTCACCTCCCCCACCCGACACCGCTCGCCCCCCCCCACCCGACACCGCTCGCCCCCCCCCACCCGACACCGCTCGCCCCCCCCCACCCGACACCGCTCGCCCCCCTCACCCGACACTGCTCACACCCCCGTCACCCAACACTGCTCGACCTCCCCACCTGACAATGCTCGACCTCCCCACCCAACACCACTTGCCCCCCCACCCAACACCGCTCACCCCCGCACCCGAAACTGTATGCCCACCCCAACTGACGCTGCTTGCCCCCACCACCCGACACCGCTCACCCCCCCCCACCAGAAACTACACGCACCCCCCAACTGACACTGCTCGCTCCCACCACCCGAGACTGCTCGCCCCCCCCACCCGACACTGCTCGCCCCCTCAACCCAACACAGCTCAACCCACTAACCCGACACCGCTCGCCCCCCCTTACCCGACACCGCTCGCCCCCTCACCCGACACTGCTCACCCCCCCCACCCAACACTGCTCGCACCTCCCCAACCGACAATGCTCGCCCCCCTCACCCGACACTGCTCGCCCCCTCCACCCGACACTGCTCAGTCCCCTCCACCCGACACCGCTCGCCCCCTCATCCGACACCGCTCACCCCTCCCACCCGACAATGCTCGCACCTCCCCAACCGACAGTGCTCGCCCCCCTCACCCGACACTGCTCGCCCCTCCTCACCTGACCACCTCACCCGACACCGCTCGCCCCCTCCACCCGACACCGCTCGCCCCCTCCACCCGACACTGCTCAGCCCCCTCCACCCGACACCGCTCGCCCCCTCCACCCGACACCGCTCATCCCCCCCACCTGACACTGCTCACCCCCTCCAGCCGACACCGCTTGCCCCCCGACCCGACACCGCTCACAGCCCCCACCCGAAACTGCACGCCCCCCCAACTGACACTGCTAGCCCCCCCACCCGACACTGCTAGCCCTCCCACCCGACACCGCTCGCCCCCCTCCACCCGACACTGCTCGCTCCTTCCACCCGACACTGCTCGCTCCCTCCACCCGACACTGCTCGCCCCCTCCACCCGACACTGCTCGACCCCTGACCCGACACCGCTCGCCCCCCGACCCGACACCGCTCACCCCCCCCACCCGACATCATTCGCCCCCTCCACCTGACACAGCTCGCCCCCTCCACCCGACACCGCTCGCCCCCTCCACCCGACACCGCTCGCCCCCTCCACCCGACACCGCTCGCCCCCTCCACCCGACACCGCTCGTCCCCCCCACCCGACACCGCTCGCCCCCTCCAGCCGACACCGTTTGCCCCCCGACCCAACACCGCTCACCCCCCCAACTCCAACTGCACGCCTCCCCCAACTGACACTGCTCGCCCGCACCACCCGACACTGCTCGCCCCCCCCCCTCCACCCGACACCGCTCGCCCCCCTCCACCCGACACTGCTCGCTCCCTCTACCAGACACTGCTCGTCCCCTGACCCGACACCGCTCACCACCCCCACCCGACACCGCTCGCCCCCCTCCACCAGACACTGCTCTGCCCCCCGACCCAACACACCTCAACCCCCACCCGACACTGCTCTGCCCCCCCCACCCAACACAGCTCACCCCCCCACCCGACACTGCTCTGCCCCCCCACCCAACACAGCTCACCCCCCCACCCGACACTGCTCTGCCCCCTCCACCCAACACTACTCACCCCCTCCATCCGACCACCTCACCCGACACTACTCACCTTCTCCACCTGACACTGCTCGCCCACCCCACCCAACACTGCTCTGCCCCCCCACCCAACACAGCGCACCACCCCCCACCCGACACTGCTCGCCCCCGCACTCGACACTGCTTGCCGTCCCCCTGACATTGCGCGCTAACCCACCTGCGCCCGATGCTGAATGCCAACCCTGCCCTACCCTGAGGAGATGCTGAGCAGTATTGGCTGGGCAGTGGGTGGTGGTGCTGAGCTGTCTTGACGGGGGTGGGGTGGTTGGTGAGCTGTGTCAATGGGTGACGTGAGCCACATCAACGGGTGGGGGGGAGGTGAGATGTGTCGGATGTTGAGGGTGGTGAGCTGTGTCGGTGGGGAGTGGGTGAGCTCTGTCAACGGTGGGGGTTGAGCTGTGTCAACGGGGGGGGGTGAGCTGTGTCAACGGTGGGGGGATGAGCTGTGTCAACGGGTGGGTGAGCTGTGTCAACGGGGGGGCTGAGCTGTGTCAACGGTGGGGCGAGCTGTGTCAATGGGGCGGTGAGCTGTGTCAGCGGGGGTGGTCAGCTGTGTCAACGGGGGTGGTCAGCTGTGTCAACGTGGGGGTGGTGAGCTGTGTCGGCGGAGGTGAGCTGTGTTAAAGGGGGAGTGAGCTGTGTCGGCGGTGGGGTGAGCTGTGTCGGCGGTGGGGTGAGCTGTGTCAGCGGGGGTGGTCAGCTGTGTCAACGGGGAGGGTGAGCTGTGTTAAATGGGGGTGGTGAGCTGTGTCAGTGGGGGGTGGTGAGCTGTGTCGTCGGGGGTGAGCTGTGTTAAAGGGGGGGTGAGCTGTGTCGGCGGGGGGTGAGCTGTGTCAACGGGGGTGGGGTGAGCTGTGTCGGCAGAGGGTGGGTGAGCTGTGCCGGAGGCAGAGGGTGAGCTGTGCTGGAGGGGGTGGAGGAGCTGTGTCGGTGGGGTGAGCTCTGTAAACGAGGGGAGGGCAGCTGTGTTGGCGGAAGGGTGAGCTATGTCAACGGCGGGGGGGGTGAGTTGTGTCTGCAGGGGTTGAGCTGTGTCAGCAGGGGGATGAACAATAGAGAGGTGAAGAGTGTTGGGACTCACAGGGTTGATGGGGTGGGACCTGAGGGCAGGTTTGAAGCGGCATGACTTAAGTTTGTGATGTGCAATGGGGGTGTGGCATTGCTGCAATTCTTTACAAAAAACTTTGTATACAACAATCAATCACCAAGAAGTTCATTCTCAGCTACCATGTTAACCAATAAGTGCTTATCGAGAAGAATGAATACAAAACTATTGGACCTTGACAATGTAATTACTGATACATTGACACTGGATACTGCAAAGGCTATGGGCCCTGACAATATTCCGGCAATGGTACTGGAGACTTGTGATCCAGAACTTGCCGCACCCCTAGCCAAGCTGTTCCAGCACAGCTACAACACTGGCATCTACCTGGTATTGTGGAAAATTGCCCAGGTATGTCCTGTAAACGGAAAGCTGGACAAATCCATTGTCGATAAGGTCATGGAGAAATAGGTAGCAACAGGATTATGAACATCAACAAAATTTCCGACAGATATTGGTGAGGAATTTGCAAATGAGGAATTTTGAGACGTGTGAAAATTTGAATATCATAGTTATGCACACTATGACTGTGAGCCCGTTCAGTAATAGTTGTGCAAGAGAAATCATGCAGTGATAGACGACATGTAGCATAAAATATTGACTGATCAACCAGATTGCAAATTGCAAATGGCACTGGTATGGGCAGTATATGCAAAGAACTCTTTGCAAATTGGGGGTGCACGCTCTGTATGAATTGGTGTATGGAAAGAATTCAAAGTTGCGTTTGGTGTTATCAGATGCTCCCCCTGCTCTAGAAGGGACTAGCATTAGCTCCACTTATTCTGCTCATCTGAACATGTGGGCAGAAAAGCTTTCATTAAAGCTGAAGTTTCGGAGAAAATGCGGCGAGCCTTACGGCACTGCATAAGACCATCAGGAATACGGTTTAGCCAAGCAGACATGATATATTACAAAAGAGAAGGCCAGAAAGAGTGGAAAGTCCCTGGCAAAATGATAGGCAGTGATGAAAAAGTAACGATTGTACAATACGGAATCAAACTGTTAGGGTACATTCTTCGAGGTTAATTGGCACTGACTATACCTTTACAGGTTCTGACCAGGACATAGAAAGTGAAGAGGTGCCATACACTTCACGTACAAATTTATTGGGCAGTTGTGAGGAGCAGACTATGGTGGATAGAGGGATAACTGATGATGAATAAAGTAACACTGAGGCACAGGATAAGGCTATTTATCCAAAAGGGCAACTACCCAAAGTAGGAACAAAGGTAACATACATGCCAGAAGAGACCAGTGTGTGGAAGGATGTCATCATCATAGGGAGAGCAGGAAAGGCTACTGGTAAATACAAACATTGGCTAAATGTGCAGGATGAAGGACAAGAGACAAGACCCATGGATTGGCAAAACGAGGTGAAGATGTGGAAGGCCAGAAAATGCGGTGTGAGTTCTGACAGTGGACCAGAAAGTGGTCATGAACCCTGGAAAAGATCTCAGACTTGTGAAAGGAATTCTAATCACATGCAGGAAAGATCATACAGCAGTGGCCCAGAAAGAGAGAGGATTGTGAGTAGCTTGACAAGAACGAGGACCACAGAACTAGCTGGGAATGTCAATAGAAGTAGAAGCCCTTATGATCGAGAGGTTTTAGGAGCTGCTAATAAATTGGAAAATAAACTGATAAACGAAGCCAAACAAAAAGAGTTGGACAGTTGGAAAGAATTTGGGGTATACACTGAAATACCAGACAGGGGTATGCTCATATACAGCCAGCTTCATCACACAGGTGGATATATACAGAAAAAGTTATTCCGGACAGCATGTACAATGTTAAAGCTAGACTGGTAGCTCGAGGTTTTGAAGGAAGAGATGGGATCAAGATGTCAGGGTGGGCTCTCCTACTGCAGGGAAAGTGAGCTTGAAGATTTTTAAAACTATTTTAGCATCATATTCCTAAGAGTTCAGATCAATTGATATAAAAGCTGCATTTTTTGCAGGGTGAGAAATTTCAAAGGGAAGTATTTTTCAAACAACCTAAAGAAGCTGGTGATATAGAAAGAAAGTTGTTGAAATTAAACAAGTGTGTTTATAGGTGAATGATGCATCAAGATTATGGTATTTTTCTGTGAGGTCTGTCCTGTTGAAACCAGATTGCGTTAAGTTAAAGGCAGACCCTGCGATGTTCTACTGGCATCACAAGGAGAAACAAGCAGGGACCTTTATCATGCATGTTGATGATTTCCTGTGGGGAGGTTCTGTAGAATTTGAGCAATAGGTGACCGATAAAGTAAAGAAGGAATTTAAGTTTGGAAGTCAGCCTTCAGGGGCCTTTAAATACAGAGGTTTATACATTAAGCAGAGCAAGTCAGGAGTAACATTGAATCAACAATCTTATTTAGAAAATGTCAATCATATCCCAATAAATCGGGTCAGACCCTCACAAAAAGAGAATCCTGCATTCAAAGAAAAAAACAGACAAATTAAGAAATTTGGTTTGACAATTGAACTGGTTGTGCACTCAGACTAGACCTGATGTCAGTTATATCATATTGGCACTGAGCACTATGATGAAACGTGCTACATCTGAGGAAGTCCTGAGAGCAAAGAAATAAATTAAATTCGGAGAAATGCATGCTCAAGTTTCTAGCCATGGGTGATCCAGAAGATATGAAGTTAGTCATTTTTAGCGATGCTCCAATGCCAAATTTCCAGATGGATTCTCTAGCACGGCAGAGTTATCATATTCTTGGTGGGAAAGAATGATCAAAGTTGTCCATTGGCCTGGGAGGCCATGAAAATAAAAAGGGTAGTTAAAAGCACCATAACTGATGAAACACTCGCTTCTTCCAAGGCCATAGGTACGAGGGTGTACTTATTCAATATACTGACGGAAATACTATACAAGGGGCAATGTGAGAAAAGTTCACCCATAGAATGCTATGTGGATAACCATTCTCTTTCAGATAATGTTCATTCAATGAAAAGTGTTGCTGAAAAAAGGCTAAGAATAGACCTAGCTAACAAAGAAGAAATATTAGAGAGAAGGGAGATCGCTAAGATACGATGTGTTGACACAAGTCACCAACTATCAGATTGTTTTGCGAAAAGAAATGCCTGCTCCAAGAAACGTTTTGGAAGAGGGGTGCAAAAGGCAAAACTGATTTTTTTCGCTTTGTAATGTTTATATAAATGGTAAAGGGAATGTGGAATCTATAATGTGAAAATTGGTGACTTTGTTTCCTGGAAAAACTCAACAGGTCTGACAGCATCTGTGGAGAGAGAAACAGGTGATGTTTCGAGTCCGTGTGACCCTTCTTCAGAGCTACCAGACCTGCTGAGTTTTTCCAGCATTTTATGTGTTTGTTTCAGACTTCCAGCATCTGCGGTATTTTGCTTTTAATTTTGTTTTCTTTTGTTTAATTTGAAAGATGTTCTTGAATTTTTCAAAAGCTTTAATTTAAAAGAAAAAAAGGGGAATCTGTTAATGTGTAAGTAATTCCATTGCCAAGGTCCAATAGATTTGGATTCATTCTTCCACAATTAGCACTTATTGGAGTAACATCCAGTGCCTTCAGCCATTTCTTGATATCATGTGGAGTGAATTGAATTGACTGAAGACCGGAATCTGTGATGCTGAGAACCTCTGGAGGAGGCCAAGATGGATCATCCAATCTGCACTTTTGGCTGAAGATTGTTGCAAATGTTTCAGCCTCATTTTTTGCACTGATGTGCTGGGCTCCCCCATCATTGAGGATGGGTTATTTGTGGAGCCTCCTCTTCCAGCGAGTTGCTTAATTGTCCACCACCATTCACGACTGGACGTGGCAGGGCTGCAGAGCTTATACCCGATCCATTGATTGTGAAATCACCTGCTCTGTCTATCATTTGCTGCTTATGCTGTTCAGAACGCAAGTAATCCTGTGTTGTAGCTTCACCAGGTTGACACCTCATTTTTAGGTATGTCTGGTGCTGCCCCTGGCATGCCCTCCTGGACCCTTCATTGTAGTTCAATTTGGGGAAGCGTGAGGCCTTCACTTTTAATTAAACAAAGACAAAATTTTTTTTGAAATGATGTTCCATTTACACAAATTCTTAAAAGTTAGTGGACAACTATAAGAAGCAAATAGAATGTTAGTCTTCATCTCAAGAGGACTAGAAGTGGAGAAGCCTTGGTTAGATCATGCGTGTTAAGCTCTGGGTATCACACTGAAGGAAAGATCAATTGTCCTTGGTGGGAGTACTGTGCAGATTCACCAAAATCATACTGGGGCTTAAAGGGTTAAGATATGAGGACAGGTTGCATAAACTTGGATTGTAACCCTTGAGCGGTGATCAAATTGAAGTTTTTAAAAAGATAAATTTTCAATATTTTAGATAGAGCAAAGCTATTTCATCTGATGGGGTGGGGGGAATTTAGAACAAGGGAATATCATCAATTTAGAACCAGACCATTCAGGATTGAAATCAAGAAACAATTCTTTACGCAAAGAGTAGTAAAAAGCTGGAATGCTGTTCCCTCCAGCTTTTGGATGCTGGAGGTCACCTCCAGCTTTTGGATGCTGGAGGTCAAATGACACTTTCAATACTGAAATTTATGGATTTTGATTAGATAAGAGCATCAAGGGATATAGAACAAAAACGTATACGTGGAGTTGAAGTAAAGATCAACCATAATCCAACTGAATGACAGAACGGGCTAGAGAGGCTGAATGATCCCCTCCTGTTCCTGTGAGATGTTGCATAAAGAATGTTTTCCTGGACACTACTTGATCCCCAATGCACTGAAAAAATGATGCAAACTAAATTTACTGTGACTGACAGCATGTTCTTTTGACTGAATCTACACCTCATGAGAACTGTGCCAGGGTGGGCTGAAATTATGTCTCATAAATTGCCATCCAAACTTCAAATGGAAGTGTCAGACTCTTTAGAGCTCAACCCCTTCCAACTGCTGAGCCTCTGAGCCTGCCTCTAGGATCTTTGTTGCTGGCATTTTTCCTGAGGAAAATTTGAAATCGCAATATTTGTCACTGGATCTTTAAAATTTGTTTTCATAAACTTTAAGCACAGCACTTGTTGACAGTACAAGCATGCATTATATCACAGCAGCTCCTCTGACCTTTCAGAAAAATGTGCTCTGATGTGGTCTTTGCTCACAAGGCCTGCATTTATTGCCCATCCCTAGTTGCCCTTGAGATGGTGGTGAGCTGCCTTCTTGAACCGCCGCAGTCCATGTGGTGTAGGTAGACCCACAGTGCTGTTAGGAAGGGAGTTCCAGGATTTTGACCCAGTGACAGTGAAGGAACGACGATATATTTCCAAGTCAGGATAGTGAGTGGCTTGGAGGGGAACTTGCACGTGGTGCTGTTCGCGTGTATCTCCTGCCCTTGTCCTTTTAGATGGTAGCGGTTGTGGGTCTGGAAGGTACTGCCTAAGGAGCCTTGATGAGATTCTGCAGTGCAACTTCTAGATGGTACACACTGCTGCTACTGTGCGTTGAAGATGCAGGGAGTGAATGTTGGTGGAAGGGGTGCCAATCAAGTGGGCTGCTTTGTCCTGGGTGGTGTCAAGCTTCTTGAGTGTTGCTGGAGCTGCACTCATCCAGGCATATGGAGAGTATTCCATCACACTTCTGACTTGTGCCTTGTAGATGGTGGACAGACTTTGGGGAATCAGGAGGTGAGTTACTCGCCGCAGAATCCCTAGCCTCTGACTACTGTAGCCACAGTATTTATATGGCTAGTCCAGTTCAGTTTCTGGTCAATGGTAACCTCAGAATGTTGTTAATGGGGGATTCAGTGATGGTAATGCCACTGAATGTCAAGGAGCGATGGTTAGATTCTCTCTTTTTGGAGATGGTTATTGCCTGGCACTTGTGTGGTGCGAATGTTACTTACCACTTGTTAGCCCAAGCCTGGATATTGTCCAGGTTTGCTGCATTTGAACATGGACTGCTTCAGTATCTGAGGAGTCACAAATGGTGCTGAACATTGTGCAATCATCAGCAAACATCCCCACTTCTGACCTTATGATAGAAGGAAGGTCATTAATGAAGCAGCTGAAGATAATTGGGCCTAGGACACTACCCTGAGGAACTCCTGTAGTGATGCCCTGAAACTGAGATGATTGACCTCCAACAACCACAACCATCTTCCTTGTGCTAGATATGACTCCAACCAGCAGAAATTATTTCCTCTGATTCCCATTGACTCCAGTTTTGCTAGAGCTCTTTGATGCCATACTTGATCAAATGCTGCCTTGGTGTAAAGTGCTGTCACTCTCACCTCACCTCTCAAGTTCAGATCTTTTGTCCATGTTTGAAACAAGGCTGTAATGAGGTCAGAAGCTGAGTGACCCTGGCGGAACACAAACCGAGCATTAATGAGCAGGTTATTGCTAAGCAAATGCATTATTAATGACTCTTTCCATCACTTTACTGATGACCTATTGTAGACTGATGGGTCGGTAATTGGCTAGGTTGGATTTGTCCTGCTTTTTTTTTACAGGATATACCTGGGTAATTTTCCACATTGCTTGGTAGATGCCAATGTTGTAGCTGTAGTAGGACAGCTTGGCTAGGGGCATGGCAATTTCTGGTGCACAAGTCTTCAGTACTATTGTTGGAATATTGTCAGGCCCTGTAGCCTTTGCAGTATCCAGTGCCTTCAGCATTTTCTTGATATCACCTGGAGTGAATCGAATTGGCTGAAGACTGGCATCTGTGATGCTGGGGTCCTCCGGAGGAGGCCAAGTTGAATTATCCATTCGGCACTTCTGGTTGATGATTGTTGCGAATGCTTCAGCCTCATCTTTTGCAACAATCAACAGCTACTGCATTCAATTACCTGGAGGCTGGATTGAGAATGCATGTTTATGAGAACAAGTGGAATCTCTTTGTTACCAATATTGTTTCTAATTTCAAAAAGGTAACAAATCAAACCTATTAATCTGACACGAGCAATTAGCAAAATAATATAATCCATCGTTGTACAAACTCCAATGACATCAATATGAAAATGTCTTTTAAGCGACAGCCAACACTGCTTCAGAAAGGCAGATTGGCTGGATCAACCCTGTTGACATGACATTACTGCAGACTTCACATGCAAATTCTGCATTTGTCTTGTTCCCCATCTCCATTTATTATCTCACATGAGTGAAGAGCTTCCCCACAGTGAGAGGAAACAGATCAGAGACTGCATATTCACAGTCTGGTTTTGTGACATGAATCTATTGTCAAGCGTGCATCACAAGCTGAATTCTCAGTGGAATATTTCAAATCAGTTTTGCAAGAATAGGATTGTAAGAGCTCCCTGGGACAGCTATCATGGTCGCACAATGGTGCAGCATGTGTGGACACAAAAAGACATCTTTAGTTTAATGTCTTCAGTGACCATGGTTAATGGACACGAGGACGGTAACATTATAGGACCTTGCAGTTTCATGTTGGAATTGAATGTAATGTGCTTTTTAACCAAAACTTTAAGCTAAAATTTAATTTAAAATTGAGGTCTTGAGTTAAGATTGTCTGTAGAATGCTACTAATCCAGTAACTAATGAGGAACAATTGTCATTCATTTTCAAGTGTGCTTTTTAAATAGTCACCAACCAATTTTACAGTCCCCCACCACCTTCTTGCCCACCCCCAAGCTGTTTCCCTTTATATAATGGGAAAGTCAGGTAAGGCATCAGGCAGTCCGCCTGCCCTTATGCCTATAGAGGCCCTTTTACTGGCCAATTAAAAGCCACTTAAGGACCTAATTTTGCCTCCGCTGCCATAATACATTGGGTAAGTGAAAGGAAGGAAGGTGGCCAGTCTGCAACTTTAACAGCTTGGGCTTAAAGGCCGGAAGGAAGGTGGGGTGGTATCTCCTTGGGCCACCCCTGTGTCCATCAGGGTCACCCTCCTACTCAGGATGATACTTCCTCTTTGTGCCTCCACCCCGGCCTCTAAAACCCTCCCCCATACCCCTCCTCCCCCAACCCCCTTCCTCGCTAGTGCCTCTAATCCATCCCTGACCAAAATCCCCGGACTTACCTCGAAGATTGATGTCCCTCTTCCTTCTTCTTGGGGCTCCTTGTAGTCCCAGCACCGGCCACTACTGTGTTCTGGAGCTGCTGAGACTACTCAGCTGCCAGCCAATCAGATTGGCCGGCAGCTCTCAAGGGTGGTCCATTCTGTGCCCAGAGGGGCCGAAGTCCCACTCCCACTTTGTTAAGACAAACCCCAGAGTATTATCATTGCAGGGGTGCCCGTTTAAAGTCAGCGAGGTGCCCACTGAGCACGCAACCCCCCCCAACCATAAAATTCACCCCCATAGAGTCATTATGGCACAATAGGAGGTGGTTTGGCCCATTGAATCCAATCAGTGCAATCCCCCTGTGGTGCCCTTGTAGCCTTTTATGTTTATTTCCTTCTTGTGTCCATCCAATTTCCTTTTGAAATTATTCATCATCTCTGCTTCCACCACCCTCTGGGCAATGAGTACCAAGTCATTATGCCTGACTGTGTGAAAAAGTTCTTCTTCACATCTGCCCTGCATCAATTCCCCACAACCTAAAATCTCTGTCCCCCTAGTCCTTGTACTACCAGCTAATGGGAACAGTTTTTCTTTAGTCAGCCTTATCCAAACCTGTCATAATTTTGTACACCTCCATCAAATCTCCTTATACCTTTTCTAGTAGTTAGTGACTTCCACATTCAGATCTCATTTTCACTGACTACCTGTGTACTGCTATTCTGCAGAAAGTAAAGTCTAGAAACCCACTGAACTTTTCACAGAGTGCCTCACAAGTCCAATCATCATCAAAGATATAAGTTACATCTGAGCCTTGCAGGAATAATCAGTCTAGTCCAATGATGACAATCTCATTTGTCTTTTTCCCCTGCATTTTTTTTGCAGCAAGGAGGCTCAAATTTTGTCCCTGTGATTGTGAATAGGGAAGTTCTGCAATCAATGAGCAGGAGGGATGTTCTGATTAAACGCTGGCCAAAGCCGTTAAGGTGGCACTACTATCGATCACTGTTACCTGATGTCTCCATTACCATGTGCCCTATATGTTTCCAGGTGGGAATGTCTACATTTTTTACCATAACTCTTGTTACTACCCTCTCACCACTTCTTTAAAATCCTGTTCTCCACACAGTCCATCCCCCAGGTTCCTACCAAGTTTCTTCCAGAGATACCCTCCTTGCTTTGCAGAGATATCCTCCCTCCTTTGTACTGAGCAATTCTTCATACTCAGCGATTTGAATTTTTATCAGCTGCACTTGACAGCTCTCCAATGACTTCATCTCCTTTCTATCCTGCCTATATATTTGCTTCCATATTCACACTCCCCTCCCTTGAGGCTATCTTCTCCTTTGCCCTCTCTATGCCTATGACTCCTATGTTTCAATCACAGGAAAGGTAATCCCTAACCACTTCCATAAAACCCTCACCACCCACATCCCCTTGCATCTTTCTACATTGACCTCGAGAAATAAATTTTCTTCCCCAAGTCACTTACAGCTAAACTTACAAACTCCCAACCACTCAAGTCCTGATTTTAACTTTACTCACTTGGCAGGAAGGCAGGTTCTGATCCATTGTCAGTTTTGCACCACACCTGATCCTCTATCTTAGTCAGCCTTCCTAGCACAACCCTTATCTTCACTGCCTCCAGTCCAAAAGACACAGACTTGATTGTTGTGCAACAGCAAATCATTGTTTCAAAAGGTTTAGGTTGGGCATGGAAAAGGACAAGGAACAATCCAGAGCAGGGATAATTAATTGGCCATGTGAATTGGAATCAAATGTTGGCAGAAAAGAAGGTGGCTGAACAATGGGCAAACTTCAAAGAAGTAGTATTGCAGACAATGTCAAGGTATATTCCCTTGAAAGGGAAAGGGAGGACAAATAAATCCAGAGCACCCTGGATGAAGAAAGAGGTAGAGGTGAAGATGAAAAGGAAGAAGTGCACATACAACAGATGTCAGGTAGAAAATACAATGGAGAATCGGGCTGAATATAGAAGGACCATAGGGAAAGTGAAAAAAATTAATAAGAAAAGCAAGGAGAGAGCATGAAAAAGACTGGCAGCGAATATAAAAGGGAACCCCAAGGTCTTCTATAAGCATATAAGTAATAAAAGGGTGGTAAAAAAAACTGAGTAGAGCCAATTTGGGATAAAAAAGGGACCTGCATGTGGAGGCAGGAGAAATAGCGGAGGTATTGAACAAAGGAAGTAGATGCTACCTATGCCGAGGTGAAAGAAGAGGTAACTGGTACACTCAAAGAATTTACAATAGAGAAGGAAGTGTTAAAAAGACTATCTTTACTTAAAATTGATAAGGTACCAGGTCTGGATGAGATGCATCCAAGGGCAAATTAGGGGTAGGAGCTTGGAGATTGCAGAGGTAATCAAGTGATAATCTTCCAGTTTTCCTTAGACACAGGGGCGGTGCCAGAGGACTAGAGAATTGCGAATGTTCCACCCTTGTTTAAAAAGGGATTCAAGAATAAAGCCGGCAGCTACAGACCAGTCGGTTTGACTTCAGTGGCAGGGAAATTTCTGGAAACTATAGTTTGGGAAAAAATCAATAGTCACTTAGACAAGTGTAGGATAATTAAGGAAATCCAGCATGGATTCATTAAAGAAAATCATGTTTAGCTAACTTGCTGAAGTTTTTTGAGAGGCAACAGCAAAGGTTGATAAGGACAATGCTGTTGATGTGTATGTGGATTTTCAAAAGGCATTTGATACAGTGCCATACAACAGACTTGTGAGCAATGTTCTAGCTTATGGAATAAATGGGAGAATAGGCACTTGAAGAAGAAATTGGTTGAGCGACAGGAAACAAAGAGTAGTGGTTAATGGATGTTTTTCAGATTGGAGGAAGGTTTGTAGTGGATCAGTGTTGGGACCCTTGCTCTTCCTGATATATATTAATGGCCTAGACTGTGGTGTTCAGGTAATGATTTCAAAATTTGCAGATAATGCCAAGATTGGAAATGTCAACTGTGATGGGGATATCTTGAACTTCAAAAGGTTGGTGGAGTGGGCAGACAAGTGTCAGATGAAGTTCAATGCAGAGAAGTGTGAGATGATTCATTTTGGCAAGAAGAACATGGTAAGACAGTATAAAATAAAGGAGAAACTCTAAAGGAGGTGCAGGAACAGAGGGACCTCGGTGTATATGTACATAAGTCATTGAAGATGGCAGGGCATGTTGGGAGAATAGTCACTAAAGCATATAGTACCTTAGGTTTTTTAATAGGGGCATTGAGCACAAGAGTAAGGAGGCCATGTTGAACTTGGATAAGACACTACTTTGGCCTCATCTGGAGTACTGCGTCCAGTTCTGGGCACCACACTTGAGGGAGCATCTGAAAGCACTGGAGAGAGTACAGAGGAAATTCACAATAATGATTCCAGGGATGAAGAATATCTATGAGGATAGATTGGAGAAGTTGGGACTGTTTTCCTTGGAGAAAACAAGGCTGAGAGGAGACTTGTTGAAGGTATTCAAAATCCTGAGGGGTATTGGCAAGGTAAATAGTGAGAAACTATTCCCCCTCAAGGGAGCGTCGAGAACTACAGGGCACAGATTCAAAATAATTGGCAAAAGGAGTGAAAGTGATGTGAGGAAAAATCTTTCCATGGTTGGAATCTGGAACGAACTTCCTGAGAGGGTGGTGGGGGCAGGTTTGTTTGAGGTATTCAAAAGGGAATTGAATAACAATCTGAAAAGAGAGAATGTGCAGGAGTTTGGGGATAAGGCAGGGGCATGGGACTAGGTAGAATGCTCTTTCAGAGAGCCAGTGCAGATTTGATGGGCTGTATGGCCACCTTTTGCACTTTAAAGATTCTGTAATGAGCCGCTTCGCCTCTTAGATTGAGACCATCCATGCAGCTGCCTCTTTTGCTTCCCCTGCTTCCCTCTGTCCATAAAGCCAAGCTTCCCTAGCTCTGAACTCGCAACTTCTCCAATTTCTTTATTACCCTTCATGACTCACATCCCATTTTCCTTTTGCTACTAATCTGCTGACTATCCGACTTGTTTGCTAGACCCTGTGCTCATTGTCCATCTCCTTGGGACTACCTTTGCTTGGTATGCTCTCTGTGGCTCTTATGGGACATCCAAAACTGTATACAGTGCTTTGTTGCATAATCAACATTTTATACACCATATTTTATTATATTTTATATTTTTTATATTTTATACATCATTACTCCTCTCTTGTACTTTCTATCCCAATTTATGTAACCCAAAATGCTGTTGATCTTTTTTATAGCTTTATTTACCTGCCCTTGTACTTTCAATGAATTACGTACGTGATACTATATTCCTCTCAGTTCATCCATATCCTTCATCATATTTCCATTGAGCGTGTGCATATTTGCCCACTGGGTTATCTTGCACTTTATCCAGATTTAGTATTGTTTACTTGAATATTGCCTGACTGAGATTCTGCATTGCCCACCCCTACTTTACTATTGTTATCCTTCAATCACAGATGTTTCACAGTGAAGACTATGAATTGCTCGTTCTTCAGCACAACTGCTGTCCATACTGTCGCCGGCCAATAGATGAACCCAGCCTATGATCAACATGGCACAACTAAAGATTAATCATTAAACCATTCCTTTAGCATGGGAATCTCTGCCCTAAGAATTTTGCAGCAGTTGTTAATTGTATTTAAGGCAGCAACTGTTGTACCTTGGTCTGCTGCACACTGACCCTCCAGAACAGGCTGCATATGTGTCCGTGGGACATTCAGGTTTTGTGTTCAGCTTTCTAAAATCATAGTGGCAGCCTGTAAGTGAAAAATTCATTCCCATAATCTGAAATGTTACTGTTCTGCTATTGATTGAATATGAAATGAAACCGATGAGGATTGTACCTTACATGATAAATGTGGATTTAACTGAAAGAGCTCTCATAGGTGTGACCATTTCCTCATGTGGTATTGGGCACATGGTATATGTGCAATGGCAGTTCATTCCCTACTGGCAACAGGTTCAATTTGCCCCAGTACCAGCAGTTTGCCCCTAACCCATCCCCCCCTCCCCTTAAATAGATGGTTTTTTTGTGTTTATGTGCTGACAGATAAAAGTCTAGTTGGACCATTACTGGATAATAACGGCTTCAGGAAGATCCTGAGATCTATTCAAACTTTAGGGCTGACTTTACAAGCGTGCATTACTGCCACAGAGCCTCAAATATTGAAGATAGTATTCCTTCCAATTATTTTTGTTTAATAACATACTTCAAATCAATTTAAGGGCCTTCCCAACCTCCCCTAGCATGCATCTGTAAAATCATCTCCTTTATGTTTATTAATATTAAAAAAATACCAAAATCAGCTGAAGCAATTCTACAATCCACAAAATGGTGGCAGTCTAGTTAGCTCCTGTTTCCTTCTCCCCCTCCTCCCAGCTCCTAAAAGAAACAAGTGCTGCACTTCAAACAAGGGTGTGTCCTCACCTTACAAGAGCTGCAAATGTTTCTTCTCTGTTGAATGAAGGGAAGCCAGACAAGTGTGTGAGGAGAAGTATGTAGAGGGTTAGAATGATAGATTTAGATGAGAAAAGATAGGAGGAGGCTTGAGTGGATCATAAACATCGACATGGACTCATTGGGCTGGATGGCCTCTTTCTGTGCATTCTATGCAATCCTATGTAATATCCTATGAAATAGATGCTATAGGGTTGCGTGATCGCCTCCACGCTGCTTTAGTGCAATTTAAGTACCGCATTGGAAAGTTAACTCATTCCCTATAAACCAAAATTAGGCCAAATCCTCTTAATTAAACATGTTTATAAAGGATGAACCTAATTTCCAAAATATTTACTAAACTTCATTTTTCTGCAAACAAATCCCTACCTATACATTATTTTAAATTGACAATGAAAAACCCTCTTCATAAACGTGTGTAGAGTGAGGATGAATTTTCTTTTCTCAGTAAATTTAATTGAAACATTTGGAACTTGATTATCAAATGATGGCTTTTCAATTTACATTGTGTAACTAACAATCTTCTCATTTACAGACAGTGCTTGATAAAGGTTATTTTACAGTCTAGGTAGTACAGGTAGATTGGCAGCTTTCTAGTGATATTGTAGCTATGTCTGAACCATTATAGGAGCTCATCAAGCAGATGAAGATGGTCTGCAGGGTCCTGTGGTTTACAACAGATCCAGCCCAGACTGTTAGGGTGAAAGTTTCCTCTCAGTGGCTGAAATGAGCTTTGAGTAGTCACACCTCACTTCCAGGAGAATGCAGGTTTACAACAACTGCCTATTTTTGATTCAGAGGTGAATTTTCTATTTGCACACTTCTGACGGAGCCTCCCATGCAAGCAGGACACAGTAGGAGATCACATAACTTATGGACATAAAATGGGAGGACCCATCCAATCTCCTAATACTCCATCCTGCTGGGCTGGTCTTTGTACCAGGAGTACTACAAAATGGAATCTTACCTTTCAGTGGTCAATCTTATTTGGGTTGAATTGTGCGGGTCTCAGATGCAGTGTGAGATTCAGATTAGGGCATATTGATAGGATAGTGTAGAGGAAACTTTACTCTGTGACTAACCTGTCTGGGTCTGTTCCTGCCCTGGGACAGACCTGTCTACAGATAAGGATTAAATATTTTTAGAGAGCTTGATTCTGTTGTTTCCAACCTGAACACATCCTGACCTCATTTGACTGTATAAAGAATTTGTCCCTGCCCTTCCCCCAGGCTAGAGTATTGAGCATTATGCAGTGATAAGAAGGATTATGAGAATTATTCTTTGACCTTGTATGCAAGCAGACTTAGACGTTGAGTGGATATCGGCCTGGTAATATATTGATGGTCTTTCTTTAGTTGCTTTAGAAAATGACAGTCGGGTTTTATTCTGACACACTTGAAGAAGATTGTGTTTGATGCATATATTTTGGACACCTCATGATTTTACAGTACAATGTAAATACACAAGGCATAAGGGTTTAGGTTTTATTGCAGATCCTATGATTTTTTTAGCAGAGCTCATTGATTTAAATCGGAATTAAGTCTATTGTAAACTCCCCTAATACTTTCTATGTTAAAGTGCAGGAATAATACACAGAACATCATGCAGTCTTCATCCAGCAAAAATCTCTTCTGTAAATTGTAACGTGTGTATTCTCCACACTGATGGAACTCTTCTTCTGTGTGTAATTGTTTTAAACTCTGCAGTGTTCACTGGGGCACATTATGTGCTTTAGACAATGTACTCTATTAGTTACAGGGCTATTCAGGTTTAGGCTGTCACTGGGCCATCAGGTCTTGCATCTAGTTAGCTTGTTAAAGCAGCACCTGACAAAGAAAGGATCTTAAAAATAAAAACAAAAAAACTGCGGATGCTGGAAATCCAAAACAAAAACAGAATTACCTGGAAAAACTCAGCAGGTCTGGCAGCATCGGCGGAGAAGAAAAGAGTTGACGTTTCGAGTCCTCATGACCCTTCGACAGAAAAGGATCTTATTGGGAGGAAGGAGAACAGCAGTGGAGAAGAAATGGTCATTAGAGGTGAAACAAGAAGTCGGCTGGGTGAACCTATGGCAAGCTCAGAGCTGCTAATAGGGAAAATACAACAGACTCCTTCTGCAAGTGCTGCTCAGCACTACAGTCATATTATGGGGAAGTGCCCTAGTTAACACAAGTTTGGAGGTTTGCATCAACCTTGTGCACTGCTGACCAAGCTTCCAGTACACCATTCACTGGGCAAGCCAGTTAAGGGTGCAGTAAGCCCATCAAGCAGTCACTGGGCCTGCAAACCCTGAAGATACAGTGGGACAGTGGCCAAGAAGCATATGTGCATTGGGCACTGGCTATCCCTTGGGGTAGACAATTTAAAGAACACTGGCTTCATTGCCCAATAAATTGATTATAAGATGCAGCCTCTGAAGGTAAATGGTGTCCTGTGAAAGAAACAGTGGCAGTGTGGTTCTTTTGTGGAAGGAGGTTAGATTATTACTAGTAATTAACACACTATTCAGGAAGTTTTCCCTCTGTGTTTATTATTGTAAAACCAGAAAGGAAAGGTTAAAAATGTGTTTTTCCGATGTTTGATGTACACATGAATTTATAAATATATTATTAAAAGTAAATTTGTACCATATGGCTTCCTTGGAAACTCTTATGTATGTGGGAAGGTCACATAAAATGACTAAAATAGTTTTAGTCATAGTTAATGACACAACCTTTGTGTTGGTCAGCAGTGGAAACATGTTTTGAGATAGATTTAATCAAATAATGGCCTGAGTTTTCTGCCCTTGTGACCCTGGTTGTATTTCCGGTCTTGAAGCAGTTTACATGAGGGAAGTAGGCTCACCAGTCTCCTTTGCACTTAGCTGGGTAGGACTTGAAGGGGAGGGAAGAGGGCTAGAGGGAGAGGAGGTGCCTGAGTTTTACTGCTGATGGTCCAGAGAGCACTTGCACAGATCTCTTTTTTATTGAAACCCCAAACTCCTGTCCACCTATTGAACACTGGACCTCTGGGCTTGGAGGTGGTCCTGTGTCCAGCATTCAATCAGGGCTAGTGGAAACAACATCATGCCCTCTGTTCCCTGAGTTCACCTTAAATCTTATTCTCCTTAAATCTCTCCCTCCATGTAAACTCCCCAATCCAAATTCATGGCCACTGCCTTGATCTTATTGCCTCATGTGGTCTTGCTAGCCCATCAAGGACATCTCTGATCACTTTCTTGTATCATTCTCCACACCACCCCCCCCCCCCCCCCACCCCCCCAATTCCATGTCCCTGGAAAAAAGCTATCCTCCATTCACTCACAACTGCACTTTCAAAATCTCAATTGTCTAGTCTTGGCCCTCAATTGTCTAATCTTGGCCTTGTATTTGGTACAATATTTTGGCAACTACTGATTTGCTCAATCCTCATCTCCACCTTTGATGCCCTTGTCACCATTAAGATGATTAGTCTTTCTTACCCTAGCCAATTTCCCTGTTATGGCCCTCATCTCCACTTGCTTAAGTACAAGGGACACAGAACTGGTTTAGCCATCCACCACCAAATCAGGCTGGACCACATAAAACACTATTGGGTCCTGCTCTCAGGTACTAAAACAGCTCATTATATTAGGATCATCCAGGAAGGCAAACATAAACCCTGGCTTCTTTTTGCTGCAAAGCATCTCAAAACTATGTCCCCTCTACCCTCGCCTCCAACAATTAGTGTGAGGAGCTCATGGACTTCTTTGTCACTCAGATTGAGACAATCTGGTCAGCTGCCTCTGCTGGGTCACTCCCACTTGCCCACCTGGCCAATCTTTCTATTTGCTCCCCGCTGTGCTAGCCATGAACTGGCGTCTTTATCTAGTTTCCAACTCCCCACATGCCCTTTCTGAGCTCATCTTCTCCATGAGACCCATCTCCTGATCCCCCAATCTTTTCCCATTAAACTGCTGACCACCCAACTTCCCTTCCTTGTCCCTATGTCAGCCAATATTGTTAACAATTCTCTTCAGGTATTGCCCCTCCTGTAAATCTGCAGTCATTACCTCTCTCCTCAGAATATCAACCCTTGATCCCACCATCCTTGCAAACTGATCTCCAACTTCCTTTTCCTCTCCAAATTCCTTGAACGTGTTATCATCCCCCAAATCTATTCCCTTCTATCCTACATCTCTGTTAAAGGCAAAATACTGTGGATGCTTGGACTCTGAAACAAAAACAAAAAGTACTGGAAAAACTCAGCAGGTCTGACAGCACCTACGGAGAGAGAGATGCTCCACAGATGTTGTCAGACTTGCAGAGCTTTTTCAGCATTCTTTGTTTTTGTATCCTACATCTCTGTTTGAATCCCTCCAATCAAGTTTCTGTCCCTGTCACAGTAACAAAACAGGCCTTATCAAAGTCACAAATGACATCCTATGAGACTGTGACAAAGATAACCTTCCTCTTCTCGAACTGTCTGCAGCCTTTGACACAGTTGAGCACACCATCCCCCTCCTATGCCTCTCCACTATCATCTAGCTGAGTAGGACTGTTCTCACCTAGTTCCATTCTTACCTATCTGAGTGTAACCGGAGAATCATTTGGCAGTGGTTTCTCTTCTTGCTCCCACACTGTTACCTCTGGTGTCCCCCAAGGATCTATCCTTGGCTCCTCCTATTTCTCATCTACAAACTGCCCTTCACAACATCATCCAAAAGCACAGCTTTAGTTTTCACATGTACACTGATGACATCTAGCTCTACTTCACCAACAATTCTCTTGACTCCGCTGAAACTCTCGTTCATGCCTTCGTTACTTCTAAACTTGACTATTCTAGTACACTGCTGGCTGGTCTCCAACATTCTACCTAAATTTTAGGTCATTCTGCTGCCTGTGCTTTAACTTGCAGGAAGTCCCATTTCTCTATCTCCTGTGTACTTGCTGATATATATTGGCTCCAGGTCCAGCAGCAGCTTAATTTTAAAACTCCCATCTTTGTTTTCAGATCCCTCTGCGGTTTCGTCCCTCCCTATCTCTGTAATCTTCTCCAGCCCCACAAGCCTCTGAGATACCTGCGTTCCTCTTAAGTCTAACCTCTTGTGCATCCCCAATTTTCATTGCTCCATGATTGGTGCCTGTGCCTTCAGTTGTCCGGGCCCTAATCTGGAATACCCTACACCTCACCGCCTCTAAATTGCTTTCTCCATTTAAGATGCTCCTTAAAACCCACCTCATTAACAAAGCTCTTGGTCACCTGACCTATTTTCTCATAATGTGGCTTGGTGTCATACTTAATTTTATAATGTTCCTGTGAAGCAACTTGGGTCATTTTATTATGTTAAAGGTGCAATATAAATAAATACAATTGTGCCTCTATTTGAATGTGCCCACACATGTTTACTCTATGTCCCTAAGATTATCCTGTGAATTGAGTGGAAAAACAGATGTATTAGGACAATTGTTGAAGTTGCAGATTCTCCTCAGGACTAGGCTGAGAAATTTGGGCCAATGTGTTTTGACTTTTAGAGCCAACTCTCAGCTATCCGCAGTGAGTCCTGAAGGAAAGTACAGAGAAATACTAGGGACAGAGTTCCCTGTCATGGACTCAGATTGTCAAAGCCAAAATCTGGAATCATGAGACTGAAAAGCAGATGGTTGAAAGAGACTGCTTACTTCACAACCCTCCTGTTAATGATGGCTTTGGTTCCTGTGTCATTGACATCAGAATGTGGTAACTATTTCTGAACTCTCCCTCCCTAACAGCACTCTAGGTGTCCCTACATCACATAGACAGCGGCGGTCTGCTGTGCTACAGGGCAGTTAGGGATGGGCAATAAATGCTGACCCAGCCAGCGACATTCACATCCCACGACTAAGTATAAAAACAACTAATTAACTTTAAGTAAACATCCAATTGAGAATGTCCATTTCTCCCCTATGATCAGTATACCACACTGGCTTCCCTGATTTGCTGCGTAATTGAAGCTTATTGTGTGCTTGAGCATGAGATTGGTTAACCAATGGAAAACAAGTTTAATGACAAATGGAAAATCAATCAGAGCCTTCAGGTTCATCAGGGGTTACAAATGCCACTGAGAGATTTCACTCCCACAGCAAGTGACAGATCCCTAGATACTAGAAGAGGTTACTTCCTGGGATTTACTCTTCACTTAGAAATTACCAAAACCCTGTAATTTGGCTCCTCAAAGGCTGCAGGTGATATGCGCTTCCAAGAGATGCATTGTGCTTCTGCGTCAGCCACTCCCTTTGGCATAGTATTGCGTACTCCACTGTATGAAATATCTAATCCCTCTCCTCTCAGTAACAATTTAAATTAATCCCTTCTCATTGACGCTCCAACCAAAGCAAATAGTTTACTATGAAAACTCAGCCTTCTTTGTTTTAGTGAAAGCAGTGGGTTGAACTTTGTGGCTATGCTGCAAATCATGACATTGGAAGCTGGTGCAGCTTCCATTTGGATGGGCAGCCGCCAGCCACATGCATTTCTCCGACAGCCGGCCAGTGACAGTGCAGTGGTGGATTGCAAGGTGGTATCAGGTGATGCCAAGGCAGGTGCTGGTGCCACATTTATAGGGCATACAGCCCTGCATGTAATGCTGACTGTCTGTCTGCCTGGAAAGCTTAGAAGTATAAGGAAATATGCAGCCAGAATGGCAGAAGGAAGACCTCAGTTGCCCCCCCCCCCCCCAAGTTCAGTAATGCCTCTGCAGGCTCTCCTCAAGGCTGGTAAAGGCAAAATGGCAAGTCCTTTTCCCCAGGGACAGGAGGAAGAGACCAGCCTGCCTGAGCAAGCAAGCCAATATAATGATCGCAGAGCAGGTAAGCAGCCGTAGACACTCCCATCCAAACCTGGATCCAGTGCCACAAGGGCATCAGTGATTATTCCATTACTCTTTTCCTTTTGGGGCTCGCATGTGGCAACAGGAGAGAATGCATTTGGTGGAGAGGGCATTGCCGCCCAGCTGCTGGCAGTAGCATATGCTGCCAGAGGCGTTGCTGCATCTTGGTGAGAGGTGCCTGTCTGTCACTGCTGACCCTCATAAGTCCCTTGAGAGTGGCTGCATGGAGAGGCATTCATATGTCCCCACCATGGACTGCTGAGCTGCACCAGCATTGGTGGTGTGTCTTTGTGGGGAGACCACTGCTGTCCCTCTTTCTGCTTGCAGGAGAAGACAGTCCATAACATCGAGGAACAGGCCAGCCAGGAGAGTGGGGGCTGGTTGAGGTGGGGCAGTGTTCATTCCTGGCCCTCCTTACCCCTCGTGGAGGTGCTGAAGGTGTTGGAATTAGCAGGGCAACACAACAGCTGCTCTATCGCTAATAGTGGGACAGGAGTGCAGACGCAAGTAATTGGCTAAGTGCAGAGGCACAGTGAGCTTCTGGAACATGAAGCATGGTGCTTGTGTATCCACCACTGTACACATGGAGTTCCACGGTATGGATAATGGGGAGCCCATAACCCTTCAATCAACCTGCCCTATCCTGCAGATCAGCACCAGGCCAACGGACGAGTGCTGGAGAAACCGAGGAATACCCACCAGCCTCTGAGGAGGAGGAGATCTTCAGTGTCACATCATTCCCCCACATCCTCCACCAATGCAGATATTCTCAGATCAGTGGGTATCCATTCACAATTAGATTCAGAGTCATAGTCTGGTGAGCACATCACAGACATGTCTGAGCTGAGCTCCAAGCTGATGACAAGCTCCTGGGGTCGTCGGCAACATGGCAACTGCTGTAGCTATACAGTGAGGTAAGGGAGCATATGGAACAGTGCCCCGGGGCTATGCACACCCTTGTGCAGAGAATGGAGGAGACCAGCCAGGCCATGTGTGTCACCACATCTCTGACCTGTGCCTGCATGGCTTCCTCCATCGAGAGATTGTGACTCTCAAGAAGGGCCACTCAGTGGGTGCTGAAGATGTGCACAGAACTCCATGCCGTCCCTTGTCCACGAGCTCTATGCAGCAGTGGCAAGGCAAGGGGAATGAAGCCCCTGGAGTCTCCACTGCATTATCGTCCTTCTCAGGTCAAGAGGGATGTCCTATTGTGTCTTATGTGGGATGAGTAGCCGCTGCCTCCTGCTTCTGGGGGCTTCTCTCAGCGAATTCTGAGTGTAGACAGTAGTTCCTCAACTTCTCTGCCATTGACACCAGCACCTCAAGTAGTCACAATGACGTCAGCATGTTGGGGCCCTCCAGGCTTCAGGCAGCCAGAAGACGGCCACCAAGATCATCTTAAACCACGGGGCAGCAAGATCAGCAGCCAAGCTCCACCACAGCTCACAGCAAAGAAGGAAGTACTATGTAGGAGCACACGTAAGCAATTTAAGAAGAGTCACACTTGGAATTCACGGGATCAACAGAATAACTGGGTCTTAAGACTTCTGACTGTTGTGCAACTACATAAAGGATTGACCTATTGGTGTTACATCTTCAAATTCTTGCTGCCCTTTGGGACTTAAGATAAACCCTGGCTCCATCAAGATGCTGGTTGCAAGGGACCATGCCATGTGTGGTCTACGCTTGTTGTGCATCTGGGTACTGGACAATGGAATGGTAAATGAAGGCGGAGACTGCAGGGCTGCAGAAAGGTAAGGCTTTATCAGTATGGATCCAACAGGTGAATCGTCTGTATTAGTATGGTGTCTCTGGTGTCCTTCATTTTGCATTTTCTGGTCAGGAGCCTCTCGCACATCCTCATTGTCAGAGGAGACACCGCGATCCATGAGATCGTCATTGTTCAGCACCTCCCTTCGCTGCAATGATGGATTGTGCAGCGTGCAGCAGACCATCATGATACACAAGACCCTCACTCCGACACACTGAAGAGCTCCACCGGACCAATCTAGCCACCTGGACCACATTTTCAAATGATCAATGGCTAACTCAATAGTCATCTTGGTTATTCTGTGGCAGGTGTACCCCTCCTCTGCATCCATGTGTGGGTTCCTCACAGGTGTAAATAGTCAAGTCCTTTGAGTTCCATTCCCAAAGGGTTGCTGGAAACGCAGTACCTGGGACTGCCAAAGTCAACTGCACTTTCAAATCAAAAACAAAAATACCTGGAAAAACTCAGCAGGTCTGGCAGCATCTGCTGGGAGGAACACAGTTAACATTTCAAGTCCGTATGACTCTTCAACAGAACTAAGTAAAAATAGAAAAGAGGTGAAATATAAGCTGTTTAAGGGGGTGGGGGGGTGTAGGACAGGTAGAGCTGGATAGAGGGCCAGTGATAGGTGGAGATAGCGAAAAGATGTCATAGAGAAAAAGACAAAGAGGTGTTGAAGGTGGTGATATTATCTAAGGAATGTGCTAATTAAGGGTAGAAAGCAGGACAAGCAAGGTACAGTTAGCACTAGTGTGGGTGGGGTGAAGGGAAGGGTTCGAAATAAGCTAAAAGGTAGAGATAAAGCTTATATTTCACCTCTCTTCTATTTTTACTCAGTTCTGTTGAAGGGTCATTCGGACTCGAAACGTTAACTGTGTTCCTCTCCACAGATGCTGCCAGACCTGCTGAGTTTTTACAGGTATTTTTGTTTTTGTCTTGGATTTCCAGCATCCGCAGTTTTTTGCTTTTATCTTGAGATAAAACAATGGATGGAAATACATTTAAAAATAATGGAAATAGGTGGGAAAAGAAAAATCTTTATAAATAATTGGAAAAAAAAGGAGGGATCGGAAAGGGGGTGGGGATGGAGGAGAGAGTTCATGATCTAAAGTTGTTGAACTCAATATTCAGTCCAGAAGGCTGTAAAGTGCCTAGTCGGAAGATGAGGTGCTGTTCCTTCAGTTTGCGTTGAGCTTCACTGGAACAATGCAGCAGGCCAAGGACAGACATGTGGGCATGAGAGCAGGGTGGAGTATTGAAATGGCAAGCGACAGGGAGGTCTGAGTCATGCTTGCGGACACCCGAAGGTGTTCCGCAAAGCGGTCACCCAGTCTGCGTTTGGTTTCTCCAATGTAGAGGAAACCGCATTGGCAGCAACGAATGCAGTGGACTAAATTAATGGAAATGCAAGTGAAATGCTGCTTCACTTGAAAGGAGTGTTTGGGCCCTTGGACAGTGAGGAGAGGGGAAGTAAAGGGGCAGGTTGCATGGGAAGGTGCTGTGGGAGGGGGTTGAGGTATAGGGGGTGATGGCGGAGTGGACCAGGGTATCCCAGAGGGAATGATCCCTGTGGAATGCCGCTGGGGGGAGTGAAGGGAAGATGTGTTTGGTGGTGGCATCATGCTGGAGTTGGCAGAAATGGCGGAGGATGATCCTTTGAATGCAGAGGCTGGTGGGGTGATAAGTGAGGACAAGGGGGACCCTATCATAGTTCTGGGAGGGAGAGGAAGGTGTGAGGGCGGATGTGCGGGAGATGGGCCGGACACAGTTGAGGGCCCCGTCAACCACCGTGGGTGGAAAACCTCGGTTAAGGATGAAGGAAGACATGTCAGAGAAAGTGTTTTTGAAAGTGGCATCATCAGAACAGATGCGACAGAGGCGAAGGAACTGAGAGAATATGATGAAGTCCTTACAGGAAGCAGGGTGTGAGGAGCTGTAGTCGAAGTGGCTGTGGGAGTTGGTAGGCTTGTAATGAATATTGGTGGACAGTCTATCAGCATAAATTGAGACAGAGAGGTCAAGGAAGGGAAGTGTCAGAGATGGACCATGTGAAAATGATGGAGGGGTGGAAATTGGAAGGAAAATTAATAAATTTTTCCAGGTCCAGACGAGAGCATGAAGCAGCACCGAAGCAATCATTGATGTACCGGAGAAAGGGTTGTGGAAGGGGGCCAGAGTAGGACTGGATCAAGGAATGTTCCACATGCCCCATAAAGAGACAGGCATAACTGGGGCCCAAGGGTTACCCATAGCCACACCTTTTATTTGGAGGAAGTGAGAGGAGTTAAAGGAGAAATTGTTCAGTGTGAGAACAAGTTCAGCCAGACAGAGGAGAGTAGTGGTGGATGGGGATTGTTTGGGCCTCTGTTCGAGGAAGAAACGGAGAGCCATCAGACCATCCCAGTGGAAGATGGAGGTGTAGAGGGATTGGACGTCCATGGTGAAGAGGAGTCGGTTGGGGCCAGGGAACTGGAAATTGTTGATATGATGTAGGGTGTTAGAGGAATCACGAATGTAGGTGAGAAGAGACTGGACAAGGGGAGAGAGAATGGAGTCAAGATAGCAAGAAATGAGTTCCATGGGGCAGGAATATTGGTGGACAGTCTATCACCAGAAATTGAGACAGAGAGGTCAAGGAAGGGAAAGGAAGTGTCAGAGATGGACCATGTGAAAATGATGGAGGGGAGGAAATTGGAAGCAAAATTAATACATTTTTCCAGGTCCACACGAGAGCATGAAGCAGCACTGAAGCAATCATCGATGTACTGGAGAAAGAGTTGTGGGAGGGGGCCAGAGTAGGTCTGCAACAAGGAATGTTCCATATTCCGTGAGATCCGTGGGGCAGGAACAGGCTGACATGATCGGTCTGCCGGGACAGGCCTCTTTGTGGATTTTGGGTAGGAGGTAGAAGCGGTCCAGGGGGAGTAGGAGGAAGTGTCTGCGAGTTGACGCTCAGCCTCTGCTCAGCACCACCCTTGTCAGCAGGTTTGATGACAATATCAGGGTTGGACCTGAGAGAACGGAGTGCAGCAAGTTCAGAGAGAGACAGGTTAGAATGGGTGAGAGGAGCAGAGAAATTGAGACGACTAATGTCGCGCCGACAGTTCTCAATGAAAAGATCAAGAGAAGGTAAGAATCCAGAGAGAAGGGTCCAGATGGAGGGAGAATATTGGAGGTGGGTAAAAGGATCCATTGAACGGGGAGAGGATTCCTGCCCAAAGAAATGAGCACGGAGACGAAGGCAGTGGAAGAAGAGTTCAGCATCATGCCGAGCCCGAAATTCATTGAGATGAGGGCGCAAAGGTATGAAACTAAGTCCTTTGCTGAGCACTGAACATTCAGCGTCAGAGAGTGGAAGGTCAGGGGGTATAGTGAATACACGGCTGGGGCTGGGATTGGAAGATGGGATGGAGACAGAGGGACAGGCAGGGGTGGAGAGTCCTGGATGGGTGTTGGTGTTGATGAGTTGTTGGAGCTTGCGTTCCTTTACACCTGAAAGAAAGAGACAAAGTTTCTTGTTGAAGCGTCGGATGAGACGAAGAATAAAATGAAACTGGGGGCATGCGCAGCTTAGAAATAGGGTGCGGCGGTGCTGCTGGAGGGAGAGGTCGACTGTTTCATATGGCGGCGCATGGCCCTGAGTGTGGATCTCAGAATGTGATGAGAACAGCAGTCCGAGGAGCGTTGTATGTCCCGGAGATACCTGTAATCCTGGGTGGGTTCGAAACATGAGGGATGGAAATTCAGTTGAAATCCACGTGGGGTAAGTCGGAGATGGAGACAGTCACTGAGGAAGGAAATATGGCTGTGAAAGCAGGTTTTAGTAAACACCTTGTCAAACACCAGGAGAGAAATGGAAAGCAATGAAGGTGAACAAGGCAAAAGAGAGATACGGAATCCTGTTGGAGAGAAGAGCAATACTTCTTCAAGGTAGGCATTCCTTGAAGAGAAGTGGCAGTCAAGTAAACACTAAGATAAAAGCAAAAAACTGCAGATGCTGGAAATCCAAAACAAACAAAAATACCTGGAAAAACTCAGCAGGTCTGGCAGCATTTGCACTTTCAAATTCCCAGCTGTCTGGTCTTTGGTCAATATGCCATTGCTGCAGTTACAAATCTGCTCATTCACATCATCTGCTCCTTCAACTTCATATTGCCCTCCACTACTATCCCTCTCCCCGGTCGCTTCCCAGTTAGGGCCCTCACCTTTGCCTCCTTAAGTCCAAGGCATGCAGACTTGAATGGTTAAACCAATTGCATAAACCATAAACGTTTATTGCCAAATCTAGCCAGACTAATGCGATGCAATATCAAATCCTATTATCCTCTGCCAACCTTACTCATTATTTCAAGATCATCCTGGAATGCAAAGATAACCCTCAGCTTCTTTTCACCATAAAAGATCTTCTTAAACCTTTCCCTCCTCTCCCTCAGCTCCAACAATGTATGAGAACGTCAAGGACTTCTTTGCCGCTAAGAATGAGATCATCCATTCAGCTACCTCTGCCGTGCCATTCCTTCCACTAGCCCACCTGGCCAAACTTCCTGTAATGTTCCTCCCTGCCCTAGCCTGAACTTACACGTTTCTCTAGTTTCTCTCCTATCTCCCGTCATCTTCTCTGAGCTCATCTTGCCCATGAGACCTACCTCTTGTCCCCTGTTCCCACTAAACTGATCACCTAATTTCCCCTCCTGGCCCCTAACTCAGCTGATATTGTAAATGATTCCCTCTCTTCTGTTACTGTCCCTCTCTCCTTTAAATCTGCCAC
Source organism: Carcharodon carcharias (assembly GCF_017639515.1). NCBI lineage: Eukaryota > Metazoa > Chordata > Chondrichthyes > Lamniformes > Lamnidae > Carcharodon > Carcharodon carcharias. The sequence continues at coordinate 87,695,240 of NC_054473.1, forward strand.
CATCACCCCTCTCTTCCAAAAACCAACCCTTGACCTCTTCATCCTTGCAAACAACCATCCGATCTGCAACTTCACTTTCTTCTCCAAATTTAAAATAAGCATTCCTGAAATTGCAAGTACTTCAACTCTAATTAAACACAAAAGCAACAGTCCAACAGGAGGTTACTTTCCAAACATTTGCAAAAAGCAAAATTCCTGGATATTTAAATAGCGTGATGGGTGATGATGTTCAAGAATCAGATTTAGATGTTCAGCATCAGTCCATGTTATCACCTCCCAATCGGTTCTCTTCTTTCCCCTAACTCCATGTTTGAATCCCTCCAATCAATCAGATTTCCTCCCTTGCCACAGCACTGAAACAGCCTTTTCATAGGAACAAAAGGAGGCCATTCAGCCCCTCAAGCCTGTTCTGCCATTCAATGAGGACACTGTTGATGTGTGACCTTAATTCCATATATCCCCATTTCCTTTAATACCTTTGGACAATAAAAGTCTATTAATCTCAGATTTCAAATTAACCATTGACCTAGTGTTAACTGCAGTTCGCAAAAGAGCATACAAAAACCTCCATCACCCTTTCATGTGTAAAAGTGTTTCCTAACCTCACTTCTGAGAGATATGGCTTAATTTTTTTGGACACTGCCTCCTAGTCAGAGACTCCCCAACCAGCAGATATAGTTTCTCTTTATCCTATCAGTTCCCCCTTGATATGTTGAAAAACTCAATCCTTTAACCTTTTAAATTCCAGTGAGTTCAACCCTAGTTTGTGTAATTTCTCCTCATAATTTAACCCTTTCAGTCCAGGTATCATTCTGGTAAATCTACACTGCACTCCCTCCAAGGCCAATATTTCCTTCATAAGGTGTGTTACACGAGCTGCTCACACTAATTCCAGGTGGCGCCTAACCAGGACTTTGTATTTTCAGATGCTATTTGTGATGGCCTTTAGATCTAGAGGACTAGAATACAAGAGGGTAGAAGTCATGCTTCAGTTAGACAATGTCACATTCAACAATCACACAATGATGACATAGAACTCTACCTCAACATCACCTCTTGTGAACCCTGAACTGTTTCTGATTTGTTATGTTGCTTGTCCGGCATCCAGAACTAGAAGAACAGTAATTTTCTCCAAGTAAATTTGGGAAGACCAAAGCCAGTGTTATCGCTCCCTGTTACAAACTATCGACTCCTCCTCTCTTCCTGGTCACTACCTGAGGTTTAACCAGACTGTTCATCACCGTGACATACTATTTGACCCTGAGTTGAGCTCAAACACATATCCGCTCTATCACCAGAATGGCCTAATCCCACCTCTGTAATGCCACCTAACCTCAGTTTAGCTTCTTCTGAAACTCTCAACCATACCTTTGTTACCTCTAGACTTGGCCATTCCAACGGTCTCCTGAAAAACTTCCCATTTTCCACCCCCCATAAACATGAACCCATTCAAAACTCTACTGCCGGTGTTCCAACTCACACCAAGTTGCCTCCCTGTACTTACTGAGCTACATTGACTCCCAGTCCAGCAACACCTCGATTTTAACATTATCATCCTTGTTTTCAAATGCCTCCATCACTTTTCCTTTCACTCCTCAAGCTCTACAACTCTCATGCACTCTAATTCTGCCCTCATGAACATCCCTGATTTTAATCGCTCCACCATTGGCGGCTATGCCTTGGACCCAAACTCTAGAATTCCCTCTCTACACCTCTCTGCTTCTCTAGCCCTCCCTCCTCCTTCAAGACACTCCTTAAAACCTATCTCTTTGCTGATGTTTTTGCTAATATCCTATGTGGCTCAGTGTCAAATTATGTTGGATAACTCTCCTGTTGAGTGCCTTACGACACTTTACTACCTTACATGGGCTTTATAAATGAAAATTGTCAATGAGATTTCCCTTGCATCTCTCTCCCCTTAGAATATCAACATAATTCAATCAAATCTAATGTCCTTCAGGGAAGGAAACCTGGCATCTTTAACAAAATGGACTATATGTGATTCCAGTCCCACAGCAATTGGTTGACTCTTAACCCCTCTCTGAATTGGCATAGCAAGCCTGGCATTTATTTTCCATTCCTTGGTTTGTTTGAGAAGGTAATGGTGGTCATCATATTTAATGCAACGAAATGTCCACATCCTGAGAATGAATTGTGAAAAATGTTGGGAGAACTATTTGAAGGCATTTCTAATATTAAATGACAACACATGGGAGTGGGTTCTAGAATGTGCTGTTTGCTATGTCGCTTTTAACATAAACATGTTAAACTGAGGGAACAAGGAGAATGGTAGCCAAGAAGAAAGTGAAGATGTTATTTGAAGAATTTTGCTGGTGTTATATTCCTGATAGACAATTTGTGAAGGAAGAAACCAGAGCCAGTCTATACTTTGGATAGATTTATTCACAATCTAAAGCGTTACAGGTATAGATCTCCTGACTCCAGTCAATTTCTGGGTCAGTAAGTGTCTCTTTTTTTTTATATATGGAACGCTTTACGAATTTGCATGTCATCCTTGCGCAGGGGCCATGCTAATCTTCTCTGTATCGTTCCAATTTTAGTATATGTGCTGCCAAAGCGAGCACTAAGTGTCTCTTTATATGTGCTCAAGCAACCATCCAATCAATGCCCTCCACCTGTATGTACTTAACTTCAATTGATAGAATTAACCTTCGGAGGTCCCCAGATTCCAGATGTCAATCTTCAGCCAATTTGATTCACTCCACGAGATATCAAGAATTGGCTGAAGGCACTGGATATTGCAAAGGCTATGGGCCCTCAAAACATTCTGGCAATAGTACTGAAGACTTGTGCTCCTGAACTTTCCGCATCCCTAGCCAAGCTGTTCTAGTACAGCTAAAACCCTGGCATCTAGCTGGCAATGTGGAAGATTTCCCAGGTATGCCCTGTTCACAAAAAGCAGGACAAATCCAACCCGGCTATTTACAGCCCCATCAGCCTACTCTCGATCGTTATTAATGGAAGAGGTCGTCGACTGTGCTATTAAGCAGTACTTACAGAAACAACCTGCTCACTAATACTCAGTTCGGGTTCCACCAGGGCCTCTCAGCTCCTGACCTCTTTTCTCCATGCTTGCACTAAGGCTTAAAGAGCTGAACTCCAGAGGTGAGGTGACAGTGCCCTTGACATCAAGGCAGCATTTAACCAAGTGTGGCATCAAGGAGCCCTAACAAAACTGGAGTCAGTGGTAATCAGGGGAAAATACTCCACTGGTTGGAGTCATACCTAGCACAAAGGAAGATAGTTGTGGTTCTTGAAGGTCAATAATCTCAGTTTCACGACATCACTGCAGGAGGGCCTCAGGGTAGCGTCCTAGACCCAACCATCTTCAGCTGCTTCGTCAATGACTTTCCCGCCATCACAAGGTCAGAAGTGGGGATGTTCACTGATGATTGCATGATGTTCAACACCATTCATATGCAGCAAGACCTGGACCATATCCAGGCTTGGGCTGACAAGTGGGCAGTAACATCCATGCCACTCGAGTGCCAGGTAATGACCATCTCCAACTAGAAAGGATCTAACCATCTTCATTTGATGTTCAATGGTATTACCATCACTGAATCCCCCCCCACCCACCCCCCCCTCTATCAACATGCTGAGGGTTATCATTGACCAGAAACTGAACTGGATCAGTCATATAAATACGGTGGCTCCAAGAGCAGGTCAGAGGCTGGGAATTCTGTGGAGACTAACTCACTTCCTGACTCCCCAAAGCCTGTCCACCATCTACAAGGCAAAAGTCAGGAGTGTGATGGAATACTTGCCTGGATGAGTCCAGCTCCAACAACACTTGAGAAGCTCAACACCATCCAGGAGAAAGCTACTCGCTTGATTGGCACCCCATCCACCACCTTCAACATTCACTCCCTCCATCACTGATGTACAGTAGCAGCAGTGTGCATCATCTACAAGTGCACTGCAGGAATTCACCAAGCCTCCTTCGACAGCACCTTTCAAACCCACGACCACTACCATCTAGAAGGACAAGGGCAGCAGATAGATGGGAATACCACCACCTGCAAGTTCCCCTCCAAGCCACTCACCATCCTGGCTTGGAAATATATAACCATTCCTTCACAGTCACTGGGTCAAAATTCTGGAACTGCCTTCCTAACAGCACTGTGGGTGTACCTACACCACATGGACTGCAGCGGTTCAAGAAGGCAGCTCATCACCACCTTCTCGAGGGCAACTAGGGATGGATAATAAATGCTGGCCCAGCCAGTGATGCCTACGTCCTGTGAGCAAATATTTTTATTTATTTAAGATTTTGAAATTAATGTGTTGGGGTATGGGCAATGAATAGAGATTAGTAAATTCAAGGATGTTATGGGAATGGGACTTGGCATGGGATAGAGTGCTGATGACAAAGTTTTAGATGACTTTGTGTTAGGGAAGGAAATGGGGTGACCATTGGAAAATTCAAAGCTGCAGGTAAATGGGACATGGAAGAGAGTTTCAGCAGCAGTGAAAGTGACAGGGCTGGAAGTGGACATTGCTTTAGGAGTGAAAATAGGGGATTTGATTATGGGTAGGATAGAAAATTTGAGCTCAGTTCAGGGTCAAGCAGGAGTCCAAGATTGCATGCCATTAGACTCAGTCTGAGTGAGCACATAGGATTGAGGCCAGGCTACGGTATTGTTGGCTTTGGTTTTATCATTGTTAAACAGGAGAAGGTTCTGGCTGAATACATGGCTTGATGTCAGACAGACAACTGACCATCACAGCAGCCATTTTGGAGTTGTGGACAATAGTAGTGAGGTAAAGTCAGGTATCACCAGCATGTGGAAGCTGATTCTGTATTTACAAATAATATCACCAGGAGACAGCATGTAGGTGAGGAAAAGGAGGAGATAGAGGATGGGAGATTTCGGAATCTGGAGGAGCCCATATGAACATAGGAAGAGAAGGCATTCAGTGAAATGTTCAGATTTAGCTGGGACTGTTGGAATGGGACAATGTGTTGGATTGAGAATGACAATGTAAGAAGATGGATTTGTCAATTATAGCAGACTGCCTTGGGAGGATGAGGAAACACATGTAGGGAATGGGTGCAGAAATCAGCAAAATTGAGGCTGTGGGACCGTAAATCTGAATTTCCCCATCAAGAAGAGCCCCACACGAATTTCCCATAGGTGGGTAAAGGTTTGGGTTATGTTTTGGTTTGTGTCATGTCCATAGACGTGATAGAGATCATAAACTGTTAAAATCAAACCTTGCTTTCTGTTTTTTTTAAAATGGACCTTGCTGGACCAAACACATGGCTGCCACAGGTCAGATGATTTGCAAGTTGGCTACAGTTCTGGAAACTTCCAACAATAATTACAGGGTAAAACTCAACCCTCATCTTTGTGGAATCTCACACCTATCATTGTGTAGACCCATTACAATCAAAGAAACAAGGGTGCAGCAGACGGTCTGTCTCCCCAGCCTGAACTTATGACAAAGAGGGAGCCATCAAAACTCATTATATCTGCAAGGTGCTAATAGTCACCATCTATCTCCGAAGGTGAACAATGGATTTTGACCAGAGACATAGGCCATTGACGTCGGTGAGTGGGGGGAAGGGCTCACTTGCCAATGCGTAAAATGATGTGGGATGATGTCAGGCAGAATTCCTGATGTCACCCTGCGTCATTTCAATTTTCAGGTTGGCGGGGGCGCAGCTGAAAAGCTGTCCGCTCGCCGACCTGTCAACAGCCTATTGAGACCATCTAAAAACTAATTCAAGTAATTAATGGACCTGCCCGTCCAGCCTTAAGGTTGGCAGGCAGGCTGGGAGCCCTGGCGGGCTTCAGAAAAAGCACGAAACCTCATCCACGAGCAGTATGAGGTTTCATGAGGGTTTTTAAAAATTTAATAAAAGTTTGAATAAAAGTGATGGACATGCCCCAACTCATTTGACAGTGTCACATGAGGGGACATGTCAGGGAAATTTAATTTTTGTGCATTGACCATTTTTGAATTTGGCGCCGATCTCCTTGAGGCAGCACTTAGCCTCAGAGAGATGAGTGCATTCTTTCGCGTGCATGCATGAAAGAGCGCAGTCTCGGCATAGGGAATCCCTCACCGCTCCCTCCCCCCCCGCCCCTCACAGGGAGCGCATAGTGCTTCCTGGCGGATGTCAAGCTGGGTGGGCCTTAATTGGCCTGCCCATGTAAAATGGGCCGCCCTCAATTGAGGGCGCCGATTGGAGGCGCGCGTGACACGTCCCCTCCTGCACTTCCCCCCCGATGAGGGGAACATTTTTCCCATAGAAACTGATTGCTAACCTGAAACTGGCTCATCATTGGGCAACACCACATGACCTAAGCTCCTTTGAACTTTGGAAAATCTTAATGTTACATTCCTGGACTCCCAGGGCAGCCTGCTGTTAACATCCAGCCTGTTAACACCAAAGCAGGGTTTCAGGCTGCCAACAAAGCCTGGATCAAGTCTAAACCTCCTCAATCTCTGCAAGATTCTTGTCATCACCAGCAGAATGGCCCAAGTCCCTGTACACCAACCTCATTTTGCTGGGTCAACACCAACTTTGAAGGAATTCAGCAACTCGGGCTTTCAGCTAGCTGAACCTGCCTGAATTTTAACTCTTATGGGAAGGAACCCTCTGGACTCTAACATTCACAATATGAATTAATTTTCCTATCTTTGTGTTTTTTTAAATTCTAAGTTATTCCTAGTTGTAAAATTATTTTCTTTCCTATCTTTTTCTTGTGCTTGGTGTGTGTATGTAGTTGCGATGACCATCCCCCAGGTTTGAATGTATGAATAAACAATACTTCTGATTAAACCCTAAAATGAGTTTGCTGTGATTCACTTTAAAATTGACTTCACAAAAGGAGGGTTTGGGGAAACATGCCACAGCCTATTTCAAAAATTAAAAATCCTCTGCTTGCAGACAGACGGTGAGAAAAATAAAGGAGCTCAGCTTGCCTCTCTCCCCTGTCCATAACAGTTGCAACCCTACAAGCATGTCCTGAGGCACGGGATTGCTGAGGGGAAATTTTTCTTCAATATCCTACAGTATTTTTGTTAGGCTGATTAAGTTTTGGAAGCATTTTGGGAAATCAGCCAGGTGAGAGAGTTTGGGAGCCTTGGGGGGCAGCCCTGCTGAGGAGTCGAGAACATTCTGACAGGTAAGTGTCATATGTTTTGACAACATCCAATGTCATTAATAGATGCTGTATTATAAGGTAGATGTGCTTTTACTGCAGTGATTGTCCTGAAATGGTAAGTTGAGCATTACATTGATCAACAAAAATGCTCTTATGCATTCAAAACTGCAGAAAACAGTGCTTGGGAATCCCCTTGTCGTGATCTGCACAGTGATTTAAATGTCCAGAATGCTTTAGCACCTGCCCAGCTCTGATGCTGTCTTGGGCCTACCTAAGTAGGAGGCAGATCCGAACCTTCTGTGTCCACATCTCCATGAGGCAAAACTATGGCAGGTATGGGAGGAGTTGATGGGTTCGAGTTAACGCAGTTGGGAACTGCCCTGACTCACGTTTTCTGAACCCAAGACAAAAATCCAGCCCAAAATGTCACAGTCACAATGAAAGTCATTGGTGACTTTGAAGAGATAGTTTGGGACAAAAGGATTGGATCAGAGTGAAGATAGAGTTGGATGGAAAGGACATGTTCAAGAACTTTGGAAAGAAAGGGAAGGTTAGACAATGAGCAGTACTTAGATAAGGTAGATGAGTCAAAAGTGGGCTTTTAAGTTGGTGGGGGGATTTGATGAAAGCAGACTTGAGAAGGGGCTGTAAGGCCTGATGAGCAACCAAGGACAGGTAGTTGTGAGGCTGGAGCTGGGCTGAGAAGTGATTGATTGGGTTAGTTATGGGTCTTGTGGAATGATGAATATGATGAGTCCTGCATGAAGATGAGGATGATTCTACAGGTTGATTTTCATCTTGGGTTCAGGAAACATGAGTCAGTGAGAGACTAGAATTAGGAGACATAGTTTAAAAATAAGATAGTGATGAGTGTTTCTTCTTTCCTCTGAGGGTCACTAGCCTGTGGAATTCTCTGACCAAGAAGGAGGGTGGAGGCAGGGTCACTGAACATTTTTAAGGCTGAGTTAGATAGATTTTTGACTGACAAAGGAGTATGGGGGTAGACAGGAAAGTAAAGGCCACAATCAGATCATCCATGATCTAATTAAACGGCCTGCTCCTGCTCCTAATTCATATGTTGGTATGTGGTGAGGGGAGTGGAGAAGAAAATGAGGCTAAAGAGACAAACAGAAGACTTGATTTTGGAGTGAAAGAAATCTATGAATCCCTTTTGCCTGGCATTAGAGATGAAGGTTGAGGGTGAGGGAAGGGAGCTGGGCGGAGATGATTTGTGGTGGAGCAAAGTATTTGGAATTCGCATGAGCATCCTAGATGATTGCAGAGTAGAAACATTATTTGGCAATCAAGAAGAAGAGGCAAAAGCTTGAGGTGGCCAAGTCAGATCAGATGGTGTGCAAGGAGGACAATGATGTGCTATGAATGTTCAAGACTGGGCCTTTGGATTTGTGCATGTGGAGAGGGGCCTTTTATTGAGGCGAAGATGAGAATGGAGAATCATGAGGAATTTGATGGGAATGAGAGCATAGAAAGCAGGAGCAAGGTAGACCTTAAGATTCTGAGCTCACACTAGCTCTCAGGGCTTAGGCCTTAAAGGGGTGCATAGGGTGTTCCAGAACTTCCCCAGCTATACCCATTGACATATTGTGGGTGGGGTGGGGGGAGGGGCTGTAAGCTGATCTATATCCCCGCCCGTCTACCCACTACTGGAATGAAAGACCTGGAGAATATGGGATGGACTCTGGAGTAACTGAATTGCACTCTGATTTTCTACCTCAGCCCTAGGCAGAAATTGGGATTTCAGCCTTCTCTGCACCCGAGGTGTCTGAGAGCCACCACGCCAACATACAAAACTGACAGTCAGTGAACGACCAGCTCGTCCATCAAGCTTGCCCTATATCTCATGATGTCTAGATAATCATCACAAAATACTTCCTGTTCCTGCTGCCCATCCACCTCTGCAGCTATGTGATATCTTGGGAGAGATTAAAAAACTGAGAAAAACCAAGGGCCAATTATGGAAAAATACCCTGGAAAATTCCTCCCGACCTGCTCAGGCAATCAAAACCAACCAAATTACTTCTGTTTAATTAACAATGAGAAGGATAACTGAAGAAGCAATATGTTGAGTGCTTTGCCAAGCTAATGTTTGAAAGTTTTCAGAGTCCTATGCTGCTGATATGCCCAGCATTCCTTTGCTTGTGTCCATTGTTAACCCTGCCAGATCCCAGATGTGGCTTTAACTGTCACTTGCTTAATCAGCAGTCAGCTACAGGCAATGTCGCAGCTAATTATGACTTATCTCTCAATATAGGATTATTTCGAAACAGCTTTGCACTAATGGCATAATCGGGAGCCTCAGAAATGCTCCTGAAGGGCTGAGCATTTAAAAACTGGGCCAGAAAATACTGCATCCAGAAAGGGCAGTGAATCCCCTCCTTCAACAGTCCCATGGATACCAATAAGATACAGCCCATGTAGCTAGTTTACTCCTCCTCTCAACGCTCTCTTCTTTGACAATTATTGTTAAAATTTATTTTGCTTTCACACAGAATAGAACTCTCAATCACAATCTCAACAGGTCAGTACAGGAGGATTTTAAGACAATAATTCTGATTTCCACTGACGTTATGCAGTATCATGTTCATGTCAGTGAATGAGATGAAATGTTCCCCAATCTGAGCTGCATGTAACATGGGTAAAAGAGTAATAATGGGTGACTTCAATTTACATATAGACTGGGTTAAACCTAATTAGCACTAATGCTGTGGAGGATGAACTCCTGGAGTATGTGCGAGATGGGTTTCTGGAGCTGTATATTGAGGAACCAATAGGGTTCAGGCTATTTTAGATTTAATATTATCTAATGAGAAATGGCTAATTAATAACGTTGCTGTAAAGAAGTCATTAGGAACTATTGACCATAATATGATGGAGTTTTACATTAAGTTTGAAAGTGATATTGGGCAGAATTTTCCCTCTGTCGGGGGTGGGGGGGGAGTTGAAGAGCGGCCTCCAATCTGCGCCTCCAGTTGGGGGTGCACCGCCATTTTACATGGGTGGGTCAATTAAGGCCCGCCCAGCGTGACATCTGCATGGAAGTGCTATGCGCTCCCTGTGTGGGCGGGGGGCAATCCCTAAACCCGAGAGTGTGCCCTTTCGCACAAGCGCACGAAAGAGTGCGCTCATCTACCTGAGGCTAAGTGCTGCCTCGGGGAGATCGGCTGCACATTGAAAAAAAATAAACATAGAAAGAAAATCCCTGACATGTCCCCTCATGTGATACTGTCACATGAGGGGACATGTCCATAACTTTTAAAAACTCTTATTAAATATTTAAAAACCTACATGAAACCTCATCCCGCCTGTGGATGAGGTTTCGTGCTTTTTCTGAAGCCTGCCAGGGCTCCCAGCCTGCCCGCCAACCTTAAGGTTGGACAGGCAGGTCCATTAATTACTTTAATGACTCTGTCAGTGGCCTCAATTGGCCATTGACAGGTCGGCGGGCGCACAACTGATTTTGCTGAGCCCCGCCTACCGGAAAATTTAAATAGGACATGGTGAAGCGGGAAAATCCTGGCCATAAGGTTCATTCTGAAACTCGGGTCTTAAACCTGAACAAAGGAAATTATGGAGGTATAAGGGGCAAGTTGGCTATGGTGGATTGGGAAAATACATTAAAAATTTTGGTGATAGACAGGCAATGGCAGGCATTTAAAGAAGTATTACATGGTCTACACCAAATGTACATTCCTCTCAGACACAACAGGAAAGGTGAATCAACCATGGCTAACAAAATAAATTAAAAATTGTGTTATATTAAAGGAAGTGCTTTATAAGGTTGTCAGAAAAAGTGGTAAACCCAAGGATTGGGAGCAATTTAGAATCCAGCAAAGGAGAATCTAGAAACTGATAAAGAAGGGGAAAAGAGAATATGAATACAAGCTAGCAAGAAACAAAAAGGTGAACTGTAAAAGTTACTTTAGGTATGTGAAAAGGAAAAGATTATCTAGAACAAACAGGAGAATTTATAATGGAGAACAGGGAAATGGCAGAGAAACTAAACAATTACTTCGTGTCTGAAGATTCCTAAAATCTTCCAGAAAAACTAGGGAACCAAGGGACTTGTGAAAATGAGGAACTAAGAGAAGTTAGTATTAATAAAGAGGTAGCACTCGATAAATTTATATGATGGCAATGTGGGCTCGAAGGGCCAAATTGTCTACTCCTGCTCCTATTTCTTATGTGCTTCTACTCTCCTGGCTGGTCTCTCGTTTTCCACCCTTCATAAACTTGAGCTCATTCAATATTCTGCCTGTATCCTAACTTGCATCATGACCCAGTCACTGGTCACCCCTCCTGACCAATGTTAGCTCCAAGTCTGATAATGCCTCAATTTTAAAAATGGTATCCTCAAGTTCAAATCCCTCCCCTACATTACTCCTCCTTTTCTCTGTAACCTCCTCAAGCCATCTGAGATATCTGCTTTCCTCTTACACTGGCCTCTTGTGGATTCCCACTTCCTTTACTCCATCATTGGTGGCTGCACCTTAAGTTGCCTTGGCCCTAAGTTCTGTAAAGCCCTCCCTAAATCACTTTGCCTCTCAGTCTCTCTACCACTCATTCCTCCTTTAAGACACTCCTTAAAAACGAATTCTTTGGTCAAGTTTTTTGGCCACATAGTCTAATACCTCCTTATATGTCTCAATGTCATATTTTATTTGATTACATTCTTACAAAGTACCTTGGGATATTTAATTACATTAATGAGGCTGTTTGAAAGTTGTTATTGTTTGGGTGGGTATTTTGCTGGTTGCCTGCTGCATAACGTTACCATGATGAGGGAGCAGCCCTTCCCACCACCCGGACAGCAGCAAGTGCGGGAAGAGGAGGAAGGGGAAGAACAGAAGGATGAGGAAGAGGAAGCGAAAGGGGAGGAGGAGAATGGGGGAGGGGAAGAAGAGGGGTAGAGGCAGTGATCACCAGAGACCCTATCTACTTGCACTCACTGAGACCAGTTCATTGAGGAGCACTATAATGAGGGGGTGCAGCAGCAGAGAGACTTCTGACCTCCGGATATGTGTGCAAATTATTGGAGGTAGCAGGACAAGTTGAGAAAATGGTTCAAAAGGCATAGGGGATCCTATAAATAGAGGCATAGAGTGCAAAAGCAAGACAATTATGATTGTCTCAGGTTTAGCCTCAATTGCTAACTTCTTAGGAAGGATGTGAAGGCTTCAGAGAGGGTGCAAAAAAGATTTAAGGGAATGATTGCACGGTCGAGGGAGTTAAGTTATGTGGATTGATGCTGGGATTGTTCCCCTTGGAGAGGAGAAGGTTGGGAGGAGCATTCATAGAGGTATTCCATATAATGAGAGATCTAGACAGAATAGATAGGGAGAAACTGTTCACATTGGCGGGAGCATCAAGAACCAGAGGGCATTGATTTGAGGTGATTAGCAAAGGAACCAATGGCAACATGAGGAAAAGCATTTTTACTCAGGAATAGTTAGGATCTGGAATGTGTTGCTTGAGAGTTTGGTGGAGGCAGGTTCAGTCCTGGCTTTCAAAAGGAATTAGCTAAGCTCCCAAGAGAGAAAATTTGCAGAGGTACAGGGAAAAGGCTGGGGAGTGGGACTAGCTGAGTCGCTCTTTTGGAGGGCTGACAAGGACACATAGGCTAATGACCTCCTTCTGTGCTGTAACCACTCTATGATTCATTCCATCTAAATCAGCCCTCTAATTCCCTATTTACCAACATTCTCCCAAACCCAGACACCATCCAATTTCTTACTTTCAATCCAGACTTACTGGTCTTGTTCTCACTTCACCATCTACCAATGCCAAATCCAGATCAAAATACCAAATTTATCAAACAAATCATAAGAATGAAAGAAAAGGGAACAGAAGTTGCTTGCAGGGCTCCACCAATGAATAAGATCATGGCTGAACTTCTACTTCAATTCCACTCTCCTGCCCTATCTCCATAACCCCTTAATTCCCTGAGACACTAAAAATTTGTCTATCTCAGACTTCAATCTATTCAACGATGGAGCATCCACAGCCCTGTGGGGTAGAGAATTCCAAAGATTCACAGTCAATAAATTTCTCCTCATCTCAGTCCTGAATGATCAGCCCCTTATCCTGAGTTTGTGCTCCCATGTTCTAGATTCTCCAGCCAGGAGAAACAATCCCTCAGCATCTACTGTGTAAAGCCCCTTCAAAATCATATATGTTTCAATGAGATCATCTCTCAATCTTATAAATTCCACAGAATACAGGCCTAGCCTACTCAGTCTCCCTCATAGGACAACACTGTCATCTCAGGAATCAATCTGGTGAACTTCTTTGCACCACTTCTAAAGCAAGTATATCTTTCCTTAGTCACAGAGACCAAAATTGTACAGAGTGCTCTTGATGTGGTCTCACCAAGGTCCTCTGTAAGTGCAGTAAGGTTTATACTCCAATAACCTTGAATAAAGACTAACATGATATTTGCCTTCCTAATTGTTAGCTGTACATAGATGCTAACATATTTGTGATTTATACACAAGGGCCCCTAAATCTCTCTGAATATCAACATTTATTGGTCTCTTATCTTTAAAAAACCTTTCCATTTTTCCTACCTCACATTTCCCACCATTATACTCCATTTACCAATTTCTTGCCCAATCAGTTAACATTCCAATCCAGAAGGACCATTCCAGAATCTAGGGAATTCTGGAAGATTACAAGTAGTGCATCCACTATCACTGCAGCTACCTCTTCTTGAAGTATAGGGAGTAGGCCATCAGGCCCAGGGGATTTGTCAGATTTTAATCCCTTTAATTTTTTTTTGTTTTCTGCTGTGACAACGGAGGTAAACTATTTATTCAGCATTTTTTTCTACATTATCCTTGTGGGAATCACTGGCAAGGCCAGCATTTATTGCCCATCCCTAATTGTCAGAGGGCATTTACGAGTCAACCACATTGCTGTGGATCTGGAGTCACAAGTAGGCCAGACCAGGTATAGTGAGCAGGATGGGCCATTACTGAGATTAGCTTTCAATTCCAGATTAATTAATTGATTTTAAATTCCACCAGTTGCTGTGGTGGGATTTGAACCCATGCCCCCAGAACATTAGCCTGGGTCCCTGGATTACTTATGTCAGTAACATTACCACGACACAACCATCTGCTCCCATCTCTGCTAATTCTCTATTCCCCATTATCATTCCTCCTATCTCTGTTTCTAAGGGACACAGTTTACCTCTACTAATCTCTTAATTTTTACAAATCTCTTACAATCTTCTATATTTCTTTCTAGTTTACTCTCATGTTCTATTTTCTCCCTCTTTATCAATTTCTTGGTCACAATTTTCTGATTTTCAAAACTCTTGGAATCCCAAGCTTATTACTCCTCTCAGCAACACAGAAAGTGAATTATTTCAATCTAAAATTATAGGAACATGGGAAATAGGAGCAGGAGTAGGCCATTCAGCCCCTCGAGCCTGCTCTGCCATTCATCTAAATCATGGCGAATCTTCTACCTCAACACCATTTTCCTGCACTATCCCTATATCTTTTGATATCTTTATCACCTAGAAATCAATCGATCTCTGTCTTGAGTGTACTTAATGACTGAGTTTCCATACCCTCTGAGTGAAGAATTCCTCCTCATCTCAGTCCTAAATGGCCTACCCCTTATTCTGAGACTGTGTACCCTTGTTCTGGACCCCCAGCCAAGGGAAACATCCTTCCTGCATCTACCCTGTTGAGCCCTGTAAGAATTTTGTAGGTTTCAATGAGATCACCTCTCATTCTTCTAAACTCTAGAGAATACAGGTCCCGTCTCCTCCTATCCTGCCATCATAGGACTCAGTCTGGTGAACCCTTGTTGTACTCCCTTTTTGGCAAGTATATCCTTGCTTAGATAAGGAGACCAAAACTGCACACAATACCCCAGGTGCGGTCTCGCCAAGGCCCTGTACAGCTGCAGCAAGACATCTTGACTCCTGTATTCAAATCCCCTGGCAATGAAGGCCAACATACCATTTGTCTTCCTAATTGCTTGCTGCCCCTGCATGCTACCTTTCAGTGACTTATGAACAAGGACACCCAGGTCCCTTTGGACATCAACACTTCCCAATCTCTCACAATTTAAAAAGCATACTCTGAATTTCTGCTTTCCCTACTAAACTGGGTAACTTCACATTTTTCCACATTATGTTCCATCTGCCATGTTCTTGCCCACTCACCTAGCCTCTCTAAATCCCCTTGAAGCCTCTTTGCATCCTCCTCACAACTCACATTTCCATCTAGCTTTGTATCATCAGCAACTTGGAAATAAATATCCAAACCATTGATATAGATTGTGTGACTAGCTAGCTAGGGCCCAAGCACTGATCTTGTGGTACCCCATTGCCAATTTGAGAATGATCCGTTTGTCCCTACTTCTCTGTTTTCTGCCTATTAACTAATTCTCAATCCATGCCAGTATATTACCCCCAATCCCCTGGTCCCTAATTGTGCTTAATAACCTCTTGTGTGGAACCTTATTAAAAGCCTTCTGAAAATCTAAACACACCACATCCACTGTTTCCCCCTCATTTATTCTACTAGTTACATCCTCAAAAAGGTTTGTCAATAGGTTTGTCAAACACTATTTCCCTTTCATAAATCCATGTTGACTCTGCCCAATCCTAACATTATTTTCTAAGGGTGCAATTTTCGGGCCGGCAGGCAGCCATGATTAGCACGCCTGGGGGTGGCCAGGGAATGGACTGCCAACCATGATTGGTCCCTGACTGTGATTTGATGCTGGCTGGCCAATTAACGGCCAACCAGCGTGCAAGGCTCAGCACTGCCGGGGCTGGGGCGGGAGGAGGTCGAAAGCTGAAGTCAGTGCGGGGGCAGGAGAGCATGGAAGGAAAGCTCCTTGAAGGCAGATAGCTGCCTAAGGGAGCTGACAAACTTAAAATCAATATAAACAATATAAAATCAGAAATAAAATATCCACACATCAGAAAGATACACCCCAACATACAGATGATGAAAATTTTTTCAAAACATTTTATTCTTTTTTTAACTTAATCATGGAAACCTCATCCCACCTTTGGATGAGGTTTCCTCAAAAATGCAAAGGCCGCCTGGTCGATTCTTCCACCCACCAACCATATCGTTGGACGGATAGCAAAAATTCGGCGTCAATTGCCACTTTAATGATCTTAATAGGCCTCCTAGTTGTCAGCGGGTGCACTGCAGACTCTCACGCATGCCTGCTGACTGAAATATTGCACGAGTGCGTGATGATGTCAGGACACTCACCCGATGTCATCTCGCGCTATGTCACACTCAAGCACGTCGGGCGTGTGCCTGCACGTCGAGTGGAAAATTCTACCCTAAGGGCAAAAATTTAACACTGGTGGGCAGGCATGTGCCTGATCCACTCAAGCGTAAAATGTCATGGTCAAATGACCTAGTTGGGCCAGCGTCCAGATATCAACGCGCAGTTGCGCGATATTTCAGTCGGCAGGCGTGCGCGTGGAAATTGGCAGCGTGCCCGCTGACAACTAACAGGCTTGTTAAGGCCAATAAAATCTCAACTGACTGACATTTTTCCCTGCCTGTCCAACCTTACGGTTAGCGGGCAGGCGAAAAGGGCAAGCGACCGTTGCACTTTTTAGGAAACCTCATCCACGGGTGGGATGAGGTTTCCTAAAACCAATAAAAATAAAAAATATAAAATTTAATTAATAACCTGCCCCTGCTCTTGTGACAGAGTCGCATGAGGGGACACATTTTATTACATTTTTCATATCTTCATTATTTTTTCTGAAAATCTTTTTCTCCCTGAGGCAGCTCTGTGCCTCAGGGAGATTCTCAAGCACGTGCTTGCATGAAGTTTGCGGTCACCCTGCTTGCCCTCCTCCCCCTACCCGCACCGACAGTGATAAGTGCTGCTGCTCGTGTTTCACGTTGAGTGGGCCTTAATTGGCTGGCCCAGTGTGAAATTGCAGTCCGGCCCCAGTCACGGGCTGCGGTCAGTCAGCTTCCCAGCTGCCTCAATCCGCCCCCGCCGAGCCCGGCCGATGAGGGCTAAATTCTGCCCTAAGTGTCCAATTATCACATCCTTTATAATAGATTTGCGCACTTTCCCTATTACTGATGTCAGGCTAACAGGTCTGGAGTTCCCTGTTTTCTCACTCCCTCCCTTCCTAAGTAGTGAGGTGACATCTGCTACCTTCCAATCTTCAGGAACCTTTCTAGAATCTATAGAATTTTGGAAGATGATCACCAATGCATCCATTATCTCTGCAGCCACCTCTTTCAACACTCTGGATGTAGATCATCAAGTCCAGGGGATTAATCAACTTTCAGTCCCATTCATTTCTCCAGTACTACTTGTTTACTAATATTAAGTTCTTTCAGTTCTTCATCCCGGTAGTCCCTTTGTTCTCCAGTATTCCTGGCAGGTTTTTTGTATTTTCCTCTTTGGAGACAGATGCAAAGTATTTGCTTAGTTTTTCTGCCATTTCCTTATTATAAATTCTCCATTCTCTGCCTGTAATAGGCCCACATTTGTTTTTGACCATAAGACTTTGGAGCAGAAGTAGGCCATTCAGCCCATCAAGTCTGCTCCGCCATTCAATGAGATCATGGCTGATCTGATAATCCTCAATTCCACTTTCCTGCCTTTTCCCCATAACCCTTGATTCCCTTACTGATTAAAAATCTGTCTATCTCAGCCTTGAATATACTTAACAACCCAGCCTCTACAGCCTTCTGTAGTAAAGAATTCTACAGATTGACTACCCTCTGAGAGAATAAATTCCTCCTCATCTCTTTATTAAGTGGGTGACCCCTCAATATGATATTATGCCCTCTGGTCCTAGACTCTTCCATAAGGGGAAACAACCTCTCAGCATCTACCCTGTCAAGCCCCCTAAGAATCTATGATTCAATAAGGTTGCCTCTCATTCATCTAAACTCCTTAGCTTTTCTAAACCCTTCTAAACTTTGCTAATCTTTTCTTTTTTACATACCTATCGAAGCTTTTAGAGTCCATTTGTATGTTTCTCACTAGTGTACTTTCATATTCTATTTTTTGTTTCTTTATCAGTTTATTCGTCCTCCTTTGCTGAATTCTAAAAGCTCCCAATCTACTTTTCTTTTGGCAATTTTATACTCCTCTTCCTTTGATCTAATACAATCTGTAACTTCTCTTGTTAGCCATGGTTGTATCACCTTTTCATGTTGAGTTTTTGTGCCTCAAAGGAATGTAAATTTGTTGTGAACCATGTATTAATTCTTTAAATGTTAGCCATTTCCTGTAGACCATCATACCTTTTAATGTAGTTTCCCAATCTACCTCAGCCAGCATGCCCCTCATACCTTCGCAGTTTCCTTTATTTAGGTTAAAGACCCTGGTTTTAGTTTGAATTAGATCACTTTCAAACTTCATGTAGAATTCTATCATATTACGGTCACTCTTCCCTAAATGCTCCTTTACACTGAGATTATTAATTAGCCATTTCTCGTTGCACAATACTAGATCTAAAATAGCCCATTCTCTGATTGGGTCCTCAACAAACTGTCCTAGAAAACCATCTTGTATACGTTCCAGGAATTTGTTCTCATGCTAATTTAGTTTACCTGGTCTATATGTAGAATGAAGTTCCCCTTGATTGCTGTATTACCCTTGTTACATGCATCCCTCTCTCTCTCTGTATCTCTGTGCCTCTTAATACCGTTTTCTCTACCTCTCTTTTTCTCTCTAACTCTGTGTTTTAGTATCTATTTCTTGGTGTCTTTCACTTTATTTGTGTGTCTCTCTCTATCTCTCTCCCTTGCTCTCTGTACTTTCTCCCCCTCTCTCTCTCACTCTCTCTTTCTCTCGTTCTGTATCTCTCTGTATCAATGTCTGGCCACAGAATTTGGTTCAGTAGCACCCATATTTTCATCACTAAGGGTACCGTCTTAGTACTAGAATGGCATCCGCACCGTGCACATGTGTTATGAGCCGAGAGAGATGCCATTGTGGGTAGAGTGTGCGTCAGAAGAGTAGGCAGTTTGGAATGTCAGGAGCTCTGATTAGATGCCAGTGGTATAATTTTCAACCTGAACACTCCAGCCAACACCCTCTGTTAACCTGAACATTCCAGCCCACACCCTCTGTTAACCTGAACACTCCAGCCAACACCCTCTGTTAACCTGAACACTCCAGCTAACACCCTCGGTTAACCAGAACACTCCAGCTAACACTCTCTGTTAACCTGAACACTCCAAATAACACACTCGGTTAACCTGAACTCTCCAGCTAACATCCTCTGTTAACCTGAACATTACAGCTAACACCCTTGGTTAATGTGAACACTCCAGCTAATGCCATCTATTAACCTGTACACTCGAGCTATAACCCTCTGTTAACCAGAGCACTCCAGCTAACACACTCGGTTAACATGAACTCTCCAGCTAACGCCTTCTGTTAACTTGAACGCTCCAGCTAACTCGCTCTGTTAACCTGAACACTCTAGCTGACAGCCTCTGTTAACCTGAACACTCCAGCGGACACCCTCTGTTAACCTGAACACTCCAGCTAACTTAAATAAAAACAAAAAAACTGCAGATGCTGAAAATCCAAAACAAAAACAAAAACAGAATTACCTGGAAAAACTCAGCAGGTCTGGCAGCATCGGCGGAGAAGAAAAGAGTTGACGTTTCGAGTCCTCATGACCCTTCGACAGAACTTGAGTTCGTTGTTTTGTTAACATGAATATTCCACCTAACGCCCCCTGATAACCAGAACACTAGAGCTAACGCCCTTTGTTAACTTGAACACTCCAGCTATCATCCTCTGTTAAACTGAACATTCTGCCTAATGCCCTCTGATAATGAGAACACTAGAGTTAACGCCCTCTGTTAACCTTTAGACTCTAGCTAATGCCCTCTGTTAACCTGAACACTCCAGCTAACACCTCGGTTAAACTGAACACTCCACCTAACAATCCCTGTTAATGTGAACACTCCAGCTAACACCCTGTATTAACCTGAACACTCCAAGTAACTCTGCCTGTTAACCTAAACTGTCCAGCTAACATCCTTGGTTAACCGGAACACTCCATCTAACACCCACTGTTAACCGGAACACTCCAGCTAACTCCCGCGGTTAACCTGAACAGTCCAGCTAACACCCTCTGTCAACCTAAACACTTCAGCTAACACCCGCTGTTAACCTGACCACTCCATCTGACACCCGCTGTTACCTGGAACACTCCAGCTGTTACCCTGGTTAACCTGAACACTCCATCTAAAACACTTCGTTAACCTGAGCGCTCCAGCTAACTTGCTCTGTTAACCTAAATGCTCCAACTAGCACCCTCTGTTAGCCTGTAAACTCCAGCTAACACCCTCTGATAACTTGAACACTCTGGCTAACACACTCGGTTAACATGAATTCTCCAGCTAACACCCTGTATTAACCTGAACACTCCAGG
The DNA here is from genome assembly GCF_017639515.1 of Carcharodon carcharias. NCBI lineage: Eukaryota > Metazoa > Chordata > Chondrichthyes > Lamniformes > Lamnidae > Carcharodon > Carcharodon carcharias. The sequence continues at coordinate 87,715,814 of NC_054473.1, forward strand.
TAATGCCATCTGTTAACCTGAACACTGCAGCTAATACCCTCTGCTAACTTGAACACTCTCGCTAACTCGTTCTGGTGACCTGAACACTCAGCTAATGCCCTCGGTTAACCTGAACAGTCTAGCAAGCACCCTCAGTTAATCCGAACAGTCAAGGTTTGGAATGTTCGGTTAACCTGAACGCTCCAGCTGACACCCTTTGTTAACCTGAACAGGTAACTCACTCTGTTAACCTGAATGCTACAACTAATGTTCGCAGTTAAACTGAACACTCCAGCTAATGCCTTGTGCTAATCTGAACACTCCAGGTAACTCGTTCTGTTAACCTGAACACTACAGCAAATGCCCTTTGTTAATGTGAAGGCTCCGGCTGACACCCTCTGTTAACTTGAACATTCCAGCTAACTTGTTCTGGTGACTGGAACACTCAGCTAACACCGTCTGCTGACCAGAACACTCCAGCTAACGTCCTCTGTTAACCCGTAGACCCCAGTTAACCTGAAACTCCAGCTAACACCCTGTGTAAACCTGAACATTTCAGGTAACTCACTCTGTTAACCTAAACGCTTCAGCTAACGCCCTTGGTTAACCTGAACAGTCTAGCGAACACTCTCTGTTAACTTGAACACTCCAGCGAACTCTCCCTGTTAACCTGTACACTCCAGCTAACATCACATGTTAACCTGAGCGCTCCAGCTAACTTGATCTGTTAACCTAAATGCTCCAACTAGCACCCGCTGTTAACCTGTAAACTCCAGCTAACACCCTCTGTTAATCTGAACACTCTGGCTAACACATTCGGTTAACATGAATTCTCCAGTTATCACCCTCACTTAACCTGAACACTCCAGCTACACCCTCTGGTAACCTGAACACTCCAGCAAACACCCTGTGTTAATCTGAATGCTCCAGGTAACTTGCTCTGTTAACCTAAACACTTCAGCTAACAGCATCCTTTAACCTGAACAGTACAGCTAATGCCCTTTGACAATGTGAACACTCCAGCTAACTTGCTCTGTCAACCTAAATGCTCCAACTAGCACACTCTGTTCACCTGAACGCTCGAGCTATCACCATCTGTTAACCTGAACACTACAGCTAATAGCCTCTGTTAACCTGAACATTCCACCTAAAACACTCTGTTAACCTGAGTGCTCCAACTAACTCCAGCTAACCCGTACAATCCCCATCCACCACTACTGTCCTCTGTCTGGCTGAACTTGTTCTCTCACTGAACAATTTCTCCTGAAACTCGTCTCACTTCCTCCAAATAAAAGGTGTGGCTATGGGTACCCGCATGGGCCCCAGTTATACCTGTCTCTTTATGGGGCATGTGGAAGATTCCTTGTTCCTTGTTCCAGTTCTACTCAGGCCCCCTCCTGCAACTCTTTCTCCAGTACATCGATGACTGCTTCAGTGCCGCTTCATACTCTTGTCTGGATCTGGAAAAATTTATTAATTTTGCTTCCAATTTCCACCCCTCCATCATTTTCACATGGTCCATCACTGACACTTCCCTTCCCTTCCTTGACCTCTCAGTCTCAATTTTTTGTGATAGACTGTCCACCAATATTCATTACAAGCCTACCGACTCCCACAGCTACCTCAACTACAGCTCCTCACACCTTGCTGCCTGTAAGGGCTCCATCCCATTCCTCAGTTCCTTTGCCTCCGTCGCATCTGTTCTGATGATGCCACTTTCCAAGACAATTCCTCTGACATGTCTTCCTTCTTCCTTAACCGAGGTTTTCCACCCATGGTGGTTGCCAGGGCCCTCAACCATGTCCGGCCCATCTCCGCGTATCCGCCCTCACACCTTCCTCTCCCTCTCAGAACCATCATAGGGCCCCCCTTTGTCCTCACTTATCACCCCACCAGCCTCCGCGTTCAAAGGATCATCTTCCGCCATTTCTGCCAACTCCAGCACAATGCTACCACCAAACATATCTTCCCTTCATCCCTCCTGGCGGCTTTCTGCAGGGATCGTTCCCCCCGGGACACCCTGGTCCACTCCTCCATCACCCCCTACACCTCAAACCCCTCCCACAGCACCTTCCCATGCAACCGCAGAAGGTGCAACACCTGCCCCTTTACTTCCCCCCCTCTTCACTGTCCAAGGGCCCAACACTCCTTTCAAGTGAAGCAGTGCTTCACTTGCACTTCCCTTAATTTAGTCCACTGCATTCGTTGCTCCCAATGTGGTCTCCTCTACAGTGGGGAGACCAAACGCCGACTGGGCGACTGCTTTGCGGAACACCTTCGGTCTGTCTGCAAGCATGTCCCAGACCTCCCTGTCGTTTGCCATTTCAACACACCACCCTGCTCTCATGCCCACATGTCCGTCCTTGGCCTGCTGCAATGTTCCAGTGAAGCTCAATGCAAACTGGTGGAACAGCACCTCATCTTGCGACTAGGCACTTTACAGCCTTCCAGACTTAATATTGAGTTCAACAACTTCAGATCATGAACTCTCTCCTCCATCCCCACCCCCTTTCCAATCTCCCTTTTTCCAATAATTTATAATTTTTTTACAAATATATTTTTATTTTCCTGCCTATTTTAAAATTTATTTTGATCTATTGTTTTATCTCCATCTTTTAGCGTATTCGGTCCCTTCCCCCCACCCCACCCCCAGTAGGGCCATCTGCCACTAGCTTGTCCTGCTTTCTACCCTTAATATCTCCATTAGCACATTCCTTAGATAATATCACCACTGTCAACATCCCTTTGTCCTTTTGTCTATGACATCTTTGGCAATCTCTTCTTGGCCCCCTGCCGAGCTCTCCTGTCCCACCCCCCTCTACCAGCTTATATTTCACCTCATTTCTCTAACAGAGAGTGCTGGTGAGAAGTGACTGAAGCATTCTTGCAGAAGTCATCGCAGCCATTGCGACTCAGGAGGGAATCGGGGAGGACCCACTGTCAAAGAATGGAATAGCCCCAAACATTACATTGCCGTAGTGTTTCCAGCCCTCCCTCCTCCTCAAACCTAAAAAAAAAGAGAGGAAGAGGCAGTGCCTTCAGGAGTGCACCAGACTTGCGAGGGAAACTCTTTTGAAAGTGGATTTTAAAGAAAAAGCAGCTGATTGGTGAGTAAACCTGGGAGCAGGCTTGGAGGGAGGAGTACCGGAGCGGTGAGTATAAATCTAGCTTACCTCAGGGATTCGCGGCCTTGTCTCCAGGGAGGAGCTGGAGCGGTGAGTATAAATCTAGCTTACCTCAGGGATTCGCGGCCTTGTCTCCAGGGAGCAGACTCAGAGGGAGGAGCAGCAGGGCAATGAGTATAAATCTAGCTTACCTCACGGCCTTGTCTCTAGGGAGCAGACTCGGAGGGAGGAGCAACGGAGCGGTGACCTCGGGGCACAGAGTAACTGAAGCCAAAACTGAAAAAGTATCATCACAGGAAAGCTGTGACCTGATTGGTTGGTAGGAAATCTGCACCAAATTTGAAAAAAAAGCACTGCAAAGCTAATTAATAAATTAATTATCTAAGTAGAAATGGCTGGGCAGGTGATGTGCTGCAGCTGTATGATGTGGGAGCTGGCAAATCCCATTGCGAGCCGCAGTGATCACATCTGCAGCAAGTGTTGGTTGCTGGAGGAACTCCGGCTCAGTATTTATGAGCTGGAGTCCGAGCTCCAGACGCTGCGGGAGGGGGAGAGTTACCTGGACGCTTTGTATCAGCAGGCAGTCACATCCGGTAGATTAAGTACGTCGAGTCCAGTCAGTTGTCATGGTCAGCAGGGTGTGACTGCAAGTGAGGCAGGTAGAAGGATCCTGTGTTCAGGAACAGAGGAGCCTCAGCTCTAGACCTTGTCCAACAGGTGCGAGGTACTTGCTCCCTGTATGGATAAGGAAGAGGGCTGTAGAGAGGATGACCCAGCTGACCACGGCACCGTGGCACAGGAGACCATTCAAGAGGGGGGAGCAAAAAGACAAGTGGTAGTTGTAGGGGATTCTATAATTAGGGGAATTGATAGCTTCCTTTGTAAGCAGGATCGAGAGTCCCGCATGGTATGTTGCCTGCCCGGTACCAGGGTGAGGGACGTCTCTGACTGGCTTGAAAGGATATTGGAGAGGGAGGGGGAGAATCCAGTTGTTGTGGTCCACGTCGGGACAAATAACATAAGTAAGACTAGGAAAGAGGACCTGTTTGGGGATTATCAGGAACTAGGAACTAAATGAAAGAACAGGTCCTCAAGGGTTATAATCTCCGGGTTACTACTCGAGCCACATACAACTGGCAGAATAAGGGAAGTAAACACGTGGCTAAAGGAGTGGTGTGGGAAAGAGGGGCTCCATTTCGTGGGGCACTGGCATCAGTTTTGGAACAGGAGGGATCTGTACTGTTGGGACGGTCTCCACCTGAACCGATCTGGGATCAATGCTCTAGCAAAAAGGGTAAATAGGGTGGTCAACAGGACTTTAAACTAGAAAGTGGGGGGCGGGGAGGGAAGGGTAAAACTCCAAGAAGTATGACCAATGGGAAACAAAGCAGCAGGTTAGCGTGTGGGGGGCTGGATTCAACTTCATGGAAAATTATGAAAAAACTGAAAAGAAAGGAGAGCCCAGGAAAGGCTATTAAAGTCTCCATAACACAAAATAGGACAGAGTGTTTGGAAAGGGCTAGGAATCTAACTTCAGGCACATCAGATAAAGGGACAACAATGAGAAAGGGGACGGGAAATACAGGACTGAAGGTGTTGTATCTGAATGCTCGCAGTATACGAAATAAGGTAAAGGAGCTTGTGGCGCAGATTGAAATTGGCAGGTATGATGTGGTGGGCATCACAGAGACATGGCTGCAAGGGGATCAGGACTAGGAGCTAAATATCCAAGGATATACATCCTATCGAATAGATAGGCAGGTTGGCAGAGGGGGTGGGGTTACTTTGTGAGTAAGAAATGAAATTAAATCGATAGCAAGAAATGATGTAGGGTCAGATGATGTAGAATCTGTGTGGGTAGAGTTGAGGAACTGCAAAGGTAAAAAAACCAGAATGGGAGTTATGTACAGGCCTCTGAACAGTAGTCAGGATGTGGGGCACAAGATACACCAGGAGGTAGAAAAGGTGTGTAAGAAAGGCAAGGTTACAGTGATCATGGGGGATTTCAATATGCAGGTAGACTGGGAAAATCAGGTTGGTAGTGGATCCCAAGAAAAGGAATTTGTGGAATGTCTACGAGATGGCTTTTTAGAGCAGCTTGTGGTGGAGCCCACTAGGGAACAGGTAATTCTAGATTTAGTGATGTGTAATGAGGCAGATTTGATAAGAGAGCTTAAGGTGAAGGAACCCTTAGGAGGAAGTGACCATAATATGATAGAATTTGATAGAATTTACCCTGCAATTTGAGAGGAAAAAGCTGGAATCAGATGTAACGGTATTACAGTTGAATAAAGGCAACTACAGAGGCATGAGGGAGAAGCTGGTCAGAATTGACTGGGAGATGAGCCTAGCAGGAAAGACAGTGGAACAGCAATGGCAGGAGTTTCTGGGAGTAATTTGGGAGACACAGCAAAAATTCATCCCTAGGAAGAAGAAGCATACTAAAGGGAGGATGAGGCAACCATGGCTGACAAGGGAAGTCAGGGACAGCATAAAAGCTAACGAGAAAGCATACAATGCGGCAAAGAGCAGTGGGAAATCAGGGGATTGGGAAGCCTACAAAGACCAACAGAGGACAACTAAAAAAGAAATAAGGAAGGAGAAGATTAAATATGAGGGTAAACTAGCCAGTAATATAAAAGAAGATTGCAAGAGTTTTTTTAGATATATAAAGGGTAAGAGAGAGGCAAAAGTGGACATTAGGCCGCTGGAAAATGACACTGGATAAGTAGTAGTGGGGAACAAAGAAATGGCGGAGGAACTGAATAGGTACTTTGCGCCAGTCTTCACGGTGGAAGACACAAGTGACATCCCCAAAGTTCAAGAGAGTCGGGGGGCAGAGGTAAGTATGGTGGCCATGGCCATTACCAAGGAGAAGGTGCTAGGAAAACTGAAAGGTCTGAAGATGGATAAATCACCTGGACCAGATGGATTACACCCCATAGT